>NW_024543061.1:13205000-13545000 GCF_018167655.1 Microtus oregoni
AACATGCTTGGGGTCTGGATAGAATGATCAGCAGTTAAAAGTTTTACTTACTGCTCTCACAGAATACCCCGGGGCGGGGGGTGGGGTGGTCCTTAGCACTTACATAGTAGCTCACATGTGTAATCCAGTTTTAGGGGATCTTATTCTTTCTTCTGGCCTCTGCAGGCACCTGCGTTCACATAGTGCCCATAAACACTCATGCAAACACACAGACATTATACATAAAAATAAACAGTTTTGAAAAGTGCTTGGGACTGATAAAACCCAAATCAAGAGTCCATGAACACATCTCCTTTATTGCTTATGGACTGTAGTGCACACTGCTGTATTCATGTGCCCTGTACAGTCATTTTTTACATTGTCCCAACCAACTTTGACAGTTTTTCTTTTGACACAGAACCAGATCCTTTTAATGAGAAATCATTATCTTTCAATTTAAAGCCAGAGGTACCTTAACAAACTTCATACTAGACACAAGCCTAGTTGTGCAGATAGATAATCCAGGTATTTGAGGAGGCTGAGGTAAGGCTACTGCAGATTCCTGGGCTACAGGGTGAGTTTAAGGGCAGCTTAAATAACTTAGAGCTGTCTCGAAGTAAAAGACTAAAATTTGATCGTAGGCACAGCTTAGTGGTACAGCACTAGTCTAGTGCTTGAGAGCCTGGGATCTAGCTCCAGAGTGGCCAAGGGAAACAGAGGCAGTCACTGAGGCTGACAGCTGCGACTTCTCTCGTCACTGGTTCACTGGTGTTTGTGATCATGATGAGGACATCATTTAAACTTCAGCAGTCACAGTTCTTGGTTTAATTTGCACAAGTCCTCCCCTTTAGCACAGCTCTCAGGAGAAAGCAGAAAGGTAACAGGATCTGCAAAGACTCTGTTCCAGAATTCCCCTGAAAAAAAAAGCATTCCCTCTAGAAGAATGGGAAAGTTGGAAGAGGTTTGCCACTGGAACTCAGAATGGGATGGAGAAATAGTCTGTACATGAGTTCAGTTGACAATAATAAATTATGTCCTCAAGGAAAATGTTTAGTTGATTTGTTATGATGAGACAGCGACAAATCCCTTCTAAATAGAACAGCTTTTAATGCCAGTGATTCTTTTGTTCTTTTAAAATATTACAACCTGCCTTTAATGTATGTTGTCTCTGTCTTTCTGTAAATATAGGAAATAAACATTTTGCTTTCCAGTAATCTCTTTTCTTGCTATTTAATGATCGCTAACCAAAGTGTGCACCTTCTTTTTTCAAACTATTCTTCTGTTTCTTTGTAGGTATTTCTGACCTAGGTGAGTAATTATGCTTATTTTATTTTAATGGCATTTGAGTGTTTGGCAATTCTCCATTGTACATCTTTGGTATCCATAGATGATTAGGATCAACTGTGCTGAATGATCGTAAGGCTGTAAACGTGAGATATGTTTATGTATACTCACAAAATAGTCTTTGTTTTTTAAAGAAACAAAGCCAAGAGACTCCTTAGTTTTAGCAGAAGCAGTTCTTTTATTTTAAATTTTCTTAAAAATTATTTTATGTGCGTGATGAGTGTTTTATCTATAGGTATGTATGTCTATACCGCAGGCATGCCTGGTACCTATGGAGGCCAGAGGAGGGCCTCAACTTGCCCTGGAATTGGAGTTATAGATGGTTATGAACCTCCGTGTGGGAATCAAGCCTAGTTCCTATGAAAGAGCAGCTAGTGTTGTTAACCTCAGAGCCTTCTCTTCAGCCCTGCAGACTACTTGTTTACGTGTGTGTGTGTGTGTGTGTGTGTGTGTGTGTGTGTGTGTGTGTTTAGAAGAGAACTTGTAGGAGTTGGTTTCCTTCTGAATATTTGTTAGGGCTAACATAGCACTGCATAAAATGACATGTAGTAATGATTGTGTCTACAAGCTTTGTTTTTAGAAGTGAAATTAGAGCAAATTAGAAATCCAGTATACGATGAGTTCAGATTACAAAAACTGATTTGGGTTCTCGGAAAAGAGCTCTGTATGCAGCCTCAGGACCCATCTATTTATTATTTTTCTAGGAATTGACAAAACTTTAGTTGCTCTACAGTAGCTCTTAATCTCTAGTTTGACTGGAGGACTTAAATTTTGTATTAGCTACTTTTTGCTTTATAATTTCTGTGACATCATTAATATTTTTGATGTTATCTGTTTAGCTGACAAGCTCTCTACTGATGACCTGAACTCGTTGATTGCTCATGCCCATCGTCGTATTGATCAGCTCAACAGAGAGCTAGCACAGCAGAAAGCCACAGAGAAACAGCACATCGAGCTAGCCCTGGAGAGGCAAAAGCTAGAAGAAAAGCGGGCCTTCGACTCAGCAGTGGCAAAAGCCCTGGAGCGCCACAGAGGTGAAATACAGGCCGAGCAGGACAGAAAGGTAATGGAGACAAGAACAACCTGACATTTAAAGTTACTGACTTGTTCCATCACCAGCTACTAGTAGTAGATGTAATTCATGCCAAACCATCAGCAGAGTGGCGTTTAGGCCTTTGTTTCCCCAGAATCAGAACTAAGATAGGCTTGATGTAGCTGACTTGCTTTCTGCTGAGCAGATGCAGAGGGTGAGGAGTCAGGTGTGGTGTGCAGGCTGCTCCCACTGTGTCCTCCTGTGCAGCCTTGTCCTCCACACCAGCTCAAAGTCTCTCCTGAGCTCTGGCTCTGTTCTTGCCTGTGGTGTTGGTGGGCGTGATTGTTGGAGGGGAAGAAACAGGTCCAGTTGCCATCTCTTCATCACACCTGGCATTCAGAGACTCACTTAGATACTACTGTCCCACATCCTCGCCCATACATTGAGTCTGCATCTGTAGTCAGTTCCAAACTTACCTGGTTTTCTACCTTAGTCCATGTTGTCGTTCTCATAGGTTTCTCAGCACCTCACTGTGTAGCCCACTGCCTTAGAAGTCACAACAGTCCCCTCTACTTCTGTTTGTTTTTAAATAGGGTGTTATGTAACCATGGCTAATAGGAACTCATGGCTATATGCTCGCCATATCTGGTTTACTGTAAGAGCCCAAAAGTTCAGATTCTTAAAAAAGACTCTTAATTACAAACTTGCCTTTTGTAAGCCCATTCATTTTCCTAGATCTTGTTTGGATTTTTGTTTTTTGTTTTTTCTCGGCACTGTCTTTTTCACTGGGACCTTTGTGCTGTGTGCTCACATCCTCTGGCTCTTTCCTTAAACCTAATTCTCCACTTGACTGTCACTGTCTCAGCATGCCCCTCCTGTCCTTTCAGTTTCAGTCAGCACCTGTGGGTCAGTTTCTGCCATCTTGCTGTTTCCAGTGAAAGTGGACAGAGGAGGTTGAGTGGGAGTTGAGGCCTCACAGCAGGCCTCATGCTCACCTGCACTCTTGTAAACAAGAATCCCAATCCCAAGTGTGTGTCTGTGTGTGCATTGTCATGAGTCCAACCAGACTCGTCCTGTGAGGCACAGCGCGCATCCTAAGTGCTTACCCCATGGCCTGGCTGGATTCATGACTCACTGTGCTAATTCTGAGAAAAGATGAGTTTCATGTTCAAGGCAGTTTGTATTGTGTTTTGTAGAACACATGGCTAACTGCTCAGTAAAGCAGGATGGAGCTTTTCCCAACTTGTTTTCATTTGGCACATTGAGCCTAAATTCACGTGAAAGTAAGCTGTTGGCAGTTTTTTTTATTTAGAAGTAACTACTGGATACAAATTTTTTAAATGATTTTTCAAAGTTGCCATTGTCACCATGGAGAAGGTGGAAATATGAACGTAGACAGTTATGATTAAACTATGTTTGAATCCAGCTTTGAACTGGGTTTCTTTCCTCTTAAGTTCTGGAATGAGTTCCTTCCTGTGGAATGTGTAGTTCAGCAAATAATGGTGTTTGTTTCTGTGTCAGGGGCCACATGACAATGCCCAGGGTTTGAGGCCAGAGAAACGCATGTTTGAAATTATTTTTGGTGTAGCTGTGTAACCTTGTGTTCAGCTTTGTAGCTTATGTTAAAGTTGTGTATTTATGCCTGGCACATTAAAGGGGTTCCCATCAACAGCTGTAGTCCATTATTTTACTGTCTTTCCCTTTTCCTAAATGTACATATGGAAAGTTGAGAACTAATCTATGTTTGGTTTCACAGGTGGAGGAAGTCAGAGATGCCATGGAGAATGAAATGAGGACCCAGCTTCGACGACAGGCCGCTGCCCACACTGATCATCTACGAGATGTCCTCAAGGTGCAAGAACAGGAACTTAAGTATGAATATGAGCAGGTGAGGACCTGTGGTGAGGCTTCAGCTCTCTCCTCCCCATCTCCATCTCCATCTTCAATTGAGTCTTTATGAGCTCTCCTTTCCGTGCATTTGTGGGTTGTAGCTGGGCATGGAGCCCAGAGCCTCACATGCTAAGCATGTTCTGTACAGCAGCACCATAGCCTTTGTCTTTCTCCTTTAAGTGTACTCTTTAAGAGGATAAGAATAAGATTAAGCCAAGTAGTGGTGGAGCACACCTTTAATCCCAGCACTCGGGAGGCAGAGGCAGGAGGATCTCTGTGAGTTTGTGGCCAAGTCAGTCTACAAAGTGAGTTTAAGGACAACCAGGGCCACAAAAAGAGAAACCCTGTCTTGAGAAAACTAAAAGAAAAAAAGAAAGAAAAGAATAATAATAATAGATTGCTAGTGTTACCTAGCTTTAGTGGAATATGCTTTTTTTGTTAATCTAAAGAACCAATTCTTTTTTTTTTTTTTTTGACTTAATAAAGCTTTATTTTTCCAAAAGTACAGCTGATTGAACCTGTTCATGCATCTTCACCAGCAGCTGGGGCATCTCCACCCTTTGTGTTTCTGGTGTAAATTACTTGGGCTCTGTGCTTTGAAACCAGCTTGATAAGCCCTTTACTAAGGAGCTCCTGAAGAGCTGCCCTGGCCAAGGAACCGCGAATCTTCAGTCTCTCAGAGACCACGGCTGGAGTAATAAGTTTATAGTTGGGCACTTCCTTACAGAGCTTGTCGTATGTAGCCTTGTCAAACAGGACTAGATTGTTGAGCTTGTCCCGAACTTTGCCTTTGGACCACTTCTTCTTTTTGGCCTTGCCACCGGACTTATTTACTGGGTCTTTGTCTTTTTTGGCCGACTTTCCGGCATCTTTCTTCTTCTTGTCATCCTTGGGCGGCATGATGAAGTTCGGAGAGTGGCGACGACCACTGCAGCCTCCCTAAGATGTCGGGAAAAAAGGCTAAAGAACCAATTCTTGCTGGGCGGTGGTGGCGCACACCTTTAATCCCAGCACTTGGGAGGCAGAGGCAGGCGGATCTCTGTGAGTTTGCGGCTAGCCTGGTCTACAAGAGCTAGTTCCAGGACAGGCTCCAAAGCTACAAAGAAACCCTGTCTTGAAAAACCATACGCACACACACACAAAAAAGAACCAATTCTTATATCAGGTATGCTGTTTGTGATCAGATATTGATCCCATATGTTTGGGTGGCAATATAAAAACTTTTTCTTTTCTTTTCTTCTTCTTTTTTTTTTTTTTTTTTTGAGACAGGGTTGCTTTGCAGCCTGTTCTGGAATTTGCTCTGTAGACCAGGCTGGCCTCAAACTCACAGAGATCTGCCTGTCTCTACCTCCTGAGTCCTGGGATTAAAGGTGTATACCACATCTGGTTATGTTTTGGGATTTTTAAAGCTCCTTTTGTACTCAGAGTTTGTGGTTTCTGAAAGACTAGTATCTGGCTGAGAGGCCAGCACAGTAGCAGCGTTAGTTCTCTGTACACTGTCTGTGTTTTTATTTCAGGGCCTGTCTGAGAAACTGTCTGAACAAGAGTTAGAATTTCGTCGACGCAGTCAAGAACAAGTTGACAACTTTACTCTGGACATAAACACTGCCTATGCCAGATTGAGGGGAATAGAGCAGGCTGTTCAGAGTGAGTTTCTTTGCTGTTTCAGTTTTACCCTGCAGTTTCTCAGGATAATGCCTTGTTAATAAACTAACAGGGGCACGTATCTACTCCACTATATGATACTCGTTTCTTGGCAAGTCCCAGATTTGACAAATTTAAATAGAGTTCTGAGAAGAAATTGGAATAAAAGAAAACCCAAAAATTAAATTAAAATAACATATGACACAGATACCATTTTCAAGGTTACTTTCCCTCATATATTGCAGGGTTATTGGGGAGGGTGGTTACTGCTGGCTGTATGGTGGTTATCCACATTGAAAGTCATGCATCTTCACAACAAGCACATTAATAGATAGGCTTTTTGCAGTGTCCTCGAATCTTTCTGTCACATGACAGTAAAAATAAACACAATACATAAGGAACGTCAATATCTAGTTTAGTTAAAATACTTTAAAAAGCAATTTTACGTATGTGTATATGTTGCCTTGCGTGTACAGCACATGCAAGTAGGCCCAAAGAGGCCGGAAAAGGGTGTTGGATCCTCTGGGACTAGAGTCACGGACAGAGTTGCAAGTCCTCTTGTGGGTGCTAGGATCCGAACCTGGGTCATTTGGAAGAGCAGCTAGTGCTCTCAGTCACTGACTCATCCTCTAATTCCTAGTTCATTAAGTCTGTTTTGAAATCTTTATGTGTTTTGTTTTGCTTTTTTCCTAGGAAAAACTGGTGGCCTTGAAATTCTTGGCCTAGGGCTAGGCATTGGTGCCTTTAAGGGAGGCAGAGGCAGGTAGATCTTTGAGTTTGAGGCCATCCTGCCTCTAATCCCACAATTTGAGAGGGAGGCAGAGGCCATCCTAGTCTACAGGGTTCTAGGACAGCCAGGGTTACACAGAGAAACCCTGTCATTTGACTGCCCCACCACCAAATTACCAAATATAAAAATGTCTGAATTAGAAATCTCCAGATATAGTGCCATATCCCAACACTCAGGAGGCAGAGACAGACAGATCTTTGAGTTCAAGGACAGCCTAGTCTACATAGAGTTCAAAAGTAGCCAGGGATATATACTCTTGCCAAAGAAAAAAGAAATCTTGCAAATACGAATGACCTCACCATCCTCCTCAGAAAAGAGCCATTGTCCTGGATCTCATAGGAAGAAGGGAACTTGTGCTGTGCACAGTATTGTCAGTGTTAGTAGAATCAGGTCCTCGTCAAACTGTGTCATCTCCTGTTACTTTGTAAAAAGTCTGGCTTTGGCCTTGTTAACTTGTTGGATGTAGATTATTCAAGGTGTATCTGGGGTGTGTGTGGAGAAGACAGAGAAATGTCTTTATTTATTTAATTTTTGTAGGTCATGCAGTTGCTGAAGAAGAAGCCAGAAAAGCCCACCAGCTCTGGCTTTCAGTGGAGGCATTAAAGTACAGCATGAAGACTTCATCTGCAGAAACACCTACCGTCCCACTGGGGAGTGCTGTTGAGGCCATCAGAGTCAGCTGCTCTGATAATGAATTTACCCAGGCTTTAACTGCAGCCATTCCTCCAGAATCCCTGACCAGGGGGGTATACAGTGAAGAGACCCTAAGAGCCCGTTTCTATGCTGTTCAAAAACAAGCCCGAAGGGTAGCGATGATTGACGAAACCAGAAATAGCCTGTACCAATACTTCCTTTCCTACTTGCAGTCCCTGCTCCTGTTCCCGCCTAAGCAGCTGAAGCCACCGGCAGAGCTCGACCCCGAGGATATAAACACATTTAAATTGCTCTCTTATGCTTCTTATTGTATTGAGCATGGTGACCTGGAGCTGGCAGCAAAGTTTGTCAATCAGCTAAAAGGGGAGTCGAGAAGAGTGGCCCAGGACTGGCTGAAGGAGGCGCGAATGACCCTAGAAACGAAGCAGATAGTGGAGATCCTGACTGCATACGCCAGCGCCGTAGGGATAGGAACCACTCACGTGCAGCAAGAGTAAGGCCTAGGAGCTGTGTAATGTCATATTCATGTCAGAGGAAGTCAGCATTGTTATCTGCAGGGTTTGCAGCAGGGTCCCAGAATCGTCTACAAGTGAGCAGGTTCCAAGTCCTGTGCAAGATGTTAACACCTGTTGCATTTACCGTCCTTACACTGCTATCATGCCAATGAACTCCAGGAGGCTTTATTTGCAACTTGTGTAACACTTCCTGTTTTTCAGGTTTTACTGATCAGGCTTGTGAGCCACTCAAAATAATGTTTGTGATCCCTACTATTGATTCTGCCCTTGGAGCAAACTGAATAAAGCAACACAATGAAAACTGAGTACTCTATCCCTTTTCAAATTGCCATTTCCAGTTCGTTGTGTGAGCAGAAAGCTTCCACGAGAAGCAGCCAGTGGTAGGGACTTGTGGTCACAGTTTCAGAGCTCGGAGCTGGGTAACCTGAAATCCAAGGGCTGCTGCTTTGGCTTTGAATGTTTGGGTGAATGGATCTCCTGATGGTCAAAGTCAGGAGTGATGTAGAAGCCACGTGCCAGTGTGTGTATAGTTGGGGACCTCGCACTCAGTGATTGAAAGGCACAAGAATTTCCCCAGAGGAAAAGCTGCATTACTGGGATCCAGCACACACACATCTGTACTCTATCAGAGTTCTTGAGCTCACTATTCCTGCTGTGGTATTGCTTCCCAGTACCTGGAGTAGATGGAGGTTATGAACCTGGAATCAGAATTTAGCCAGACTGCCAATGAAGTCTGAGTTTGGCACAGTTGCCATAGTGAAAAAACATTAAATATTTACTTTTGACTTAATTCTTCATACCCTGAATACTACCATCTCTACAAAAATCCTGCCAGTTTTTAACTTTTTGTTGGGGTATTAGAAAACATACCAACAAAACATCAGAGCAGTTTTCTGTATTGCCTTTCTATAGTTGCACACCTATAGCCTCTCAAAATGGGTAATGAGGTCTTTGCATAGCACTGACCTTGTTTGCCCGTTGGCTTGGTAACACTGGGTCTGATTGGAGCACCTGGATGTGGAGTGCCCTGTTTCTGAAGGTAGATGCACTGTTGGCGACTACCTGGACTGTTCACTTCCCTACTCCCATCTCTAATAGGATTACATCTCAAAAGTACGTTAGTTTGTAAAATGTGTCATGTAAACCGAGCATTTCTGTTCTTAACACAAGAATATACTAGATCGTAAGGAAATCTAGTTTCTCTTCAAACCCTGAAAGGCTTTCTTCACACGTGACTAGGTCATTATGGTTCATGCCTACATTCAAGTCAGGCCATTCAGGGCCACACAGACTCAGGTGTGTGTCAAATGATGTGATTCTTTGAGCTCACCAGAAGCAACACAATGCTTCCTTTTAGTTCTGTATCAAAGTAATGAAGGCTTCAGATGTTTTTTTTGTGTGCAGGTGTCCTCCACTTGGTTTTTCAGACATGGCCTCTACTGGCTTGAAACTCATTAGTAAGCTAAGCGGGATGGCCAGTGTTTGAAGCATGCACATTCATGACTTTTTGGTGCTTGTAGGCTCTGGGGATGAGCTCCAGGTTCTTGAGGCCTGCCTGTAGCAAGCACTTCACAGACTGAGCTATCTTCCCAGCCCCTGGCTTTCAAATTTTAGGACAGTGGCTATGACCAACTGCTACCTACCTCTATTATATTTAAAAAGGAAGGGAATTCCTGCTTAGCCTGTCCTTACTTGTGCCTAGCCCGGGCTAACTGCTAAAGTGAAATGGAGAGCTTTGCATTCTCGTGGGCTTGTGCAACAAAGTCTGGGGTGCCCAGCAGTCAGGTGGGGCATGCCTGCTTCATGCAGCATCCCATTTAAACTGCATATGAACAAATACCACGGCCACTTGGGACTTGACACAAAGCCAAGGCATCTGGGTCCAGTGTTTCCGTCACCATACCTCATCCTGATTGCTGTAAGAGTGTTCAAACTGAGTGTGCTGGATACCTGGGATCCCAGCAAGATGGAGGTGGCAGCAGGAAAATCAGAAATCCGCAAGGCCAGACCTGATCTTTTTTTTTTTTTTTTAAAAAAATCAAAAGGCCAGTGGCTGAAAACTAATGAGCTATGTTCATGCAGTAGAATCTTAAGCAGTCTTTAAACACAGAACATCGGGTTAACGTTCATCCTCTGTTCTTTCAACAGGTTCTGGATAAAAGCAGTCTGCAAATCCCAAATGAGTAATCCCACCAGTTTCAAAGTAACTTGCTTGAACTCAGTACAGAAGAACAGGCCATCTCCATTAACACAAAGAGCAAATAAAAAGGCTTGATTGGTAGGAAGCTTACATTTATCGGGTTCAGTGGTCTAGGCTTCTTTCACTCTCAGGCTGTAAGAGGCAGGGAGGTGATATGGTTTCTCTAAACTTGATTGATAGTTTTATGAGTTTTGGATGGTTATAAAGCACTATCTAGTAAAGGGGCCATTGCTGTGAGAGTACATCCTAATGGTACACAAGGTTGAGGCTGCCCTTAAGAATAAGTGACCTTGCTGGGCGGTGGTGGCGCACACCTTTAATCCCAGAAGGTTCGAGACCAGCCTGGTCTATAGAGCTAGTTCCAGGACAGGCTCTAAAGCTAGAGAGAAACCCTGTCTTGAGCCCCCCCCCCCCCCCCGTGACCTCTAGGAAGGAAGATAACTGTTATAGAAGAGCACATACAAAGTGTTTCCTCCCCATGCTATGTCTCTTACAGCAGCTATGGTCATCAGAAAAGTTGGTTTTCCCAAAGGTTTTAAGACCAGTGGGTCTTGGTCGATGAGGAGGCACTTAACCATTAAAGTCCATATTAAGGGACTAGAGAGGACAAATTCCCAATAGGTTCCACCTGTGGCACCAGCTCCAGGGGATCAAGTGTCCTCTGGGCACCTGCACGTTTGCATACAGGTAAATCAATCTTTATCCTAAGGTCCTACCTCGCTGCTCCATGAGAATCCTTTCTCCCATTTGTTTTATTGGTGCCCTAGTTTCTCCAGTTCCTGTTACAAGTCACTCAGATACATCCTGTCCTCACAGGCTTAGCACCACTGGGGAACTCAACATGTCTCATGTACACACATATCATACCAACTAGCTCCATTTCTAGTGCTCCATTTCTAGAGTCTCAGAAAGTCTGCTGCTCTTCTTATGGTGGCTTATGTGTCAGGGCTGGCACCTGTTTTAAGCAGCACCCACTCTTGATGTTCCAACGCTTCTCAAGCCAGCTGGTAGTTTGTGCCTCTAATCCCAGGATTCAGGAAGGCTAAGCATGTGGCCTATGAGTTCAAGACCAACCCAGGGTGCATAAGGAAAAAAGAAAAACCTACCCCTTGATTCTGGTGCTAATTGGATGTGAATTGCAACTCCAAATTTCTATCCCATACCATCTGTTTTAAAATTGCGAAACTGAATTACAGGCAAGTCTTTCCCATATAAACATGAAAGCCAGGCATGGTGTCACACAGCTACAATTTTGGCACTCAAGATGGCTTGCCCATCAAAGTCAGCATGGTATACATAGTGGGAAAATGGGTTCCATAGCATCAAAAATCCATTTAATTAAGAGTCATTAGCCGGGCGGTGGTGGCGCACGCCTTTAATCCCAGGAGGCGGAGGCAGGCGGATCTCTGAGTTCGAGGCCAGCCTGGTCTACAAGAGCTAGTTCCAGGACAGGAACCAAAAAGCTACGGAGAAACCCTGTCTCGAAAAATCCCAAAAAAAAAAAAAAAAAAAGAGTCATTTAGGAATGTGGTACTAGAGTAATGTGGGTATGTAGGAATGGCAAACAGATCACTCAGGGAGTCAAACACTCAGAAATGGCCAGCAGTAGAGTTCTGTAAGAATTTGTGCAATCTCATTACCAAGGAATGGGAACCAGTGAAATAAAAAGCAAGCATAGGACTGAGACAGATGAAATTCAAGGCATGGCTGGGTCAGAAAGTAAAAACTGGAGTGGTGCTCAACTTTGGCACAGAAAACGTAACCTTTTATTAGTAATGGAGATGAAGCTGGGCAGACAGTGGTGACACACACCTTTAATTCCAGTACTCGGGAGGCAGAGGCAGGCAAATCTCTAAATTCAAGGCCAGCTTGGTCTTTGGACAGACTCCAAAGCTACACAGAGGAACCCTGTCTCAAAAACAAAAAAGCAACAACAAAAATACTGGAGATGAAAGACTATCCATTACTATCATTTAAAAGAAACACGATTAATATAAAGTTGATCAAGGTGATCAGTAGCAATACAGTGTCATGACATTTCACATCCTTTTGTTATCACTAGCCCCCTTATAAAGTGCCCATATGGCCCAAAATGTCTTGTTGGGGGAGGGAGGAGAAAAAGAATGTGCTTAAGCAAGAGTTGTACCACTCATACAACTCAAAACATTCTTGGGTATAGAAGACAAGGCTGGGGCTGGAGAGGAAACTCCCTTTGTAAAGAGCTTGGCATGTGCGTACGAGGACCTCAGTTCAGATCCCCAAGTGTTTATGTAGAAAAGCCAGGCGGATCTCCAGGGCTGGCCAACTGGTCTAATGACCAGCAATCTCCAGGCTCAGGGAGAGGTCCTGCCTCAAGAAATAAACCTAGAGAAACAACTGGAGAAGACACCACTGACCCCTGACCATGTACACACATAAAAAAAAAAAAAAGACTATATTCAGTTTTTAAATAAAAGCACACACCAAATCACTGTTTATTTAATCATTTTGCCAGTTGTGTAACCTAAAACCAGTTACTTGCTTCTGATATAATTGGTTCTAAGACAGTTATTCACATTAAGTACTCCCCAAACTGGGATACGATCAATACAACAGCAATTATGTACCGGCATGAGAACCAGTTTAAACTGGTATTTCTAGGCCAAAGGGCCAGCACACCACAGAGCAGGTGGGCAGCAAAGGCCAGTGAGCTCTAACATGATGATTAATGGGAGTGAAGTCTGCAGACACTGCATTGCACAGACCTCATAGTGCTGGTCACTGTTTAGGCAAAAGCTGCCCAGATCTGCATCTCAGGTGCTGGAGAAGAATCCTAGGCCTTGTGTCTAGCTAGTGCTGCACCACTGAGTTTACATCTTCAGCCCTGTGTCTGCTTAGCTACTACTTCCAACGTTCCAGCAGCTATGGTGAGCCACCTCACTTTCTTTTGTCTTCACTGATGTCACTGTCACTGTCACTGCTGCTGTCTCCATTGCTACTGTTGTTTGACGCAGTGAGGTTACCCAGGGCTTCCCTGTAAGGAAAAGAAATGGTATTTGGTATCCCTGACACATACAGTCCCAGCAGTTTTAAGAACCAAGGAAAGCTTCCAACAGTTCATATGACAGAAGAAACAACTATTACACCACCACCCCTGGCTTTGTAAGGGAACAATATCGTACCTGAGAAAGTGAAAAGCACCCTAAGAGGAGATACACAGACTTACTTTTGTTTTTCGTCGACTGTGAAATCTGTCATTACTCTTTGGGCAAGGCTCTCACAAACAGGCAAGCTGAAGGCACTTGCCAGCTTCACCACCTCAATGGCCAAAGCAGGGCTCTCAGATGCTTTTGCAGTGTCCATAAACTCCTCCAACAATTCACTTCTGTAAAAGAAAGCAAACTGAACGTTCCCAACTCACTTTTCCCCTATCAAGACATAAGTAAAAGCAAGCAAAGTGCTCTTAACCACTGAATCACTTCTCTAGTGCCCCCAACTTAGTCCCTTAACTTTTAGTCAAATATTTACAGGAAAAGTTGAGAATATGTTTATTAGTCAAATCCTCATTAACTTTGGAGGGAAGTTACAAAATAACCTTCTGTATATCCCCGAGATATGATCACTGAGTGGAGAAAAGGCTCCCTCAGGATGCCCTGAATGGTAGGTGACGAAATGCTTGCCTGTCTAGCCAAAGAGCCCTCCCTCAAATGCAGTGGCTTAGGTGCATGAAGAAATTTCAAAGCCCATGCGACTAATTCAAGCCTCTACCAGGTGAGGCCTCTTGGTGTCAACTTACCTGGGAATCTTATTATGCTTTTTGAAAAGTGCCAACATTTTCCTGTCAAAGAAGAAAAAGATGACTGCTGACAGGAAAACAAGTGGCAACCACACAAAGCTGCTCTGTCTCTTCGCAGGCTCAGAAACTAAGTGACCTAAAGAGAAGTTACCTAGACTCCCTGAATTCCTGTGCTCAACTAGTTCTGGCTGCACAACCTCAACAGGCAGAGCTGAGATGTAGCCAGCGATGAGGACTGCTTTTAGTGCTGTCCTCCAGGGCAGGAGGGATCCATCCAACAATGTGCAGCTGAGAAGAGGCAGTGGGGCGCGCTTAGCCTACTTCCCTCTTAAAGCCAGAGTCAGTCTGCCCTAAAACCCAGTATGAAGAACAGGCTCAGATTAAGGCAACAGTCTCATATATGTGAACGCCATCAGCCTGCCACATGCAAGACAAAGGCAAAACACATACATTCAGCTCCCATGACTCAGCTGAGGTCCGTACCCCTGCGCCAATCATCACAGCCTGCTTCATAGTGTGTCAATCTGCCTGACCATGCAAATGCTTTGTTTGTCTTTACTGACAACACAATGCCAAACAGGTCACATTTAACTGAGCTACAACCCAAAGACAAGATTCTTCAGAAAAAGATGTTTTAAACAATAGACTAGCAATAGATATCCAATACATTCATGAAATACACACAGAAAACCAGAAGATATAAAATGAAACATGAATTCTCAGCTTGCCTGAACAATGCCCTCTTCTCAAATAAACCATACACACTGGCCTTACCAAAAGTTTGCTTTTTAACTGGTATTCGCAAGTGTCCACCCAAACCCCACTGTACATTCAGGTTTGTTCCTGTCACTAAGCTGAATTAGAGAACACTCATCTATCAACCTTAGTCCATGTTTTGGCTTTAAGAATAAATGTTGGCATTTACACTCACCATGCTTCCTGGGTTCTGCCACCTCTTAAAAAAAGGACAGCTATACACTGTAGAGAGTTGGCTGGCCAATCAAGAGCAGTCTGCCGGGCATCTTGGCTTTCATATGTGGATTTGATATCAGCAGCACAGTCAGCAAATGCCACCTGAAGCTAGAGGCTCTAAGAGTCAGTGCCTAGCTGGGCTGACAAGAATTTTAAAACCAAGAAACTATCACATGAACGACTAACAAGAAATACAGTAAAAGGAAGCCTGGACCTGCTTTGCAATAATACAGTTAACTACATGTTTGAAATATATCATGAATTTCCTTTGATTGGCTGTGTATAGATGTACACAAAAGGGTGCCAGAGCCCATGTGAAGAGGTCAGAGGACAACTTGTGAGGGTTGGTTCTTTCCTTCTTCCATGTAGGTCCCAGGGAAAGAACTTTGATCATCAGACTTGGTAGAAAGCTCTTTTATCCACTGAGCCACCTCACATCTTTTCAGGTAGCAATTACAGAGAAAAACACAAACAACTCACTCTAATAATAAAAAAGTCATTTTTATTTTATGTGTATGGCTGTTTTGACTGCATGTGTCCCAGACAGTTGTGAGCCTCCACCTGGGTTCTGGGAGTCGAACCAGGGCACTCTGAAAGAAGAGCACATTGCCCTTCATCACTGAGCTACCTCTCCAACCCTTCTTTTTTAATTATGTGTATGTGGGGGGGAGGGGAGGAGGCAATGCACTTGAGTGCAGTTATTTGTGAGTTGCCTGATGTGGGTACTGGGAACTGAGCCCTGGTCCTCTAGTGCTTTTCCACTGAGTCAGCTCTCTAGCCCCTGGAATACTTATTATAAGATAATCTGGCATTCACTGTCATAACTATATTCCTGCTGCCTGCTTTAGACTTGAGGAATGAGGCTAACACTAAGATTGGTATTTTGCTATTGGTAATGCATATTTAACCTAAATCTAGGTTTGTACATCTGAACCCAACAAAAGATGGGTAAATTCAGGGAAACAACCATTAAAAGAACATAATTTTAGCAAATACACAGGTCAGTATACATCTAATGATGGAACTTGAGCCTCAAGACAGTCTTACCTCTGGTGGGTGTTTATCCCTGGCCATGAGCATCAAGATTTCTTGTCTTAAGGCATCTCGGAAAGTATGGCCATACTCTTTACTATCTTAAAGCAAAAATAAATAAGTAAATAAATAAATAACACTGATCATCAAAACGCAAAACATCTGGTGAACCTTTATCCACTACTGACTTTTAACTTCTGGTGGGTGAGAAAGTTGGCACTCTGGGATGCAATAGTCCACAAATGTGTTAACTTAGTTAAGAATGAAAGTTTTCAGTCCTAAAAACACAAACAGAAGTTAAGATGATATTGCAAAAATTGACACTAACCTTTCCAAATCTGAGGAACCATTTCTAGCCTATTGGCCACATCCAATGCTTGGAGAAGCCCTATCAAAGTTTGGGAGTGGGGAAAGAAGACCTGAGAGAGAAGTACAAACATGACTTTAAAGTATCCATCAGGAAAGATACTCAGCCCTCTATAAACACAAAAGACAAGTAATCCTCTTACTGAAGGTATTAGGTCCTTATACCACTTCAAGGTGACATCAATCTGTTCCATTGAACAAATCAAACTGAAAAATTTCGAACTGTGGAGAGAAAAGGCATGTTTAGATTAAAGCCTGTGTGCTTAACAATGAGGTAAAAAATGAGTCAAATCTCAGTATAGTTATTCATGTACTGAACATAGACTTTTAATGTTTCTAATTTCAGGTTACTGAGATGGTCAAGGGGGTAAAGGTATTTTGTTTGCCACATAAACCTGGCAACCTGAGTTCTATTCCTGGAACACATGTAAAGGTAGGAGAGAAATTGCTCCACAAAGTTGTCCTTTGAACCCCCACCCCGGACGCCCATGCTGTGGCACATACACACAATAATAAAAACTATTTCCAATTTCCAGGTACAAGGGTCAATGTTTCACCAAGGAAGTGCTAGCTATAATTAATTTCCCAATTGAGATCTTTTATTCCTCAGTTGGACCATTTGGGTTGTCTGCTCAGATCCTAGAACTATTATTTGAAGTAAATAGTACTTGTATTGAAAGTACTCAGAGGGGGATCAAGAACACAACCACGACACATAAAGTTATAAAATGTTAACAAAGAAGATAAAATCTCTAAATATACACTAGACAGGTCATTTTATCACTGCTTTTTATTTCTTTGTTTGTATGTATGTATGTATGCAGATGCGCGTGCCTGTCCCTGTGAATGGAGGACAGCTAGTAGGCTGTGTTTCAGGTGTCCTCAACTGTTGTCCATCTCTGGACTAGAGCTCCGCTGCTGTGACCACCGAGGTCATCTAGCTACTGGATCTGTGTATTTCTACTCCTTCCTTCATGCTGGGACCTGAACTCAGGACCTCATTCTTACCTAACAAGAACCTTACCCATGGAGCCATCTCCTCAGCCCCACCGCTTTAATCTCCAAGTGCTCAATAACTATGACATAATGGGCAGACAACCTAAAACTAGAGCTGAGATAAACAGTCATTAACATTCTCCCATTGCAGAATTTAGTGATTAAAATCAAAGGAGAGATGGCTCAAGAGTTAAGAGCCCTTGGTCTAGAGTTTGGATCCCAGAAACCATGCAACAAACCAAGCATTCCTAGCAAATGCATGTTACCAACTCCAAGGTAGAGCAGAGATAGGAGGCTTACCAGGTGTGTGCATACACTCACAGACAATCTCTGACAATCTCTCTTTAAAAAATATAAAGTAACATACTTACTAATAGAAATTGAGTTGAAGATCACTTCCAATCAATTTCCGGTTGTCCCCCGTATTTAAAAGACGATGTACTTGGTAAGCAAGTTCTAAATCTCTGAGAGATGAACACTGAAAATTTGCAACTAATATTACCCAGACATTCTTGTAAGCCAAACAGAGACTCAATACATAATGAAAAAGTATGCGTTTCTGGACTGGGTGGTGGTGGCGCAAGCCTTTAAACCCAACCTAAGAGGCAGAGGCTGGTGGACCTCTGTGAGTTTGAGGTCAGCCTGGTCTACAGAGTTCCAGGACAGCCAGGGCTACACAGAGAAACCTTGTCTTAAAAAAAAAAGTATATATTTCTTTGCATAAATATTTAACTAACAATATTCAATTCATTACCTGACAGCAAAAAAGTCACAAAAAATTGAGGAAAAAATAAGCCCTAATTTTATGAAATTTAAAACAAAGTTACTGAGTTAGCAATTCCAGTGCACCATTAAAATCACCATGAAACAGCTTGAAGAACCAGCCTTGAAATACTAGTTCTCCCCTCCTGTGACATACACTACCATAGGGCTACATCTGAGTGCCCATGAGCCCTTAAACAGGATGTTGTCTACTCATCCAGAAAACATGAAATTTCTCCTATGATGATGATAAAATAAAAACCAACATAATAATCTATTTCCATCAATCTACAAAGCTAATGGGCAAAAACCATTCTGAAAGCTATCAAAGCAGGCATAAAGGACAACACAATAAAGAATAGAGCTGGGGTATGATTTTTAAAGTTTTGAAAGTATAGACTGTACAGATAGAAGGAAAGTAGAAGCAAAGACATGACCAGAGAATTAAAACTGAAAGGACACGCAAAGCTCTCAGTTACAGGTAAAATGAAGAAATAGAGAGGAACCTGGGAAAAATAGGAAATGGCACTTACTACATTCATGGCCGACTGAAAAAATTTATCTGAAAAGTAAAGTTCACAAGTTTGGTTGCTATGGATGTAACCTTGTTTTCATATTAATTACATTACTATGCCACAGACATCTTGGCTTTTACAGAATATTCAATCCAAATACAAGGCCTCTAATGGCACTCAGGCAAACCACCCATCATGAGCTAGAGGAATAGCACAAGTAATTTCTGTACATACCATCATCCAGGTCCTGTGGGGAAAATGTCCTTCCCTCTAATTCCTGCATAATATCATAGATGATGAGGGATGGTGTTTTTATAGCGTTAGCTGCAGAAAAGGCAATTTTTTTTTTTAAATCAGGAGTTCACTTTCACAAGCAGAACCAACTTTATAGCCCCCAGTTATAAAAGCCTATTTGCTGCCTCCATCTTTAGCCTAAGACCTGGCAGAGCTGGGCAGGGCCAAAACCTGCTTAAAGAGACCAATATAGCCCAGAGTCTAAGCACTGGTAAAATCTCTAAGAATCACTATGCTCTGTTGTCATGTTCTACTTAGATTTCTTCACTTTTATTCATTTCTTTCCTAAAAAGCTCAAATTTCTCGAGTGGGTGATGTGCGAGGTCTTTCTATGTGTTGCTTTTATTGGTTAATGAATAAAGAACTAACTGGCTTGGCCTAGAGCATGGGAAGAGGAAGGCTGAGTCAGAGAGAAGCCATGGAGCCGCTGCTGGAGACAGACGTGCTGAAACTCTGCGGGTAGGCCATGACCTCGTGATGATGTACAGATTAATAGAAATAGGTTAAATTTATATGTAAGAGTTAGCCATTAAGAAGCTAGAGCTAATGGGCCAAGCAGTGATTTAATTAATACACTTTCTGTGTGATTATTTCGGGGCTGAGGAGCCAGGAACGACCAAGTAGCCCCACTCCCTCCAACAAGTGGGACAAATACCAACAGCTCCCAATCTCAAACCAACACACTTAACCAAATTATTTAGTGGTATCTGTGTTCTTTTAAAGTAAAACCAGATAAGGAAGCCAAGAAAAAATATCCAATTGAAGAATGGATAGTGGATGAGGCAATTGGCAGAAGTCATATGAGCCAGTCATGGCCACACATACTTTTAATCCCAACAGAGAAGTAGAAAGACCATGAGTCAGGTTCACCTGAGCTACATAGCAAGTTCAAGACATTCTACACTACACAGCAAAATAACTGGGTTTTGGAAAAGGTAACCAAATAGGGCAAAAACTACACCTACTGAGATGGGAAGGGGGTGCCTTTGCAAACACCATGGTCAGAAGAATGTCAATTCACAAGAAGCAAGAAGTCAGCCCAGTTCAACATAACTCAATACTTGGTGCTAGTTCAAACTCTTTAGAGTTTATTTTAATAAACTAGGTATTTATTTTAGGCATATTTAAGCCCAGCCCAAAGTGGAAAAAGTTTCCTGGTGATGATGAACTCAATCCGATGTGTAAAGTAAAGCATGGCTACATCAAAACTATTGGATATTGGGACTCTTTCATAATGATAGGCTCTCTAGATTAACAAAGAAAGCAGGCTCAAGGTAAACACACGAGAAGGGTCTGGGGGAATAAGTGTGGTGAGGCTATGCAGATTACCAGGCTATTAACCCTATCTATTCCCGTCTTTTGGAGGGAAAACACGTTATCTCTCCACTTGAGACAACCCGGTGTGTTTAACATCACTGTTTTCCCTAGTGCTTCTTTGTGAGCACTAAAACTTACATTCCTATCACTATCATAAAAACACATGTAGCCAGCAGAACTGAAGAGAGAGGACTCAGCAATGAATTCATATAGCAAAGACCAAGAAACACACTGTAGAAACACAGCCTTTTGATAAAAGGTTTTTATTTTATTAATATATATCAGTGTTTTTCAACCTTCCTAATTCTGAGACCTTTTAATAGAGTCACTCATTTTGTGGTGATCCCCCAACCATAAAATTATTTTAGTTGTTTTTTCATAACTGTGCAGGATATCTGATATGTGACCCCAGAACCACTGATATATGTGAATGAGCACCATATGTGTATTGGTGTTCTAGGAGTCCAGAGGAAAATGCCAGCTGCCCAGAAGTTGGAGTTACAGGTGGAAGTGAGTCTGTGGGTGCTAGGAGTGGAACATGGGTCCTCTGAAAGGTCAACAAGTTCTCTTAACCAATTAAGCCAGTAGTTCTCAACCTGTGGGTTGTCAGATTACCCTTCCAACAGGGGTCACATATCAGAGATCCTGTATATTAGATATTTATAATCATTACAGTAGCAGAATCATAGTTATGAAGTAGCAATGAAAATAATTTTATGGTTCAAGGTCATAGTATGAGGAACTGTTTTAAAGGGTCACAGCATTAGGAAGGTTGAGAACCACTGGCTTAAGCCATCTCTATGGCCTTCAAAATTCTACATATAGAAAAAAATCATACTGTGTACAGAAATAATTAAAAATGGGTCAAAGACTAATGAAGGACATAATACTCAAAATGCTAAATAAAAACCAAAGGGACATCACCTTAAAACTATGGCATAGGCAAGAACTTTCTGAAAAGGAAATATGCTTATTAATCTCAACATTAAGGTACAGAGGTTAGGAACCACAGGTTTCTGGGGATTTTATGGTCTTTTCTACCCGTCTCACCATGAACGGTGGGATTAGACACTTGGTTTGGCTTCACACAGGTTCTGGAATCCAATTTAAATTCCCAAGGACTGCAAAGACCTAACCCACTGAACCATCTTTTTGTAACAGGGTTTGTCTTGGTGCTATGATAAAATGGAATGACAAGAACAAGGTAAGAGTAAAATGGCCAGGCTGGATGGCCCTAAGGCGAAAAATCTGCCCATTCCTGCTGAGACTACAAGTATGTGCTACCACACTTGGGTTCTGGGATCAAGCTCTATAGTTTTTCAATTGTGTAACAAACATTTTACTAAGTGACCTATCTTCCTAGGGTCTCTCGCTCCCTTTTTCTGACACTCATATATCATATGCTGGCCCAACATCTATCAGATCTGATTGCTTTGAGTTTTCAAATTATTACAGACAAATGACATGAGGTCTGGAATATATGGAGTTCCATTTAAGAGAAACAGATTCAATTTGCAGGAGAACAGAATTGGAGATCACTCTATTAAACAAAATAAGTCAGACAACTCTTAGATTCCTTTTTCACATAAAACCCAGATTATGCAGATGCTTCTGTTTTTATATGACATGTGAAAGTAGAGGGGAACCACTGTATGAAGAATGACAGGAGTGTGGATGGCAGAATAAGAGCGGGTAATTTGTGGGGGGTAAGACGGCTCGGTGTTACATAAAAGTAATTGCTGCCAATCCTGATGATGGAGTTTGATTCTTGGAACCCACAAAGAAAAAGAATGTAGTTGCTGAACCCTAATGTCACATTTTCTTTAATATACTGAAACTACCCATACGTGATTACTAAGTTACTACACTGAGCACACGTGAAGCTGTGTTACTGTGCCTATCTAAAACACCAGAATAAGCTTCCATGTGTGATTCATTTGGGAGCTGGGTGGTGGGCCCCACAAAAAACAGAAGATCAAAGACAAAGGGAACAAAAGAGAAAAAGCAAGCAACTAAAATACACTTTACAGCCCTCTCCAGTTTGCATTTAGTCACAATCAAGGGTTCTACTCTAAAGATTAACCTTTTGTTCAAACTAATCTTTTTGGGAAATAACTGTCTTGAAGGCCTCCAACCTTGACTCTTCTGCTTCGGTCTCCTAAGTGCTGGCACCAAGACTGTAGGTATCCAGCACCATACAGGGCTGAATTCTCTATTTTTAATTTTTAAAATTTTTTTATGTGTATGCTTATTGTTTGTTTTTCAAGACAGGGTTTCTCTATGTAGACCAGGCTGGCACTGAACTCACTGAGATCTCATAAGTGTTGGATTAAAGGCGTGCGCCACCAGGCCCAGCTGTGTATGGAGTTTTGTTTGTATGTATGCTTATGCTTCTGCCCTTGGAGGTCAGAAGAAGCATCGATCCCCAAGGACTGGAATTAGAGATGATTGCGAGGCACCATGTGGATGGATGCTGGGAACTGAACTGTTCTCTCAAAGAACAGTGTTCTTTTCTCAGCCACTGAGCCATCTTTCCTTTCCAGCCTCTATTCTTAATTCATATAAGGAGCAAGTACTACAACAATTACATAAAACTCAAAAGAAATGACTTTCATATAAATCAAAATAATGTAAAGTTATACATACCTCGCTGATAAAAGAGCTGAATAATATGATGGTATGTTGCAAGTGAGGGCTCTCAAATTACCAAGTAGAGAGAAAAAAAGAGAAATAAATAATAAGAGTTATCTAAAATAAAGTTGAAGCACAGTGGTAACATTTAAGCAAAAGATATTTCTATTCCTTTGAAGACATTCTTAGCTTGTCCCACAAAAAGGTGAAGTCACCCTAAAGACAACACTTTGTTACTATCCATACAAGCAATTTAGCACTACGAAGTCAGTCAATGCCCAACGAATCTTAAACTAAGCATTTACTATATAGTAGCACATAATTAGAGCTGGAATACCTAATTATGCTAGAAAAACATCTTGGAATTTAAAACTGGCTAACAAAGTCATCAATTCCCTTTAAAGTCAAGAGAACTACAAAAAAGTCTTTCAAGTGTTAAAGTAACATTGTATTTACTGTAAAAAATATGAAATAGAAGGCATCACCTATCAGACAGTTATCACTTGGTATGCATGGGACCCTTGGTATCCAGGACCCCTGATGTCCGGCTATTCAGATGCTCATATAAAATGGTGACGTATTTGCATGTGACTCATACACATCCTGATGTGCACGTCAAAGCATTTTAGGTCTCCAGTAACATCTGCTGTGCCACAAATGTTATGCAAACAACTTCTTGTATTGTTTAGGAATGTTCAAAAACCAGTATATACATATTTACAATGATTTTATCAGACATTTTTATCTGAGTTGAATGCCAAGACAAAAAGGAGCAACTGCACATGAAATTACACCTGCCACAAGGAAACCCTAACAGGAAAGTAATGGTAAAGGTAAAGACACTTCCTGCTTTTGTGGCTGAGACCAGAGGCCAGCTCACCTCATCTTCAGTGAGGACCCAGGATGTACCCTTACCTATTCCAATGTGTTTCATTTCACGTAATGTCTGTAAGGCCGGCAGCTTTCCAAGCAAGTTAAACTTCCGGAGACTCTTCAGCATGGCATTGAAAGTCTGCAGGTTCGGTTTCACCTTCTGTGCGACCATATGTTTCAGCAGATCCTGGGCGAATCCAAAACAGGAAAATTTTTTTTACTCCAGCGTAATCTGCCAAAGCACAGAGAATTTAATTCTGTGGCCACATATGAAACAAATTAACTATACCCTTAATTTAATAATTATCTGCTTTAAAAAACAAACAGCCTGGTTTGGTAGCCCAGCACTTGAGATTCAGAGGCAAGGGATCTCTGAGTTCAAAGCCAGCCTGGTTTACATATCAAGCTCCAGGCTAGTAAAGGCTAGATGGTGAGACCCTTTCTGAAAGAAAACCAGCAAAACCAAAAGCTGACAGGGATCTCATCTTCTAGAAAGCCTCTGAACACTGTCATAGGTCAACGTGTCTGTCTCTCCAAATCCTATCATGCACCACAGGGGATTTGCAGTCTTCCACCAACCTGAGACTAAATAAAAAGCGACCATGGTGACCATAAAAACACATTCTATTTCTACGTTTTGACAAAAATCTCTCCAGTGATTTTAATTTAACTTCCCTGGTTAGAATTCTACAACAGGTAGGTATGTACCTTTGCACCTAACAATAAAATCAATTAGACATTAAGTGTCCCAAATCTTCCTGCATCCTATCTATGTAGTCACTGACAAATCAGTATTCCTCCCCACAACAGAGAGGCTTCTTAAGCAAGGGACCGCCACAGAAATGCTAAATTAGTATTTCTTAGTCAAAGGGACAGGAAGACAATGAAGGTGTTTCCTTACCTGTATGTTATTCCATTTGTCCTCAAATTTCTCATCAGGCATAAACATCTTTGCTTCAATCAGTGCATTGAAGGTGTACACATCAGCTGTAAAAGAAAGTACCTTAACAAAACTTGAGGTTGGAAATTTACTTCAAAACAGATGAAGTGAAAAGAAAATGGTCATAGAACCAGATCTCTAATCCCATCTTAATCACTAGTGTGGCAGCAAAAGTCAAACAGCTCCCCAAACAACAACCATGGGTCAATGACCAAGACAAAATTCAAAAATCCCACCGATTCTTGTTAGAGTATTGTTTCTCAACCTGCAGGTGCATATCAGATATCCAATATTTACATTAGGAGTCACAACAGTAGCAAAACTATAGTTATGAAGTAGCAACAAAATAATTCTATGGTCGGGGGTCACAACAACATAAGGAACCATATTAAGGGGTCACAGCATTAGGAAGGTTGAAAACCATAGTCATAGAGGAAGACACAGCAAGAGGGGAGTCCCAAACTCACCACGAAGTCTGTTATTTAATAACTCAGTATACAAGTTCAATGCCTGTGCATAAGCTCGGTGCTGGAGAGAGAAAAACAACATCATCAAAACCTTCCCAGCAGGGAACGTGAATACACTAAACAGGAGCCTCCAATTCTCAGGAGGCTTGCATCCTAGTGCAGCAGGGATCTTCCAGGTACACTAGCAATGCTTTGGAGACATTTTCAGGGATGACACTGAGGGTGAGGCAAGAGCATGTTAGACAACTCACAACTAACACTAAGACATCTCAGAACATACAGGAAAGCTTCCAACCATCTGATCTTCAAGAGGAAGCGGTAACTCAGCCTTTAAGCGTGCTCATCACAAGAACCAGAGTTCTAAATCCCACACCCATGCCTGTAGTTAACTGGTTCCAAGGGATCCACACCGTCTACTATCAACTGCAGGCATACAATGAAAGTGTGTGTACATGCATGCGTACAAGCATATACACACACTCCTACGTAACACAAGACATAGACAGAAGTATACACGCATGAATAAAGAGAAAACAAACTCAAAAACTTTAATAAAGCTTGTTCAACCCTAATCCAAAATCTGAGATGCTGAGAAGCTCAAAAATTTTGAGTCCCATAAATAGAACCTCATTTAACAGGCTACAAACAGAGCATAGACTCTAGACTCACAAAGATATTACATAAAATGATTATGCTAAGTCCTATAGTATAGGCCCATGATCCCAATTACTCTGGAGATAGGATGGAAAGAATTGTTGAGTCTGAGGCCAGCCTGGGCAATTTCAGAAAGTCTGTCTCTCAAAAAAAGAAAGACAGGCAGGAAGGAGAGTGGGAAAAGAAAGAGCTTTGATTTGGTATTGAAGCACCTTTTAAGACAAGGCAGAGGCAGACATATTGCTGTGAATTTACACCTTGTCTGCATAACAACCCAGCCAGTCAGGGTCATATACTGAGACCCTGTCTAAGCAAAACTATTTTCAAGTTATGTGTATAAAAGTTGTATGAAGCAAACAGACACCCTGTTTAGAACCGACTCCACCCCCAAAATCACATTATACATACACTCAGGATCCCAGGCATCTCCCAACCATGTTAGTATAAGGGTGGAAAAGAATCACCAACTCAATAGACCTTCAAGATGAAAATAAATAATGGAAGGTACCTTTACCATCCCTCGGATCATTGTGCAGTAGGAGTGTGCATTCTTCTCTGGCATTAGAGCAAAGACTCTCTCAGCATTGTTTTGTGTTCTAGAAACAACAGAATGAACATGAACCAGAGGCATTGGGAAAACTAGTAGTAACTGCCACCATTTTCTTCATAACTATTGTACCACCCAGAAGAGTGTGACAGGATTGTCTCAAAAATGGAGGGTCAAAGGTCTGCAGAGCTCATGGTCCCCAGGTAAAGAAAAACTCTGCAGACAAGATACACAGTGCAGGATCTCCTCTGTTCCCCACCCCACTTCTTGTCTCCTGATACAGAATTCCCAAGGCAAGCATGACTCGAATGCGAACGATTTTGCACCTCCACTAGAGGAAAAGAAAATGATACACTTTATATACATTTTCCTTTATACTCAACTTTATATTTCCTAATCTAATCTAAAGAAGCCAGACAGAACTACAGTATAAGCCAAGTCCATGTGCGCCTCATCTGTTTCAGTGTGTCACATGTGCTAGTGCCCAGAGGTCAGACCGCCCAGAGCTGGAACTACATCTTAGAGAACAGGAAATGGTCTACGGAGCCATCTCTCGGGATCTCAATTTCTGGTATTAACAGTAGCCGTCTTTTCTACACATCCACGCAGAGTACTTATTTTTATCTTACGCACTCCATGAGTATTATTTACTCTTTTTTTCAAACTATTTCTCATTCACGAAAATACACAAACTCTATCAGAATTAGGGATCTACATCTCAAGGCAGCACTGTTAATGAAACTAAAACAGAGGAAAAACAAAAAGGACAACCAGGTCAAACCCTAAATGGGTTATGTATGGTGGCAGGAGTTAACACTCTTTTTTTTTTTTTTTTTTTTTTTGGTTTTTCGAGACAGGGTTTCTCTGTGGCTTTGGAGCCTGTCCTGGAACTAGCTCTGTAGACCAGGCTGGTCTCGAACTCACAGAGATCCGCCTACCTCTGCCTCCCGAGTGCTGGGATTAAAGGCGTGCGCCACCATCGCCCGGCCAACACTCTTACAAGTCTAAGCCAGAAGTGATGTTGTATACTTGTTATACCAGGCCTTGGGAGGAGAAGCAGGGATGGTCTGTGTTTGAGGCTAGCCTGGGCTATGTAGGTAGAATCCTGAATATAACAATAACTAATAAGCCAGTTGAAGTGGCACACACTTTTAATCCTACCATTCAAGAGGCATAAGGATCTCTGAGTTAAGGTTAGCTTGCTCTACATAGTGAGCTCCAGGACAGCCAAAAACTGCAGAGAAACCCTGACACACACAGATACACAGAAAAGACAAAAGGTCTAAAATATAAAGACAGATTGTAGAATACATCTGTAAAATGAAGGGGGAAAATCTATTTAGAACATTTCAGGATTGCTACTCCAGAGGACTGTAAAATCCCCAAAATATAAGATTCTCAACGAGTAACATACTTCCAAGGAATAGTCTTCATCTTGGATGTCTGATTACTTTCCTCTGTAGCCTCTTCCTAGAATGAATGAAATAAAAGGTAAGACAATATTTGCTAGTGGACTACTTAAGAAAAATCAAAAAAGCAAAGAAAATTTAGAAAGCTAAGGGAAATAAACCAGCAAAAGGCAACGAGAAACAGAAGAAAATGCTCCCACCCACAGCGAATTCCTTCAGTGTGAAATCAGTGAACACAGAGGAAAGCAAAGTCAGCTCTTAAACAAGAGATCATCTAGAGATAGGACTAGGGGTAAAAAGCAGAAAAGAAAACAAAGTGCAATCTACTTCTACGGAACCCAACACTGGTTCGACTCAGAAAAATACTGCACACATGGGGTAAAAGCAAGAGATACTGCCATTAATGTCTAATAGTAGACCTTTAACACTAGAAATTCTGCCCTTACTTATAAACCAAGTGTCAGGGATGAGGCAGACATAGAGGCCTGACTGGCATTTGCAGAAGCCAGGGTTAGTTCTGTAGGCAGCCAGCTATTTCAGGAGCAAGGCTGGGAACAGGGGGCCAGTCTGGCAGGGCTCAGAAGACATGACTTGTCACTGTCTGAGCACTTTACAACACTAGTTACTATGTAGGGAAGTTACCCACAGGATGAAGAACAGAAACAATCCATAATATCATTACTGAGAAATACTTTTAAAATATTTTTATCGTCTGCAAATGAAAAAATGTTTTTTTAGAAAAGTAACAAAAATTGAACCCCTTATCCAAAAGAGTGTAATAAACTAAACATGAAATTTATTCTCCAAACACATACAACATGAAGAAGTTTTGAAAGACTGAAATCATATAAGGCCAGGCGGGAAGTTCCCATTTAGTAGATAGTCAAAAAGTTCATATTTTGGAGCGTTTCATGTAGTAATAAGGGGCGGCTAGGGTGCCAGGGACGCTAGCTCAGTCGGTAGAGCATGAGACTCTTAATCTCAGGGTCGTGGGTTCGAGCCTCACGTTGGGCGCCATTTGTAGTAATATGGGTCAGCGGGGCTGCGTCCCCAGCACCCCGGCTGCCTGGCTAGCTTATGCCCGAAATAACAACACACAAACTGTATTCATTTAAACACTGCTTGGCCCATTTCTATCTAGCCTCTTCTAGGCTAATTCTCACATATCAATTTAGCCCATTTCTAATCATCTGTGTAGCGCCCCTAGGTGCGCTTACCAGGAAGATTCTAGCCTATGTCCATCCTGGGTCGGAACTTCATCGCGTGCGTCTGCCTGGGAGCTGGGAGCATGGCGTCTCTCTGAGGCGTCTGCTCCCGAGAGGAGAGCTGTGGAGTCTGAGCTCACTTCCTCCTCCTCCCAGCGTTCTGTTCTGTTTACTCCTCCCACCTATCTTCTAACCAATGAGGGCCAAGCAGTTTCTTTTTATTTAACCAATGACCTTCCTCCATCAGTTTCAGCAATAAAATTTGGATTGGGGATTTTTAATTATGGATGCTCAGTATCCTCTTCCTTCCAGGATGAATCATTCCATACCACCAGGGCTATCCTGACAGCTCAACAGCTTCACCATCATCACCTGCTATTGGCTATCTACACTGTTTTCAGGATCTTTGCACATACAGGCATAAATCCATACCAGTTTAGAAAAACACTTCATACACACCTCTGTATACCGGATACAAAGGATCCCTTGAAATCTATTTCTAGAAATAAAACCCCCCAACTTGACTGTTACTATTCCATCTACAGGCAATACTTGGCTTAAGCCCAGCATGCTCCCTCCTCTGCCCACATCTGTATAAATTTTAAAAATCCATCGTGTTCAGTATGGACCTGCAAATGCTATAGCACACACAGAGATCACAGGACAACTCTGAGGAACTAGTTGGCTCTTTCGTAGCATCTTTACAATGGCTCCAGGTACCAAACTCGGGGTTCTCAGGCCTGTGTAGTAGTACCTTTACCTGCTCAACTATCTCACTGGCCCTATATGTACAATTTTTAGGCAAAGGGTAACCAGTGACAAAATACAGAATCTTTCCTTGATCATTACCCAACACAAAGTCACCATAGTGACAGAGGACTGGATCAAATGTTCCTGACCAAAACTTTGCCTGAGTATATAGTACATGAAGACAAACTATTGCTAAGTAGAATAAAATTAAGGTAATTGTTTCATTAAGAAAACACAAATCAAAACTATTCTGAGATTCTACCTCACCTTAGCCACAAATGTTGGTGAGGCTGCAGGATAAAAGGAATCCTTAAATACTCACGGCTGTTGGGGACACAAAACTAGTGGAGCTGCTATGGAAATCAGCATGAAATTTCCTCAAAACAGCATCCAATCCAGCTATGCCCTTCCACAATGCATGTATATGCCCGAAAAAC
Organism: Microtus oregoni; assembly: GCF_018167655.1. Classification (NCBI taxonomy): domain Eukaryota; kingdom Metazoa; phylum Chordata; class Mammalia; order Rodentia; family Cricetidae; genus Microtus; species Microtus oregoni. Next base: position 13,234,992 of record NW_024543061.1, read on the forward strand.
TACATACTGTAAAGATACCTGCACACTTATACTTACTATGGCCCCATTTACAATAGCTGAACTGTAGCACTGACTATGCTGGGCCTTATTCACCATGCAGAACAGGTTGGCCTCAAATGCAGAGATTTACCAGCCTCTGCCTCTATGCTGGGATTAAATGTGTGTGCACCACTCCCAGCTATGTGTAGCTAGAACTAACGGTGGTGCCTGCATCCCAGGTACTTAGGAGGCTGATGCATGCAGAATATGAATTTAAGGGGCAGTCCAGTCGAGCAGTGGTGGGGCCTTTAATCCCAGCACTCAGGAGGCAGAGACAGGTGGATCTCTGTGAGTTCAGGACAGAGTTCAAAAACCTACAGAAAAACCCTGTCTCAAAAAAACAAACAAAAACAACAACAACAACAACAAAAAAGAGAATAGTCCAAGCACGTTAGCAAGATCCTTATCTCAAAAACAAACAAACAAAAGGGGGGGAGGCTCTGGAGAAAGGGTTCCACGATTCAGTACTTATCTGGTATGTGTAGAACCCTACGTTCACCTCCCCCCAAAATGTGTGGCACATATTCAGCCATAAAGATCAAAATTCTGTCATTTGTAGAAAAATGGGTAGAACTAGATAGAGATTATATGTAGTCAGAAAAGCAGACGTTGCTTGTTTTTTCCTCATACGAACAAAGTAGAAGGGGAGCTATTTGGGAAAATGAAAGAGACCACTGGGAAAGGTGATAGGGTAAGGGGGGGGGGGAGTATTATTAAAATACAGTGTATATATCAATGAAATGTCATAATAAAACATCATTTTTGTATAATATACACTGATTAAAAATGAATACAAACCAATGTTCATATGTGCCTTCCTTCATCAATCACTGCTTACTGAAGGCTACTTTGCCCTCTCAGTATAGACCCTTTACTACTCTGACACATGGCACAGAACCCTGGCCCATTTTTTTTGCTTTTTTTTTTTTTTTTGATTTTTGAGACAGGGTTTCTCCGTAGCTTTTTGGTTCCTGTCCTGGAACTAGCTCTTGTAGACCAGGCTAGCCTCGAACTCACAGAGATCCGCCTGCCTCTGCCTCCCGAGTGCTGGGATTAAAGGCGTGCGCCACCACGCCCGGCCTCCGTGGCCCATTTTGAGAAAACATTATTTTAGAAACAAAAAGCCATTTTTTTTTTTTACCAAGTTTTCCGTATGCTCATTTTGTTGAAATGGATAGTCAGCTGGGGGCTCTTGGTCACCATAGTAGCACAATAAATCCAAGAGACTATTAGTTGTTTCAAGAGAGACTGTGGTTCCTGTGGTTAGGAGAAAAAAAAAAAAAAGAAACCTTCAAATATCCAAGAGCCAAAGAAAGCCTGTTAGATAAAATTCTTCATTTTTTTTCTATTAATGGCGGCTTATTTGGATACATACTTAATCCCTCCTACCACGTTACCAATTAACCATGATGGCTTTCTGGTGACTCTGTCCCACTGTCCCCCTGCAAACTGCATGTAAGATGCTGTTTATTAATAAACTTGTTTGCCATAAGACAAAGCTTGTGTGAGACCTTTTGACCCCAGTTTTGGTATCTTCTGCTTTCTGACCCCTTGGTTTTTCCTCTCTGGAACCTGTCACTGAAGAATGACCTGCAGGTCCAGGTCAATTTCCACTTAATTCCCTTAGACAGATCCACTGAATATACAAAAACAATTATCCCAACTGGATTCAGGCCCTCAGTAAAACTGTACTAAGAACGACTAGCATAAATGAAGAATCACAATCATCTTAAAAACCACTCATTTGACTCCCAGCACCTCAAAAATCCACAACAAAACCCACCAAAAACCTACTGCTCAAAACGACTCCCATGTCAGCACTCATTTTACAGAGAAAAGTACAAAGGAAAGAAAAGAGGGGGCTGAAGAGATGGCTCAGCAGCCGGGAGCATTTTTGCTCTTGCAGAGGACCTGAACTTTGACCCCCCACATGGTGGACCACAAGCATGACTTCAGTTCCAAGGGAGTGAATAGTCTCTTCTGACCTCCACAAATAGCAGGCAAGGACATGACAACCATACTTACATATACGGAGGAAAAACACCCATACACACAAAAAATATATAAATATAATCTTTTTTCAAAAAGAAGTATTTTTTTAAAAGGTTAAAGGCCCAATTTATTAAGCTTGGTATAACTGCCCAGACCTACAACCCAGCATTTTAGACAGAGGTGGAAGGAGTTCAAGGCCATCCTTGACCAAAAAGTGTTTAAGACCAGTTTAAGCCACATGACACCCTGCCTCCTCAAAAACCCCAAAAGAATTTACTGAGGGGCTGCACACACCTATACCACTATCCCCGAGGAGCGCAATCCAGATTCCTGCCAAGCACTGCTCACACCCGGAAAGCAGAAAAACCTCACCAACATACTATCTGCTGTCGTCCTTCAGGTGTCAGACACCTAAATTCCTGAAGGGTATGAGAAAATGTTTTGGGTTCAAATCGTATTTTCAATGATTTCCCATGTTTTTATTTCTTCTATTCTAATTCATTAAACAGTATTCTAGACTCCTAAAATTTAATGATAATGGTCCCTCTGAGGTGACCACATGTACATTCACTGTAGCTTACCAGCCACAATATCTAGAATTGTATTTCCTATAAAGTTCTTCAGATCTAGCCAGGCAATAGTGGTGCATGCCTTTTATCCCAACACTCATGGAAGCAGATGCAGGCAGATCTCTGTGAGTTCAAGGCCAGTCTGGTCTACAGAGTGAGTTCCAGGATAGTCAGAGACATACAGAGAAACCTTATCTCAAAAAACCAAGAGTTCTCCATATCTAACTCAAAGCACAACATGATGTTAGACACTTGGGAAACGTTGCATGGCCTTTATCTAGGTTACTAAGTGAGGCAGAATCACATCAATATCCAAGTCTCTGATCCCAGTTGAACAATCTTTCTTTTAAAATACTCCTCTGGGGCTGAAGAGATGGCTCAGCAGTTAAGAGCACTCGCTGTTCTTCCACAGGACCTGGCTTGATTCCCAGGACCCAAAATGGTGGCAAAATATCCATCTATAACTCCAGTTACTGAGGATCTGATGCCCTCTTCTGCTCTCCGCAGGCACCAGGCCCACATATGATGCACAGATAATACATGTAAACAAAATTCACACAAAACTTAAAATATTTCTGGTTTTTGTTTTGTTTTTTCAAGACAGGGTTTCTCTGTGTAGCCCTGGCTGTCCTGCCTCTGCCTCCCAAGTGCTGGGATTAATGGTGTGCGTTACCACCACCCAGCATATTTCTGATTTATTTGGCCATGTCTTCTCACACCTAATGTTAAAAAAAAGGAGGCCAAGGAATAATCGTCAACATGTGCTTTCTTTCCCAGTGCACAGGACAAAAACAAAAGGATGAGCCTTCAGTTCTGCTTCACTGACAGCGTCAGTATGAAGCTGGAGCAGAAAATGAATTATGTATAGCACACCACTTAAAACAGAAACAACACCATCAAGCAAAGACACTATTGGTCATTTTTACTTAATACTACTTGGATCCTATTAAACGGCCCTGTGTTCCAAGAGGGGCTCTGACTGAGGGGAGTCACCTGCTTGTAAGAGTTGATCAAAGAGGTCCACAGAAGCCTTGACTCTCCTGAGTCTGATCCGTTCCCTCAGGGCGGCTTCACTCACATCTTCAATCTGAGGCTCAAAGGACTCTGGCATTAAGCACTAGAAAATAAGACGAATAAATGATGGCAAACAGGCAAAGGAAACAGGTTGACAGTAGGATGGGGCTATTAGCACCAACACACCAAAAAATAAATAAAATAAAAAAATAAAAAAAAAATTAACGGCTCCAGTTCCTGTTTTCCTTACTACACACGACTTACATCCGAACATTAAAATAAAATATACAGATAAGAACAAGAAGCTGGATGGGTGGCGGTGAATGCCTTTACTCTAACCCCAGTACTGCAGAAGCAGTGGCAGGCAAACCTTGGTGCTCTGTGAATTTGAGGCCAGCCTGATCTACAGAGCAAGTTCCAGGACAGTCAAGGCTACACAGAGAAATCCTGTCTTGAAAAACCAAAATCAAAACAAATAAATGAACAAGAAAGGCCAATAAACTTCAACCCGAACATAGAAGACTACTTAATCATCTCCTGACTTTATGAAAAATTTAAAATATTCAGTCATAAACATCCAATCCATACTTTGAATACCCTATTTCCAACCAAGGGTCTCAACCCCAGGTTGAAGCTGAATACTTTGGTTCCAGTAAAAAAAAAAAAAAACTGCTTCCAAAACAAAACAATGAAACATAAAGCCAGGCATGGTGGAACACATCTTAAAACCCAGCACCCTGCAAGGAGAGGCAGGTGGATTTCTTCTGAGTTCCAGGCCAACCAGGGTACTTGGTGAGCGCCTGTCTTGAAAATAGAAAAACGACAAAGAACAATACCCCCCCCCCGTCTTAGCTGGGGTTCCTATTGCTGTGACAAACACCATGAACACAAAGCAAGTTAGGAAAAGGGTCCATTTGGGTTACACTTTTATGTTGCTGCTCACCACTGAAGGAAGCCAGGACAAGAAGTCAAACAGGATAGGATCCCGGAGGCAGGAGTTAATGCAGAGGCCATGGAGGGGTGCTGTTTACTGGCTTGCCTCACATGACTTGCTCACCCTGCTTTTTTTTTTTTTTTTAAATAGAACTCAGGACCACAGTCCAGGAATGGCACCACCCACCATGGGCTGAGCCCTACCCCACTGATCACTAATTGAGAAAATGCCACACATCTCATGGAGGCATTTCCTCAACTGAGGTTCCTTCCTCTCTCATGATTCTACCTTGTGTCAAGTTGACACACAATGCCAGCTAGCACACCCCCAAACCCAAAACTTTTTTTTTTTTTTTTTTTTTTTGTGATTTTTCGAGACAGGGTTTCTCTGTGGTTTTGGAGCCTGTCCTGGAACTAGCTCTTGTAGACCAGGCTGGTCTCGAACTCACAGAGATCCGCCTGCCTCTGCCTCCCGAGTGCTGGGATTAAAGGCGTGCGCCACCACCGCCCGGCCCCAAAACTTTTTGTTCCTCCTTCACTGCCCATCTTGGTTAAAGTCACCAGAGCATGAGTTTCTAAAAGTCAAAACTGTTGCCTGGAGTTTGCTTTTCCTTTGAACACTCAATACCACCAAGGTATCTTGATTGTAGCTCATTCACTAATTTCTCAAATATATTTGGAGTAGGTACCACTTTACTCCAGGTACTAGGCTAGGCATTAGGGATTCTGATATTTTATCAAAGGAGGGGGGATTCTCTTCCATCAAAGTACTTAAGACATCAGAGTCAGTAGTGGCAGTTAATGCTGTCAACTTGACAGAATCAATAATCTCTAAAAAGTCAAGTTTTTGGGGGAGGGATTTTCTACATCAGGTTCTTGAGGAGGGAAAACCCATCCTAAACGTGGGCAGCATCATTCCATACAAGATCTGGATTGCATATAAAGAGAAAGTGAGCTAACCACTGGGGACACGAGGCTTCTGCTCCCTGCTTGCATGCAGTTCCAGTGTGACTACCTGCCTGCTGCTCCTGCTGCCAACACTGACCCTACACAATGGGTTGTAATTTCCTTAAACACTAAGCTAAACCAACGCTTTTCTTCATTAAGTCATGTATTTTGTCACAACAGGAAAAGCAACCTATACAGGGGTGTAAGTAGTGGCAGGGAGCCTACACAAGGCCATGCATTCCGTCATTAACATCCCCCACACCAACAGCAAAATAAAACAAACAAACTAAAAACCAGAGATAGAGACAGCTCATTCTAGTACAATGTGCTATGGCACTATCTCCAAGGCAGAGACCCTGCAAGGCTTCCAGTGACAGTGACCCCAAAGCCAAGCACATGAACACTGTCAACCAAAAACTTAAAGGGAGAGAGGTGAGCCAACAGTCCACAACTTCCATCGTTTTAATCAGGGTTTTGATCTTACCACATAACAGTGTTGGCATGCTGACCAGTCACCAGAAGTGACTGGAGGAAGGCCGGGTCTGGGTGTGAGTTGGGGAACAAAAGGGAAAGTGAGTGGCTGTAAGCAAGACGTGAAGCTGGTGTTTTCACGACTCTGGGAGGAAAGGATGAACCTATTTTGCTCACTGTTGTGCAGAAGGAATGGACTGCAGTGGCAGACAGTGTAACACTGCATACTGCAGAACAAGGGAGAGTCACAAGCACAGCCTCAAGCCCCAAGAAGAGGAACCTGGCCAAGATACATGGCAATATTTACAGAGTGCAAGGATGACCAAAACAGCAAGTGCAGACTGTAAAAACAGAAAGAGGAGCAGAGACATCATAAAGATAAACATTTATAAGGAAATGTAGGAAGCCACTAGAGCACCCTGAAAAGGAACGGTCACAGAGAAGACTCAGGAGTAGCATTAGGAATCACACAAGAAGGATTTTAAAAGGTTAGCAAATGTTCTCACTCCAGCATCCAGGGCACTAAAATGGCTAAATCAGCTATGGAAGCGTGATTTAATCTGCATTCATTTAAGTATGTAAAACACACAATCACTTCTCCTTACCGGAATATGAGGCTCAGCTACATCCTTTTGGAAATATTTGGGATGTGAATTAATAATAAACTTTGCTGCATTCTCCCCAGACTTCTTTGCCAATAAAAACGAACGCTATATGGGAGAGGGGAAGAGATTTAAATACAAATTAGCACTTAACATAAAATTTAGACTTAAGCAAAGCTCCACCTTCGGCAAAATTACTCCCTTCCCCCCAGAAAAAAAAAAAAGAAAGAAAAATGCAATAATACAAGAAGTTCCAATTACAAGCCAAGTTACAGTACACCACATAGCTCACTTCTGAGTATGACTATTTCAGGTCACATTTTATATACAGCGCAACCTACACCACCCACCCACCTCCCACACACATACATACACGCACACAAATGGTTTGCTATGTGTTAGTTAAGACCTTAATAAAAGAAAAATTACAAGCACAACTTTCTTCAGAGACAATACTTAAATACTTTTTTGATAGAAGATTCAGAGCCTAACATTTGTCAGCATGTATAAGCTTTTCAAGGTTTATTTTATTTTAATAATTCAACTATTTACATACTGTTACACAAATTAGTAAGGGTCTTAAAAGTATTTGAGAAGTTTCATAACAGCACTCACCGACTCCACAGTAGAGGTTGGGATGAGGTAAGGGTCATCTTGATAGACATAAGGTACAGCTGTGGGGTCCTGTGGAAATGCACAGCTTTTTAGATTTTCATTCATACTCTCTAAGCTTTATTGATGATCACAAATTCTGTAATATATGAAACATATATGCAGGAATATGTATGGTCATATGTCTGCATATATAGAAAGAAAACACACACGTCAAAAGATTTTCCCCAAATTATGTACAACTTAAAACAAGTACAAATCCCCATGGCTCCATCCTACGAGATTTTCTCTTCTCTTGGTACTAGGGATTGAACCCAGAGCTTCACAGAATTAATTAGCATTTAGGCACTGTGCTAATCCTCCGCCTTATTTCTTAGGAGTTCAGTCTGTTGTCAGTTAGGACTATCACAGTTTTAAATGTTAGTTAAGGACTCCCTGAATTAACTAGTCCCTTGACAGTTTCCTATAGTAAGATCCCTTCACAGCACAGCCACTCTGCATCCATATGTATATTCCCTGAAGAGTTCCTTCTTTTTTTTTTTTTAAGAGTTTCTTCTTACTAGGTAGTGGTGAACACTTTTAATTGCAGTACTGGTGGGAGACGGGGGACGGGTGTGCATCTTTTGAGTTTGAGGCTAGCCTGGTCTAAAGAGCAAGTTCCAGGACAGCCAATGCTACAAAGAAACTGTCTTCAGGGGCTGGGAAATGGCCATGTAGATACAGCACCTGCCATGCAAGTATGAACTACAGAACTTTTAAGTACTGGATGGTTGCGCTAGTCCTCCTGTAATTCTAGTGTTCAGAACACAGAGACAAGGGATTCCCAGAATACTGGCTAGCTAAAGCAACCTTTATAGCAAGCTCTTGGTAAAATTGAGACCCTGCCCCAATTAATCAGGTGGACAGTGATTGAGCAGTTCATTTGTCTGTAAATAAGCATCTGAAATGCTATTCAGAACTGTGTGTGTGTGCCTTTTGGAGGCCTCAGGAGCTACAGAACTCCAGCCCTCTACCCAGCCTTTGTCTCCCAATTTCTGGGATCAAAGGCATGTACCACCGCACCTGATATAAGATCTGTATTTTGACCAGTGTATTATCACCAGCAGGAAGGACCCAAGTCCCAGAGTCACACATCTCTGCTTGGTTACCAAATCCCTCAGAAACAAGCATCTGTTTTTTAATTAATTAATTTTTATTTCATTCCTTTTTAGAAACAAGCATGTCAAATAGCTTTTCCAGTAACTTAAAAAAAATTACTGATAGCAATTTTGATAGGCTCGACAGTACAAGCCCTGAAAAATCCTAACACTCTGGGGCTGGAAAGACGGCTCTTGCAGAGGACCCAGGTTCAATTTTCCAACACCCACATGGTGGATGGCTCATAAGTAGCTGTAACTCCAGTTCCAGAGCATTTGACACCCTCACACAGACATACATGCAGGCAAAACACCAATGCTCACAAAATAAAAATAAATAAATTTGGGAGTTGGAGAGATGGCTCAAAGGTTAAGAGCAATGACCAGAGTTCAATTCCCAGCAACCACATGGCGGCTCACAACTATCTATAATGAGATCTGATGCCCTCTTCCGGCGTGCAGGCAAGCATGCAGACAGAACACTGTATACATAATAAATAAAACCCTAACACTTGGGAAGCAGAGGCAGGAGGAGGATCTCTGTGATCTTGAGTCCAGCCTGCTCGACATACCAAGTTCCAGCACAGCAAGGACTACAGAAAGACTGTCTCTCAAAACAAACAATTATCGTATGCTGTAAAAACACTCCATGAGCATTACATCCTAGCCAGACCTAGGCTGGTCACTTCACAAACCTGTATACCCATTTTCCAAAAGGAGGGATTGGGTTAGATTGCAAAAAAAATTTCTAGATACACTATAGTTTAACTCTGAATAAAGAGCTATAACACTTAATGTGTTACTAATCAAAAAATCCTACTTACCCTGTTCACTGTGGTTGCAAGTGCCTGAAGAACAGCCACTTTATCCCTAGAATAAGAACCACACAAGTCAGTCTTTACCAAGACTACTCACACTTACAAAGCGAGCAAGTCGCTCTACTCTTAGAGGACTTGGCCACAAGACAAGGCCTCACCCAGAGCCAGGGCTTACTTCTCAAAACCACCAGAACAGAAGCAGGTATGCAAATCCTTAATCTCAGGGACAGGGAGGCAGAGGCAGGAGGAAGGTTGGAGACTCCTGGCTCCAGAGCTGAACTCCAACTCAATAATCAGTGCTAGAGGATGGGGCTTAGAGTCCTGTGAGGGCAGACCCTCAGCACTGGTTCTTTTGATGGGCACACATGCTACCTTCCCTTGCTTCATATGCATCCTGACCTGTCCCTAATACCATTACCCAGGGCTGGTGATTCCCTCTCCTGCCTCATAAATCTATCTTGTGACTTCCTCATGTATTCGTAGAGAAGATCTCTAGATTTTTGCCTTTAACTAGCCAAAGTACTGGCTCTGAACTCTGACCTGAAACTAAAGCAAAGCCTCTGCAATGACTCACTTGTATCCTTACTGAATCCCACAGGACTGAGGCACTTCTTTATCTAAATCTAATGCTAAGAGTGATAGGCAAGGAAAAATGAGGATATCACACACCTCTGTCCCTCCCGGGGTACCCCAGAGAACTTCATGTTGGGAGAAGAAAAATGCTGAAGTCTGGGGCTAGCCAAAAAAAGAATTTTCTCTCATAAATAGATCTCATGCAGTTCTAACTTGTCAGACTGAAGCGTAGGCAATGGTGGGACATGATGTGAGACCATGCCATAGCCTGGACCACCTATTTATAACTCCAGCCCTTTCCTTACTGGTGACTGGGGTGGGAGGGGGAGGTTCCCACTGGATCTTTGTCTCTCTTCCTAATTGGCCATACTGAATAAACTTCTTACCTACTTTTTTATTCAGGGAGGGCAAAAGACCCTTAGGCCAGCAGCACACTTTACCTCTGTTGCTGAACTACTGGAAAAGCTTCACCAGCATAAATGACAGATGACACCATCTAGTTAATTATGTATCTATGTGTCTGTGTGGTTATATGCTCATGAATGCAGGAGCCTGTGGAAGCCTGAGGCACTGGATCCCCCTGGAGCTAAAGTTACAGGAGGTTATGGGCCATCTGACTTTAGAAACTGAACTGTCAAGGCAGAGTTCGAGGGCAGTCTGGTATACAGAGAGAGTTCCAGGACAGGTTTCAAAGCTAGAGAAACCCTGTCTCAAGAAAACAAAACTGAATTGTCTTCTTATCCTCTGAACCATCTCTCCAGCCCCTTATGTTTACTCTATTGTTAGAGTTAGGTGCTTCATTTCCAAAAGAATCACTGTGATTTAAAAAAAAAAACTAAGGGTTATTCTAAATTAAGAGAACATTTTTAAGATTGTAAGTCATCTGAGAAAGAGAAAGAAACATTAAGTTTTATGACATAAGAAGTTGAATAATTCTATTGTACAAAACAGCCACTGGATATGCTATGTTGGCTGTTTTTGTTTGGTTGTGTTGGGACAGGGTCACTTTATGTAGTCCTTGAATGCAAGCTCCTCCTTCCTCAGCTTCATCGGGGTCATTAATTATGGGCGTGGGGCCTATTCTATACATCCATTTCAAGACAAGTAAGTACACAGCTACCGAGCTTATTATTCTTTTTCTTTCTTCTTTTTAGTTCTTCTAGACAGGGTTTCTCTGTGTAACAGTCCTGGCTATACTGAAATTCGCTTTGTAGACCAGGCTGGCCTTGAACTCACTAAGGTTCACCTGCCTCTGCGTTTCAAGAGCCAGAAAATTATACTTCTTAGGCTTCTTATAATCCATACTATCCTGCTAGACACTGCCTCCATAATGTCATATTCACAATGACTGTAATTTATTCAAGTTCTCTGTGGCATGGTGAGATCTCAGAATACACTGCCTTAAAGGACAGAAGGAATGTGTAGTCTGAAAATACTGGTTCAACTTAGAAATCAGGGTTCAAAGTACACCCCACACCATTTCTCTTTCCTTCCTTTTTTCTTCTTTTGCAGGGTGGGGGTAAGGGGATAGAGTAAATATTTTGGTTGTGAGTCTAACCATTAATGGCTGAGTCATCTCTGCAGCCCCAGATTTAGTAAACTATGGTGGGACTAAAAGTTTACTGTCCAAACTGTCAGCACGCAATAAAAGGAAACATGTAAACAAACTAAGCTGCATTCCACACAGAATTTGACACAATTTTTCAGGTTACTTTTTTTTCCCTTTTTGGTTTTTCAAGACAGGGTTTTATGCTGTAGTCTTGGCTGTCTTGGAACTCACGCTGTAGACCAGCTGGCCTCGAACTCACAGAGATTTACCCACCTCTGCCTCCAAAGTGCTGGGATTTAAAAGTGTGTGCCACCACTGCCCAGCTTTCTTTTTTTTTTTGATGTTATTTTCTTTAGCCCCCTTCCCCCACTATATAAGAAACAAAAACTAATCTTATAAACTAAATTTTTAAAAAGGGGCCTTGATTTGCTGACCGCACTTTGTATCAACCAACTCCTATCCCGTTTCCTAACATTTTCCACCGGCCTTCCTGGACTCCTACAACCACAGTCAACAACAATCTGCCTTCCTGAATCTCAGAAGAACTACCAATAGGAAGGTGCATCTGTAATAAAACCCTGGAGTGATCAGACCTAGTTTCAGTATAGCTAAACTATAAATATTAAATGAAAAGCAACTTGATTGGTATAAATAATACTTTTAATTTGTGTTTTGAGTCAAGACCTTGCTAACTAGCCCTGGAACCTTTGACAACCCTTTAGCTTCTGCCTCCAGAGTGCTGGGATTACAGGTGTATGCCACCACAAAACAACACTCAACGTATCTGGATTCCTGCCAGCTGTATGGGTAAATTTACATACATAGAGGACTATAAGATACAATACAAGCGGGTGGCCATTACATTGTAACACACTCCAAATATTCCTCCTGCTGGACCTCTTGTAGTTTTCTGCATACAGATGTTGGCAAAGTGCTGTACACTGGATGCTCTATTCACAGACAAGTTTCTACTCTTAGCTCTGAGTCCTTTTTTCTAAAGACAGGGCCTCTCACTGTATGAACTCACCAGGTAGACCAGGTTGTCCTTGAACTCACAGAAATCCCCCTGCCTCTGCCTCCTGAGTGCTGGGATTAAAGGCAGGTGGCACCATGGCCAGCCACTGTTCTTGCTCTTGGCCACTAAAACAAGAATCTAGTCATATTTAGATAATGAAATATAATACAGCCACTAAAATTTAAAAGTATTATACAAAAGTATATCTAATAGTTCAATTCTAAACTAAATGTATAGTTTTACACAAAAATGACATCACAAAACTTCAAAATAATAGTTAACATAAATATTTGCCTACGTTCTAGGTACTGCTTAAAACTTATGTTTTATTTGTTATGTATACAATATTCTGTCTGTGTGTATGCCTGCAGGCCAGAAGAGGGCACTAGACCCCATTACAGATGGTTGTGAGCCAGCATGTGGTTGCTGGGAATTGAACTCAGGACCTTTGAAAGAGCAGGCAATGCTCTTAACCTCTGAGCTGGGTGATGGTGGCACACGCCTTTAATCCCAGCACTTGGGAGGCAGAGGCAGGCGGATCTCTGTGAGCTCGAGACCAGCCTGATCTACAGAGCTAGTTTCAGGACAGGCTCCAAAGCCACAGAGAAACCCTGTCTCGAAAAAAAAAGAAAAAGAAAAAAAAAAACTTATGTTTTATTTGCAGTAAACACCCAACCACTGGTTAAACGAATAGCAAATTAATACTCACCATGTTTTCTTTTTTGGAATGACTATTTCTTCAATTCCTTAAAGATAAAAATAAAAATAGCTTCCTAACTACAAAGAAATATAATTGTGTATTTTTTGTTTTTAAATAAAAAACTATTTCCATAATTTTAAAAAATACCTGTTACATTTGTTCCTTCAACCTTAGGGAGGGATTCACTTCCAGAATAAAATCTGCATTAAAATAAAAACAAAAAAACCCTCTAATGTTAATACTGCTCACTAAAGACGTTCTCAGTTCATCTCCACCTGCATGCATACATTTTCTAACCATCATGATCAAACAGACCAGACTCCATACCACACATCATGACCAACACAAGTTTAATGCAAGAAACAGGAGATCAAGACTGATTGACTCATTCGTGATGTTAGGAATTGAAGGTGAGCCTCACCCATGCTAAGCCAAGCTCTGGAACACCAATTAAGCTACAGTCTCAGCCAAAATGTTTTGGGCATTTAATCTCATCACAAAATAAACAAGGTTAGAACTGAAACTGAATGGCACTGAAACATCTGAACAGCTGGTTTGAAATACACAGAAATTAACCTGGAAAACATAGGACAAGGAACAATTCAGTGAGCCGTTGCTTTTAACAGACAGAACCCAGACAGTAAATGCGCACTTCATTCAAAGCAATCAGAACAAAGCTACGATCACCCATAGCCTTACAGTATATCACTTTTAACTACCAAAACCGTATCAACAACACAAGGCTGCTACATTCTCAGAGGCCACCAAGGTTTTATTTTTTTTTTTTGCCTGGTATAGAAATATTACCCTACGGAACAAGTTCCAGGATAGTCAGTGCTTATCTTATTCACTGGTAACAATACACTTATTGGTATCCTAAAATAAAATCAACAAAAATAATGAAGTTAATAATATCTTGTCTCTTCCATTCCTAAAGGGCATCAGAAATTTTATATGTGATCACAGAGGAAAGCACATCATCCACTGATACCTACCTGGTCTAAGGTATCATTTTACTTAAGCATTCATTATTTTTGTGTGATTGTATGTACCATGGCACACGCAGCCAGAGTACAACTCTGTGGAGTTGGTTCTTTCCTTCCAACTTAACATGAAACTATAATGGAGGCTTGGATGACAGGCATCTTACCCACTGGGCCATCTCCCTGTCCTTCAGGCAACATTTGAAAGCGACACTTCTGTGACAGGGGCGTTTTAGAAGTGGATCAACTCTTTCAAAAGTCATTTGTTAGCCAATGACAACATGAAGAGAGCATCATCTTATGTTGAACAAGTAGCCACCAGGCAAAGAAAACAGGCACGGGGGAGGGTGGGGGTGGGGGTAACCAGTATGCAAAATGGTAAAGCTGGTGTTCTCAAATTGAGATGAAGTAGGTACAAAATGTATACTGTAAGTTACATTTCATTCATTCCCTAGCGTTCTTTCTGACAATTATTACTAGTTAGAATCGACTTAGGGAAAAAGTGCTTATTGTCATCCAACTGAAGAAAAGGCAGACACTGAATATAAAAGTTTTTCTTGGTATTGGCATAAGAACCACCAACGGAACCGAATAGAAGACCCGGATATCAACCCACACATCTTCGAACACCTGATCTTTGATAAAGAAGTAAAAAATATCAAATGGAAAAAAGAAAGCATATTTAACAAGTGGTGCTGGTACTGGATATCAACATGTAGAAAAATGAAAATAGACCCATATCTATCACCATGCACAAAACTCAAGTTCAAATGGATCAAAGACCTCAACATAAAGCCAGCCACACTGAACCTTATAGAAGAGAAAGTACACTTGAACGCATTGGCACAGGGAACCACTTCCTAAATATAACCCCAGCAGCACAGACACTGAGAGAAATAATAAAATGGAACCTCCTGAAACTGAAAAGCTTCTGTAAAGCAAAGGACATGGTCAACAAGACAAAACGACAGCCTACAGAATGGGAAAAGATCTTCACCAACCCCACATCAGACAGAGGTCTGATCTCCAAAATATACAAAGAGTTCAAGAAATTGGACACCAAAAGATCACATAATCCAATAAAAGAAAATGGAGTACAGACCTAAACAGAGAACTCTCAACAAAGGAATCTAAAATGGCCGAAAGACACTTAAGGAAATGTTCAACATCCTTAGTCATCAGAGAAATGCAAATCAAAACAACCAAGATTCCATCTTGCACGTGTAAGAATGGCCAAGATCAAACACACTGATGACAACTTATGCTGGAAAGGTTGTGGGGAAAAGGGAACACTTCTGCACTGCTGATGGGAATGCAAGCTGGGACAACCCCTTTGGATGTCAGCATGGCGATTTCTCAGAGAATTAGGAAACAACCTTCCTCAAGACCCAGCAATACCACTTTTGGGTATATATCCAAAGGATGCTCAATCATGCCACAAGGACATGTGCTCAGATATGTTCATAGCAGCTTTGTTTATCATAGCCAGAACCTGGAAACAAACAACCTAAATGCCCCTCGACCAAAGAATGGAAAAGGAAAATGTGGTACATTTACACAATGGAGTACTACACAGCAGAAAAAAAAATGACAACTTGAATTTTGCAGGAAAATGGATGGAGGTAGAAAAGATCATTTTGAGTGAGGTAACCCAGACCCAGAAAGGCAATTATCACATGTACTCACTCATAGGTGGTTTTTAAATATAAAGCAAAGAAAGCCAGCCTACAAACCACAATCCCAGAGAACTTAGACAACAATGCAGACACTAAGAGAGACTTACATAGATCTAATCTACATGGGAAGTAGAAAGTAGAAAAAGACAAGATCTCCCAAGTAAACTGGAAGCATGGGGACCTTGGGGGAGGGCTGAAGTGGGGGGGGGGAGACAGGGAGGGGAGCAGAGAAAAATGTAGAGCTCAATAAATACCAATAAAATAAAAATTAAGTTTTTCTTGGGTTGGTTGGTAGTTTTAATTCAGCAGCAGAGTGGGGTAATTGGCATGCATGAGGCCTTGGAATCCATATCCAAAAATAAGTTAAATTGGGTTTCAAGTTTTTACTACACCTAAATGCCTCACACTTTCACAAGGCCACTGTTCGAAGGGTGTAAAATTAAATTACCCAGACGTAGCTAACATGGGATCCAAAGAGTGGGGTCTGGCGTTTGAGACTTTTTTGCTATTACTAAAGCCTAATTGTCTTGGCTCATAACATTCTCTAACATTCGATCCGCAGTGGCGATAACAGCCTGCCCTTTATTTGGGGGAAAATCTGTTACTTCGCCCTTTCCTTTAGGCACAGTTAAAATGAATATGAGAAGCGGTTTAAAGAAACTTGTAGCCGGGCAGCGGTGGCGCACGCCTTTAATCCCAGCACTCGGGAGGCAGAGGCAGACGGTTCTCTGTGAGTTCGAGACCAGCCTGGTCTACAGAGCTAGTTCCAGGACAGGCTCCAAAACCACAGAGAAACTCTGTCTCAAAAAACCAAAAAAAAAAAAGAAAAAAGAAAAAAAAAAAGAAACTTGTAAAAGGGCTTGTAGAAGCACTCACGGAAACGGAAACTTCACGCAAACATGGCCCTGTTTTAAAGGGCAACTTCAACTTTATAGAGTATTAAAACCCAATAACAGAAACCTCCCGAAAGAAAACACGTTGTTCGAAACGTGTGATCTCAAACCACAGCTACCTCGTGCTACCCTTGGGGGCGCGCGGCCTCCAGCGTTGCAAACCACCTAGTTCTACAACTCTCGGAGAAATTCAAGATGCAATTAACCCAGGGTCTTTCTTACCTGCAGCCGAGCTTCGCTTCACACACACCTGGGCCCCGAGCGGTCTGCAGCAAGGCAGAACCTCTGCGGAAACGGAGGCAGCGAGCAGACAGGGCCGCCGCCATCTTCGGACTGTGCGCAGAGCACGTTGGGAACGCCCTCCGCCTACAAGGTCGCGAGGGGCGGGGCGGCCGTGGAACGTCTCAACTCGGGATGGGTGGTTACAAGGTCCTGTTTGGCAAGGATACCAAAGGAAGGCTCAATGCACATCATTCACCTCAGATATATTTACTTGATACATTTCTTCTGAAGTCTCAGTTGTAATTTTGCTTTTAAACGGAAAGAGGGTCTTAGACTATTTTCTTCCACTCCCACCCACCCCAACAGCAAAAGTGAGCTCGTCCAAGCCAAAACGCTAAGCAGCGCTTCCTGTACGCAAGCGCAGTGGAAAACACATGGTGGTCCGCGCTAGTGAACGTGAGAGGGTTTCGCCGGAGCTTGCGGGAACTTCTTTCTGGCAGACGGATATCAAAACTGACTGGGAAGATGCTGGCCTCCAAGCACACGCCATGGAGGCGGCTTCAGGGCATTTCGTTCGGGATGTATTCGGCCGAGGAGCTCAAGTAAGGAGTTAATGGGATGCGCTTAGCCCCTGGTTGTGGCCGTCGGCGCCGGGAACTACGGTTCCCAGAAGGCCTCGCGCTGAGCCTGTCTCTGGGTCTGTGTGGCTGGCGCCTGTTCGCGGGAACTCGGAAGGAATGAGCTGGGACTGGGGTTGTCCTGTCTTGCTTCATTTTATTCCGTTCATCTTCTTCGTTAACGAACCAGTGTTACGTCTTGTATGCTCTCACGTCCACCACGCGCTTATTAATTACCTAATTAGTCTCTTCTTGTACAAGCGAGATGAACCTTTAAATCTCAGATTAAGGCCTTGTTCTACTTTATGAACTCTTCTTTAATCCTCATTTTGGTCACGATAACATACTCGCATCTGAAACCTGCACTCGAAACGCAGCATGCTCCCTCTCTTCCAAACTGAAAGGACCTACCTTTCCATAGTGGCGTGCCAGGTTTAATACAAAATTATGTCATTCTGGATCCCACTCTGACATCTCATTTACTAGTCTTTCGCTGTCAGTTACCTACATACGTAACTTGACTTTACCTTCCTTTTATCTCTATCGCCACTGCCTTAGGTCAGTTCTTTTGTCATTCTCTGCTCGTCTTTTTCTTCCATTTCCACCCTCATCTATGTCTAGTCCTGTCAGTCTTCCACACAGCTGTCAACATTATTCTAAAGTGCAAATTGTCGGCATCCTATTACTCTTCAAACCTCCCTAGGAGTTTACCCTTGGGGAAAGATGCTTAGTGTAACCACAACAGTGGTTCTCAACCTTCCTAACGCTGCAACCATTTACTAGTGTTCCTCATGTTGTAGTGACCTCCAACCATAAAGTTTTTACTCTGCTACTGTTATAAATGGTATTGTAATTATCTGATATGCAGGATATCTCAATGTGACACCCCCTCCCCAGAGGGGTTGAGTTGAGTCTCATGGGTCTACAAGGACTTCCTTGATGCTGACATTTGGCTCTGGCATTAAATAGTTAATGCTCCATTTTATTATTAGGAGCTGGTAGCTTTTCATCCTCTTCCAAATTATTACCATGCCCTTAATAACATGGAAGGGTCGTTCTGATCTCCGAACTTAACTTTTACTACAGTTACCTTGGCCTTCTTGCTGTTCCTGAACACCACAGGCAGTAAAGGACTTGAATATACATAGTGCTACAGAATA
Organism: Microtus oregoni; assembly: GCF_018167655.1. Lineage (NCBI taxonomy): Eukaryota > Metazoa > Chordata > Mammalia > Rodentia > Cricetidae > Microtus > Microtus oregoni. The sequence continues at coordinate 13,253,514 of NW_024543061.1, forward strand.
TTCACAGATGGACATGAGAAGATGCTCAGCATCCTAAAATCAGTGTGGATCAGAAGCACAGTGAGGCGCCACCTCAGCACCATTATTGTGTCCTCAAAAGAGCAAATACACACACACATACACCTAGAAAATACAGGTGTTGATGAAGATGGTGCTGACATTGTGAAAATCAAATAACTTGTTCATCAAGTTAAAATGGCATTGATGTCAGATCTAGGAATTCTCTTGGCTTTGTGCACACACCTTCAGAGCAGCTGTATTTGCTATTGCCAGAAAGTAGAACTAGCCCAAATGTCCATCAGTGGGTGAGTTGATGAGGTGAGATGCAGCATGCACTATTGACACAGCATGGACTGTTGACACAGCGTGGACTGTTGACAGCGTGCACCGTTGACAGCATGCACTGTTGACAGCATGCACTGTTGACAGCGTGCACCGTTGACAGCATGCACTGTTGACAGCGTGCACTGTCGACACAGCGTGCACTGTTGACAGCATGCACTGTTGACAGCGTGCACTGTCGACACAGTGTGCACTGTTGACAGCATGCACTGTCGACACAGCGTGCACCATTGACAGCATGCACTGTTGACAGCGTGCACCGTTGACACAGTGTGCACCGTTGACACAGCATGGACTGTTGACACAGCGTGGACTGTTGACAGCGTGTACTGTTGACAGCGTGCACCGTTGACAGCGTGCACCGTTGACAGCGTGCACCGTTGACACAGTGTGCACTATTATTGACTCATCCCTAAAAAGGAAAGAAGTTCTGATATATTTTATCTATAACTGTGAAGTGCTTAACAAAATAATCCAGTCATGAGAAGGTAGGTACTGACTGATTCCATTTATTAATAGGTGCTGGAACAGTCAGATTAATTGAGATAGAAAGTACAGAGATGGTTGCCAGGAGTTAGGGACAGGGAAATAAGGTTCTAGAGGTGGGTAATGCTGATAATGGCACAGCGTGCTGTGTTAATACCACTTAACTGCACCCTAAAATTGGTTAACACGGTATGTTTTATGTATATTTTATTGCAGTTTCAAAAATTAGGATTGTAAAACAGAACAACTAAGTAATTTTTTTCAGTATTACTGAGTTCAAGGTTGCCAGCTGCCTCCATGCTGGAGGAAGAGACCACCTATACAGCAGTGAGTTAGATAAAGTGCTGACATTGGTTTACCAGTAGAAAAGAGAGCCAAGCAGGAGAGCTGTCTCCGTCTATTCTTAGTTCTTACAGTGGCATGGGCCATGAGAGTCTTTCAGATCTGTGCAGCTTCATTCCTATGGACCACCATCAGTTCTCCTGGCCGTACAGCTCACTGACTTTGGTTGCTGTTGTTGTTCCCTCTAGAGTGCAAGATAGGGGTGGTATCTGTTCTTACATTTGTTGTCTGACCCGGACCAGCAGGTCGTTCTTCAGTGACAGGGTCCTGATGGGGAGATGCCAAGGGATGGAAACATAAGAGAAGAGAAAAGCTGATGTCAGGAGGTCTTGCACAAGCTATGTCTTATGCCAACCAAACTTATTAGGAAGTACAGCATCTTATATACTATTTATAGGGAGGAAGTCCGCCAAGGTCTGCAGAGAGCTAAGTCAGACAGTGTTGGCAAAGAGAACGCAGGAAACTTCAGACACCACTGCCTTAGGACTGATAGCCGCAGCCTAGGAGGAAGAGTTGGTTCCTCAGAAGCTGCAACCCTGACTCCTTTAGAGGCACTGGCTCCTCCTCTGGACTGGCCTTACCAAGTCCCCTTCTGGACAAGGACACAGAACTGAAGTTTTCTTTATCCTTTCATCAGGGCCTCTGAGAAAACTTTGGGTTAGTCTGGCTCCCCTCGATTGTCTAAACTAGATAATTTTTTTTTTTTTTTTGGTTTTTCGAGACAGGGTTTCTCTGTGGCTTTGGAGCCTGTCCTGGAACTAGCTCTGTAGACCAGGCTGGTCTCGAACTCACAAAGATCCGCAAAAGGCAAACTAGGCCTTGTAAAGTACGTTTATATGACGTTTAAGAAGGATACTTTCCAGCTGTTTCATTGTTGTGTGAACACCCAAATAGAATTGAGTAGAACACACACAGGCTGCACACTTGCTGTCAAATGTGACGCAGTAACATGCTGTTAGTGGGTACAAGACTAGTTATTTGACAGTTACAAGATTCCATTAAGCAAAGGGATGAAATTTTGCATAAAGGAAGTTGTTTTTTTATGATTTTATTTGTGTTGAATTTTCTTGAATTTGTTATTCTGTTTTATGGCAATCCCTTCATTGAAGAATTTGAGCTTTCCAGTCAGGTCTGGTTTATAAGCCGCCTCTCTCACTTCAACATCAGAGAAGCTAATAACCTGAGCTTTCCTTGGTTCTTTTTTTCATCTCCTCAGGAAATTAAGTGTTAAATCCATTACAAATCCTCGCTATGTGGACAGCCTGGGAAACCCTTCAGCAAATGGCCTGTATGATTTGGCTTTGGGTCCGGCAGATTCCAAAGAAGTGTGCTCTACCTGCGTGCAGGACTTCAACAACTGCTCGGGACACCTGGGCCACATTGAGCTCCCGCTCACCGTGTACAACCCTCTCCTCTTCGATGTACGTGCAGGGCTTGTTGGTCTTGGGGGTGCTGGTGTTGTGAGGACCGTCCTTTGTTCCTCTTTCTTTAGAAAGAAAAAACCTTGAGGGACCAAGTACAAGTTCCTTGAGTATCTATTGTCCAAAATGCTTGAGACCAAAAATGGTTTGAATTTCAGGATTTAGAATATTTGCAGTCTACATTATGGTGATATTATAGGATGGAACCATATATAAACATGAATTCACTCATAATTATACATACCTCATATACATAGCCTAAAGGAGATTGTATTCCTGATGTTCCTACATTTTTACTAAACCCTTAATCCATGAAGTCATATGTTGAATTTGTTTTCTTGTATGTCAGGGCTCAAGGAGTTCAGGGTTTTAGATTCTCAGATTAGGGATGCTTGCCATGTAACTTCAGCTTATGCTACAGACTTACGTGGAGAACTTCAGTTTGATTCCAGTTGAGGAAAGCCATAGCAAGTTTCTGTTCATGCAAGAGGGAAATGTTTAGGGAGCCACACATCCACCTATCCAAGACTCAGGGTCTAATCCTGATTTATGCCCTTTCATTTCAAGGGCTCTGTGTCCTTCAGAAAGCTGGGTGGCAGTCACCTCCCTAGTAATATAGGGATTTCTGGTGCTCCCAAGACCATTGGCTTTTCAGCTAGGTCTGCCAAGTGTGGTTTCTTGGCAGGAGAAGCAAAGCCCCCAAAGGAAGACCAGTAACATCACAATGAAGCTCCTGTCTAAACTGTCACTTGGGTCTGTTTAGGTCTTATTTCAAGGAACCTAGCCTCCGGGAGTCAAGCAGATTAAAGAAAGGCTATTGTCTTAGTTAAGTAGTTGGTATAAAACTAAAAGAATTCCTTTTCTCAGACCATGAATTCATTTTATATGAATTTCAAATTTGAATGGTTTAAAATGAAATCAAAAGATATTTGGGAATGTTTGTCTAGTTTATTTATAGGTCTAAAAGACTATAGCAGAGGCAGAAGTGGAATTCTTCAGGAGACAGACTATGTGAAGAAAATCGCTTGTACAATGGAAATCATCATGAGTTCTCTGTCTCCTTATAATGTCTTGCTTCTTTTTGTCCCCACTCTTTAGAAACTCTACCTTCTGCTCCGAGGTTCCTGTTTAAGTTGCCACATGCTGACTTGTCCTCGGGCTGCCATTCACCTGTTGGTCTGCCAGCTTCGAGTCCTGGAAGTTGGAGCTCTACAAGCGGTCTATGAGCTTGAAGGAATTCTGAGCAGGGTAGGTTGGTATGGTAACCAGGACATCAAGAGATGCTTGTTTGTATGTTGTCCTTAATTGCCACCCCAATAGTCTTCAGAATGTTTGACCCTTGTATTTTTTTTTTTTTAATCATTTGAGGCAGGGTTTCTCTGTATATAGCCCCAGCTGTCCTGGAACTTGCTATGTAGACTGGCCTCGAATTCATAGAGATCTCCTTCCTCTGCCTCCTGGGTACTGGAATTAAAGACCTGTGTCACCATGCCCCGTGATATAAATTGCTTTGTAATGTGTTGTAGATTTGGCTTCCTAGTATTTAGCTTAGGATTTTTACATCTAATCTTGAGTTGGATTGACCTGTAAATTTCCTTTCTCATATTGTCCTATAGAGTTTGGGTACCTGCATTGATTCAATCTTAAAAAAATGAGTTAAGGAACTTCTCTCTTTAAATTTTTTTGGATATTTTTATTTTATATGTATGAATGTTTTGCTTGTGTGTATGTGTGTTCTACATAACATGCCTGATGCCTTGGAGGAGACTGTTGGATCTTCTGACTACTGCTAGAGAGGCTAACTATCTACATGGTGTCAGCCGCCGTGTACATTCTGGGAACCTAACTCAGGTCCTCTGGGAGAGAAGCTGATGCTCTTAATTCCTAATCCATCTTTCCAGTCTCAAGAAGTTCTCTATAAAACGCCCTGAAAGAAAGCATTTGTAGAGGATGAGAGATGCCAAGGCATCAGTGCCTGACATATCGTGTTTTGTAGTAGTTCAGCACTGCTGGGGAGCCTCGAGGACCTGCTTTGGGAAAGCAGAGAGCTGAGGTTTGCACTAGGTACTCACAACCCTTTGAGAGAAGCAGTCTCAAAGCCTGGGCCAGTTTCTGCCAACAGTAGAAATTCTCATCCTTTTTGCCTCCAAGAAAACAAAGCTAAGCCATTAACCCACAGTCAAATTTACCTGCAAGAGAGTGAAGGGAGATAAAGATTTTGCTAAGCCTTTAATCAAAGAAGTTATATGTTTCTAGGGATTTCTCTTATCCAAATTTAATTTTATCTTCGTAAAAGTACTCATGGCTCCTATGTTTATTTTCTTTATTTTGTTATGAAATGTGCAAACAGAAATATAATCCTGTATACATTTGGCACCCTTTGATGTCTGGTCATCATATATGTACTTTCGATTGCTAGGTGCTGTCGCCGTCTTCAGAGAGGAGTCAGGCTACTTCTCCACTTGGGTGGTATTCCTAGTCTGAAACCTTCATTGTCCAGGCTTAAGGCCCTGGTCTACCTGTGCAGTTGTACTTACTTGGCTTGTTTCCTGAGAGGGACCCTTCAGGTCCTTACCTTAATAGGCCTGTGTGTTGGGTTTGGGAAGTGGCCAATGTCCCATTTGATACTACCTTTGTACTCATTCTTGGTGTTGATTTCTGTTTCTTCATCATTGAGGGCTTCAAAATGAAAAGCATAAAATCTGTTGGGGTCCGGTGCTAGCCCGGACCCTCAATTATTTCTCTACCAGACCCCAACATAAACTCTCTCTGGCGTGGAGGAGACGGGAATAAAGACATGACTCACATGGTTTCATTGGGAGGGAGATTCTCTGAGATCCCTCATGATATCCTCAGTTCACATCCTGAAGAAATTTTCTGCTTATTCCCCAAACAGTCTTTATACCAAAACTTAACTTAGGGGAAATACATTAGCATTCTGTCTCTTAGGTAACCAGGTGAATGGCTTTTGGTCACCTCCACAACTACCTGTCTGCTCTGTATGCTAGCTATCATGTAGGCTTGAATCAGCATCTCTATCAGGCATCCTCCAAATTACAAAGAAAGGAATAACAACATCCTGACCCTTTGTTAACGCTACTGACTGCCTCAGGTCGGGCTATGGCTTCAGAGTCTGGCTGCCACACCATATAGAAATATGGGCCTACAGAAATTGATGAGTTAGAAAATGAATTTGAGGCCAGGGCTATCTCTACACAGATTTCCAGGGCCTCTCAGAGACATCTGTGCCAGTATCTTCCACAGAGATGCATAAGAGTACTGGGTGATCCCCAGCTCATATACACTGACCTCACTGGACCCCTCTTTTTACTTTAGTTTGGCCTGCTGCTTCCCCATTGACCTATCAGCTCTTCAGAGAATTGAGGTGTTAGAAACACTTTTGTCTCAGGTCTTTGCAGTCTTTAATTTGACCCAAATAGTCCAGGCCACAGTCACTAGAAAAGGATTTGTTGTTGTGTTTCGGGGTAAAACCTGTGGCCTTGTTTGTGCTGGGCAAGCAAATGCTCCGCTCACCACTGACCACATCCCTAGCCCACTTCACTGTGTGTAAGTGTAGCACAGTAACTCAGGCTTCCTTTCCTCCCTTAGATTGATCTCAGTCCTTGAAGAGGCCAGCCCTAACCCTACTGTTCATCAGACAGTTACTGTAAGGTATTACAATAGTCTTCCTCTGTTTCAGTTTCTGGAAGAAACTGCTGATCCTTCTGCCTTTGAAATTCAAGAAGAGTTAGAAGAATACACAAACAAAATTCTACAGAACAACCTCTTGGGGTCCCAAGGTGCACATGTGAGTTCCCACCATCTCCCTTTCCGTAACATTCTGCTTTTAGCCTGGTAACCATAGTTTCTCTGTGCCATCTTCTGCATACGTTTCTGGCTTCTCAGGGTAGACTTAGGTTTCAGTCCCATGGTGGCTCACAGCCATCCATAGGATCTGATGCCCTCTTCTGGCATGTAGGAATACACACAGAGCATTCATACATAAAAAATATAAATAAATGGAACTCAGGACCTCTGGAAGAGCTGCCAGTGCTCTTAACCGCTGAGCCATCTCTCTAACCCCCAGATAGCTGTGTTAAAGAGTGTTTTGAGGGACATTTTGTTTAAGTAAGGGTGTGTTTTAGTAACTTTTGTTGCTGTGGTAAATAAAACACCCTGACAAAGACGGCTTAAGGATGCAGAGTTTATTGCTCTTATGCTTCCAGAAGTGGAGTTGTGATGGCGGGAGGCCCCAGACTAAGAAATAAGCTGCAAATATGAAGCAGAGAGCAAACTGGAAATGGGGCAAGTCTATGAACTCTTAGATAGTGCCCACTGATAGACTTCCTCTAGCCAGGCCAAATCCCCAAAGGTTCCATAACCTACCCAAACAGTGCCACCAACTAGGGACCAAGTATTCAGATGCCTGAGCATTACAGAGGGTATTTCTCATTCAAGCTACCAGGATGATTTCCTCCAGTTAAAGTAAAAGTGGAGAACTGCTAAATACATAGAGATTGTAATCTCCTCAGAATGACACTGCAGTGCAGGCATGGAGTACACATCTGTACTACAGTAATGATCTCACACATCTTAGGCTAATCTGGGCTACAAAGTGAGACTACCTAAAATAAGGCACTGTAACATTCTCTGACTTTAAACAGGTGAAAAATGTCTGTGAAAGCAGGAGCAAACTTGTTGCTCACTTCTGGAAGACGCATATGGCCGCTAAGCGATGTCCGCACTGCAAGTGAGTATTGTCCACCAGCCTTTCCCATCCCTAGTTGAGCTGCTTTGGCCAGTCACCTAGCACCATTGCTAAATGTCTCATTGGGGTTTGTTTCTCCCCGCACGTATTCTCATGTGTAGGACCGGACGGTCAGTGGTTCGAAAGGAACACAACAGTAAGCTAACAATTACCTACCCAGCCACGGTGCACAGAAAGTCTGGCCAGAAGGATGCAGAGCCCCCAGGTAAGCAGACCGGGTCTCTGAGGAGCTCTAGCGATGCGTGTGTCACCTCAGGTGAGTCCTGGCTTCTTGGGTCTGGAGAGTGAGTGTTCTTTTGTTCTTTTTTGGTTTTTTGATACAGGGTATCTCTGTAGCTTTGGAGCCTGTCCTAGAACTAGTTCTTATAGACCAGGCTGGCCTCGAACTCAAAGAGATCTGTCTGCCTCTGCCTCCTAAGTGCTAAAATTAAAGGCGTGAACCACTATTGCCTGGCTTTATCTTCTTTTTTTTTTTTTTTACTTTGAGACTCTGGCAAGGGTTGCTGTTTTGTTTTTGTTTTCTTGTTTTGTTTTGTTTTATTTTTGTTTTTTTAAGACAGGGTTTCTCTGTGTAGACCTGGAATTCACTCTGTAGAACAGGCTAGCCTCAAACTCAGAAATCCACCTACCTCTGTCTCCCAAGTGCTGAGATTAAAGGTGTGTACCAACACCGCCCGGCTCTGTGTACTGATTTTTAATAACCTTTGTAGATTCAACTTAGACTTACAGGGTAGCAAGCACAGTGAGTTCCTATACAATCTCTATTTAGTTTGTCCCCTGTAACACTGTAGATTTCCCTGAGCACTCATCAGAACTAGTGTAGGTGTGGCTCTATTAACTAACTTACACACTCATTTGAAGTGTGCCAGGTTTTCTGGTCGTGGCCTTTCTGTTTTCTAGTACCCAGAGTGAGATCCCACGCCCTGAAAGACTGCTAAGTGCTGTTTGATGGTGAACAGCTAACAGCGCAAGAGTGGATTTTCCTTCCCTTACCTGCGAATGGCCATGGAAGTATTTCCTCACACTGACACTTAACAGTTGCTACCGCACCCCCAGTCTATCCTAGAAAATGCTGAGACATTGAAAACAGATGTTCAGAATTTTAGAGAATAGCTCCAGTTAGGGGGCAGTGCCCAGGGAAGGTAGCCTGTCTTAGTCAAGCCTGTGGGACCCTCATCCCGTATTTTTAAAGGGACGAAAAGGAATTTTTTAGCAGAATGTTTTAAAAATAGAAACCCAGATTTGCTTGTTTTTAGGAAGATAGTGGCCTTTTTTTCTCTCACCTTAGAAATTATGCCTGGCCATCTGGTACAGGCTGATAAAGATGGCCTTGCTCTAAGAACAAGGAGAAAGCTGACTTAGCAGGATGGGAGGGAGCAAAAATCCTTACACCCGTGCCAAAGCAACTTCAAAAAGTGTCTTTGTAGTTAAGCCTTTAAAAGCTTACCCCACAGAGGAGATACAACTCCTCTCTCTACCTTGCTATAACGGGGTCATTTAGAGACAGGGGTTCCAAACATGTTTGTATTATGCCGATTATAATCATAATAATCAGGCTGTATTATTATAGCCTGGACCTCTCTGGTGGTCTCTCTATGGGGGTCATAATCTGGGCACAACAAAGCACATTCATGTGAGGCAATCTTTTGCTGTAACTGCAAAAATAAGGTGCAACCAAAAGGCTGGGCATTAGAAACCTGTAGAAAATAGTCTTTGTTTTGGCTTTAGGATTGATTTTTTTGTTTGTTTGTTTTTGTTTTTTATTTAATAACTCTTTGGTTGGAAGGAGTTTGAGACAGCGTCTCTCTTCATGGTCCTGGCTGTCCTGGAACTCTCGAGGTAGACCAGGCTGTCCTAGAACTCACAGAGGTCATCCTGCCTCTGTCTTCCAGGTACTGGCTTAAAGGTGTGTGCCATCACACCCGGCATAAATAACATTTAAATGTTATTTACCCACATTGGGCTGGCGAGATGGTTCGGATAAGCCAGACAACCTGAGGTCAGTCTCCAGGTCCTGCATGGTGGAAGACAGAACTGACTCCTGAAAGTTGTCCTCTGACCTTCGCCGTGCCATCCACTATTACATACACACCCACTCCACGGTAGATTAGTCGGTTTTATTTTTTATTAGTTAAGGGAAAGATTAGCTAAAAGTACAAAACAGGGTAAAACAGTGATGTTGTTTATGAATAGTTTAGAATATGCAGAATGTGTGTTCTCTGCTGGCAGCTGTCACCTGTGTCCTAGCCACTGGTGCTGTGAGCACAAGCACCGCATGGCTCCTGCCTGATAGATCCAGAAAAGGGGAAATTGAGCAGTGCTTCATTTTAGTATGGCATCATAGGAAATGCTGACAATTTTGAGCCTACAGGATACTTAAATTGCTTTTGTTCTTCATCTGAGTGTTAGAAGTTGGCCTCTTAAATGGCAATCCTAAATAAAATTTTCTACTTAATCTGTGCATAGCTAGTAATCAGCCTCTCAAAGATTTTGCCTAGTCTGAGAAGCCAACTTCACCTACTAAGGTGATATTTCTAAAGTCAGTATATTTGAATCTGTAGAAATCTTCACACAGGGACTAGCAAGAATACTCAGTGAATGAAAGTGCTTAGGGTCCAAATCTATGTTCTGTCCCCAGAACCCATACTGGGAGAAAGAACCAACTCCCCAAAATTTCATATGTGTGATTTCCATGTGTGCATGGTGGTACATGTGTTCTCACATTCACACAATAAAGAAAAAAATCTCCACAAGTATTACTTCTGCTTTTGTAACTCTTTCTGGTGAATACCATATGTATAAAGATAATGTTACTTGTTTTCATACTGAACATTGAACCCAGGGCCTCATTTGTGCAAGGTATATTCTCCCAGTAATTAGTATCCCAGCCCATTGTTTATTTAGAAAAGCAGAACACTAGAATCGAGCTGGATGTCCAAATAGAAGAGTATAGTTAAAGCCTAGTGATGGTGGCGCATGTCTTTAATCCCAGCACTTAGGAAGCAGAGGCAGGTTGATCCCTGTGAGTTCGAGGCCATTCTGGTCTCTAAGAGCTAGTTCCAGGACAGGCTCCAAAGCTACAGAGAAACTCTGCCTTGAAAAACCAAAAAAAAAAAAAGACAAAAACAAAAAAACCTTGGTTAAGTACATTAGGAAACTTCATGCAACCAGAAATGTGATTGGAGCTGGGCGTGGTGATGTACTCAGAAGGCAGAGGCAGGCAGATCTCTGAGTTTGAGACTAGCCTGGTCTACAGAGCAAGTTCCAGGACAGCCAGGGCTATACAGAGAAACCCTGTCTCAAAAAAAAAAAAAAAACAGGGAAAAAGAATTGGTGATTGAAACTGGGCTTGGTAGTATAAACTATCTAAACCCAGCTCTCAGGAGGTGGAGTCAGGAGGCTCAGGACTCCAAGGCTAGCCTGGGCTATATAAGGTAGTCTCAGTAACAAACAGAATAGTGGTCAGTTAGATGAAAACTTGGTAGCAATTGTTCTTGTTTTCCTTTGATATCACCAAATGAACAGAGTTCTGGTGAAAATACATCCATGCAGAAAATAAATCCCAGCACTTGGGAGGCAGAGGTAAGCGGATCTCTGTGTGTTCAAGGTCAGCCTGGTCTACAGAGCAAGTTTCAGGACAGCCAGGGCTACACACAGAGAACCCTGTCTCAAAAACAAAAGCAAAGCCGGGCGGTGGTGGCGCACGCCTTTAATCCCAGCACTCGGGAGGCAGAGGCAGGCGGATCTCTGGGAGTTCGAGGCCAGCCTGGTCTACAAGAGCTAGTTCCGGGACGGGCACCAAAGCTACAGAGAAACCCTGTCTCGAAAAACCAAAAAAAAAAAACAAAAGCAGACAATAACAATAACCAAAAAGAAAGAAAAAGAGAGAAGAGAAATCCATAGAAGATTTTTGTAGTCTTGGGGTAATATTTCATTGTGTAGTCCACACTGTCCTGAAGCTCCTGATCCTTCTGCATCCTCCTCCTGATGGTAATAGGACTGCACCACTGTTCCTGGCAAGGTTTCAGTGTCGTGGAAAGTACTTATTTAACACTGAAAATAGTTTCATTAATACTGTGAGCTATTGGTGATCGTCTATTGCTCTGCCTCTCTGGTTTTGTATGATAATGTGTTGTTTTGTTTTCATTATTCTGGAAATTAGAGTACAGGTGGAAATCTGGGTTGAAAAGTTTGAGGTTTGTGGACAAGTTTCAAATTTTTTGGAATGGGGACAAAAAAAAAAAAAAGGATCTATCTCATTACAGAAGGAGTACCGGCAGCTCCAGGAATTGAAGACGCTCTGCTGGGGAAGCGAGGGTACCTGACACCTAGCAGCGCCCAAGAGCATCTTTTTGCCATTTGGAAGAACGAAGGTGCTAGAGAAACAGCCTCAGTCTGTGACCTTTGATTTCCTGGTTCATTTCATTAGCCCACCCTCTTACTTCCTTAACCAAAGTTCTAATTAATGTAACTCTCGCCTGAATCCATCCATATGTCTGGGGCAGGCTTCAGGGCACATTGACTTAGAGCCATAAAGGAGCAGGGGCAGCTCACACCCAGCACCAAGAAATTGATATAATTGAGTCCAGTCACTCCTACACTGATAACATTTCTGGAAGTTTCATTGGCATCTATTTTTAAATGCCAGTTTTAAAAAAAAAATGTTTTAAGGGGCTGGTCTTAGTGTGGTTAAGAGCACTGGTTGCTCTTCTAGAGGACCCGAGTTCAGTTCCCAGCATCTATATGGCAGCTAACAACTGTCTGTAACTCTAAGATCTGACACCCTCACACAGACATACATGCAGGCAAAACACCAATGCACATAAATAAAAATAATTTTTTTTGAAAAAAGATGTTTTAGTTAGGCATGGTGATGCACACCTTTAGTCCTAGCCCTCAGGAGGCAGAGGCGGGTGGATCTCTGAGTTCCAGGCAAGCCTGGTCTACAGAGTGAGTTCTAAGACAGCTGAGGCTTCATACTGAGACCCTGTCTTGAAACTCCATCTCAGCCCCAGATAAAAATCTTTTAAATGTTCTATGGTAATTCATTTTGTGAATCAAGGAATGAGCTTTTGTACATTTCAGTTCCCCACAGAAAGGGAAATCTCTGTTCTCTTTTAAATCTGTATCAATCTATGCAGGATACTCAAGTCCTTGCATCCCTCTTCTGAGGGGGTGTTCTGGGACACTGCTTGTGGTCTCTGCTAAGTGCTCACAGACAAGCATGGCGTTAACGGGTTATCAGAAATGAAAGCATAGGCAAGTTAGCAAGATGCTCTCTATGGCAGGTTTTATTTGTTTTCTCCAAGCTGTTGGAGGTCCCCTGAAACTTAAAAATATGTCTTTGATTCAGTTTGCAGAAGATTGGCTTTGGCATACCCATGGAAAGAATGTTACATTTTTCCCCCTGAGGTTTTGAGACAGGGTTTCTCTATATAGCCCTGGTTGGCCTTGAACTTACTACGTAGACCAGGCCTTGAACTCAGGATTAAAGGCTACACTGCCCAGTTTATCTTTTGTTCTTAAAAGGCTAAACTTTATTTTGACCTGATTTTTTTTTAAATTTTGATTAAGTTTGTCTAGAGTCCAAAGTAGCGAATATTTAATTATGTATATAAGATTACACATCAAGAGGGTGATAACAATTTCATGTTCCTGCACAGCTCATTTCTTACTTACTTATTGTCCCTGAGTGTCTTTTTGTTATCTAACTTGCACACAAGCTGTCATATACCCAGGCTGGTTTTGGTTTGTTTTTATGAAAAACTGTTTTCTAATTACATATGATCCCATACTGTAGGTGGAGGCTGCTTGTTCGTTCCCAGTTGCCCATACCTGAAGTAATCACTGAGAAACCAAATTATTTGCAACATTGTTTGGCCAATAACTTAAGCATGTTTCTTATATCTTAAATTAACCCATTTCTATTAATTTGTGTATCGCCACATGGTTGTGGCTTACTGACAAGGTTCTGGCACATCTGTCCCCAGTTGTGGCTACATGGCTTCACTCTGACTCCACCTACTCTTTCTCTCTCTCTCTCTCTCTCTCTCTCTCTCTATCTATATATATATATATATATATATATATCTTTCAGCCTGGCTATATTCTGTTAAACCATTGGCCGAAAGCAGTTATTCATTAACCAATAAAAGCAACACATATACAGAAGGACCTCCCACATTGCCATACCTTGAGGGTTTTTTTTTTTCTCAGTGATATTTTTATATCTTTATACATCGGCTTAAATAGTCTTGTTGGTTTCTATTTCAAATGCAGGATTCTTCCTGAATTACCTTTTTTCGGGATTGGATGATATTGGCATGGAGTCCAGTTTCAACCCTAGTATGTTCTTTCTAGATTTCATAGTGGTGCCGCCTTCCAGGTAATGTGTTTGAACTTAACTTTGCATAAGAAGGGTGGGCAGAGGTATTGAGCAAGGACTGGAAAGGCTAGAGCACTGAGAAATCAAACTGTCAGCCCAAGGCTGCAGGTAGTGGCCAGAGCATTCTCTGTTATTTGATTGTCCTCGACACGATGGTTGTTTGAGTTGGTTGTGTTGTGTTAATTCGGTAAATAGGTTAAGAGGCTGAAGAATCTTATGTCACTCTGCAGATATCGCCCCGTCAACCGCCTGGGGGACCAGATGTTTACTAACGGCCAGACCGTGAACTTGCAAGCTGTCATGAAGGATGCAGTTTTGATCCGGAAACTTCTGGCGTTGATGGCCCAAGAACAGAAGCTACCCTGTGAGGTGACAGAACTCACCACAGACAAGGTCAGGACTGCCTCGGTGCTGGTATAATAGGCTTGGTTAATGATTGGTGTGATAAGAACTACACACTGGGTTCTAACCCTTCGCAGGCACAGAACCTATGGCTGTGCAAGATGTTAATTCAGTGGGCAGCACCCATGGTGGGCAGTATGAATTGTTGGGACAAACACAGACCTGATTCTAGATAAATCTAGGTGTAGTTTAGGTTCTGTGCCCAATGACAGTGCCATGGTTTCGTCAGTCCCTTTGATTTCTTGGACTCATCTCCGCTGTAGTGTATGTAGTTATGGTGAGGTTTCACACCTAGGCTGCTCTGCACCACTAGCTGCTCTAAGGCAAGCAGTCTTCCCTCGGGCTCTAAGAATGTGTGTTGTAGGCTCAATAAGGACTTCAGCAATGCAGCGGGGACAATATAGAGTGGGTTTTCTAGAATAAGACTGTTCCTATTGACATTTCCTTACCCCTTTCATTATTCTGGGTCTTATACTAACTGTAGTGAACATAAAGCTGAATTGGGTACTTAGAATACTTGCTAAAGTCACTCTCATCCCCGAAATGCAGTCAGGATGCAAATAGAAATGGCCTTCTCCAGCTTTGGAGAGACAGCCTCTCAGACTCCCTGCCAGCTACTCAGACAGTCCTGCTATTAACCAGTGATGTCACAAATTGACACCACTGCCCCTGGGCACTTAGCTTTGCATGGCTCCTTGAAACTGCCCCTGGGCACTTAGCTTTGCATGGCTCCTTGAAACTTTCTCTGGTTCTGCTGAAGTTTACTTCAGTCAGTATAGGCGTCTTTTAACAGGTTTTAGTGTAAGAGAGAGTTCCCATCTGCAGACCCTGGTCCAGTATGGGAAACAAAACCATAACATAACCAAATCCAGTGACCAGGACTACAAATTTTATTTTAATGTCCCTTCAGAGTAGAGATAAACTTTTGTAATAACAGGGCTTGATCTTTGGGGAAGAACCAGTGCCATCTTGATCCTTAAGCCAATTTCCCTTTGATTAATTAGACATATTCTTGTCCTTTTCCCAGTTTGTGTTCATCATTGTATTCCCATAGCAGTGCTCTCCCGGGAGCAGTTCCTAGGGACTAGAAGCCAGTGGACAAGATCTTGTTCATTTCAACAGTAATCATGTGGCTTTGAACCAGCAAATGCTGTATAGGCCATGGGTTCAGCTCTACATGCCTCTGCCGTCATGCACATGATGAAAGAGACCATAATGTTGCCTGCAGAACTGCATGTACCCTCCTAGATGATTCCTTTATTCCTTGATTGTGGGGGCAAACCCAGACTATCACCATGACACTATAATCTATTGGATCATCACCTGCCCTTAACCTTGATACACCGATAGTTTAAACTACAGTGGAGGACTTGAACACCTAGGCCAGTTGCAGCCCAATTTGGCCAGTAGGTGGTGCTCTAAGACATTCTAGGATCTCTGTACTTCTCTTTCCTGAGCAGATAACAGGAGAAGCAGAAGAGACAGGATATGGGATAGAAATATTTTTAAGTGATTAGATAAGTATTTAAGCTTGAGGATCAGCCCGTAACTTAATCTAACCCACTTTAGGACTTATAAACCTACAGTACTATATGGGAAGCCTTTTTTTCTTTTTAAGAAATTATTTGACCTACATTAAAATAATAGTAATACTATTATTGTTATTATTTGTTTATTATTATTTGGAGATAGCATCTCATGTACTCCATGCTAGCCTTTAAGTCACTATATAGCCAAGACTGACCTTAGACTTTACTTCTCCTGCTACCTCGTGCTGAAATTACAAGAGTGTACCATCACACAGTTTCTGCAGTGCTGGGGTGGAGCTCCTGCATGGCAGCAAGCATTCCACCCGCATTTTTATAAATTCACCAAAGCACGTTTTCCTAAACCTTTAACTAAAGAGGCAACTCCACATGAAACTCGCTTGTCTGGTAGAAGCCTCAGAAGTAGAGTACCCAAGGGAAGGGCTTCTAAGGCTCTCTTTATTTTGGTGCACAAGACATTAGGAAGCTTAAGATAGGAGCCTACACACACACATGTTTTTTTTTTAAATCTTAGTTTAGTTTTGATTTTTGAGATAGGATTTCCTATGTATACCAGGAGGGTCTCAAGACTCTCCTGCCTCAGCTTCTCATGTGCGTAGCACAGTGTTGCTCTGCTTATGAATTTTGAGTAAACTTTACTACTAAAAGAGACAAGCTGATAGGTATATGATGGGGCTGATGTGTACTGATACGTACGACAAGTTTAGTTCGTCTTCTGTCAGCTTCAGAGGCTAAACTCCAGTTTTAGCATTTCCAAGGCTGAGCTCTTATTTTTTTTTTTTAAATCAAAACTAGGTTGAGTAAAAACAGGTTTTTCTCTAATCATTCCTATTCCCTTGGGTTTGTCTTCCCAGGAAAATGAATCTTCAGTTGTTATCGACCGATCCTTTTTAAGTATGCTTCCAGGCCAATCTCTCACAGATAAGCTTTACAACATTTGGATTCGCCTTCAGAGCCACGTCAATATTGTGTTTGACAGTGAGATGGACAAATTAATGTTGGAAAAGTACCCTGGCATAAGACAGGTGAGCAGGGAATTGGATTCCCATCACAAGTTGGTGAAGGTCCGTAATACACAGCTTACAACTGGTCTACGTCCCCAGCTCCCATCCACATGTTTATAAATGCACATTATCCACACTGCCACAGAAGCAGGAAAATAGTAAATGTAGTGGAGTTACCTGGTGTTCTGTCACTGTCACTTCTGCTCCTTACAGATCCTTGAGAAGAAGGAAGGCCTGTTCCGGAAGCACATGATGGGAAAGCGAGTCGACTATGCTGCCCGTTCGGTCATTTGCCCAGATATGTACATCAACACGAATGAGATTGGGATTCCCTTGGTGTGTTGTTGGGGAGAGGCCTCATTTTGCTGGTGGTAGCTGGGAGATAGCTGGTGTGCCATAAAGGTCTGGGGGCAGAGTTTAGTTTGCGGTGGGGAGAACATCTAGTGCTTCACATGTGGGGAGGAACTTGAGGTGCAGAACAGTGTTGCCATCCTTTTACCGAGGTTATTCCACATCTGTGTCTGTATCGTATTCTTGTCAGTCTTAACCTAGTTTTTATACCTTCCATGTCCAGCTGAGTCCATGGTGGGAAAAGGAGAGGGCAAGGGGCTTTCAATCCCATGTGGGTGTCTGACCGTGGAGAGTAGGAAAGCCCTCAGAAAGGTAGCGTGTGTCACCTGTCCCTCCCAGTTCCAGGGATGAGTGGCTCGCCTGTCCACCATTTGCTCCCTTGGCGAGCCAGCTTCCTTTTCTCACTTCCCCACCAGTTAAAGCCTTGGCGCTCATTAGCAGCAGCTCTCCGGCAGACTCCTCCGTAATGGGCCTTGAGGTCGATAATTTGAAGATGGTTTAATTCCCTCTGTGCAAAGTTCATTTCCTTATACGCCACCCTGCATCTCTTGGGAAGTTGCTAATGAGCAGAGCTAAAGTGTTGTGATTCTCCGGCACATTTTGGCTTCCTGGGCAAGAGCCTGCTGTGTCAAGAACAGGCAGAGAAGGCTCTACCCTGTGTTCCTTGGCTCCCAGGAACTGCAGGTCCTTGCAACAGAAAGCTGGACTCTATACCAAAGAAAGGCGCTATGAAAGCTAACTGTATTCTTAAGTGTGAAGCCCTAGAAGGAAAGGCCTAGGCATGTTCATTTTCTTCTCTAGACAGAATGTAGAGGCCACCCTAGCTTTGACCTCAGTGCCTAGAGTGTCTGGTTTATTTACTAATGGCTTGTATCCTGAGGAGAGATTATAATGCTGTTCACTTACTAGCCCCTACTCTACCCCAGTTCTCAGAGTAGTGGAGGCCAGGGGTTGTTACAAGAGAACCAGGAAGAACAGAGTGGGTAAAACTGCAGCTCTCCTCCCCTCCCCCACAGGGAGATAAGGAGCTAAAGTCTGGCAGGAAACCACATACCAGATTAGTGTCTCCTAAAGCTGTGGGCCAAGTGGTGACCAAACAGTAGATGAGTCCGTTAGCACAAAGTTAAAGAGGTGGGATCATGGCAGGGCTCCTACACTGCTCCTGCACAGGACCTGGGGTGTTAACTTCCTGAACTCCAAAGTCTTTGATGCACTTGTGTATATGTTGAAGTATCAAATAAATAAAAATCAGTGGTTCAGAAACTCTCTTAACTGTAGAGAACTCACCTGTTTTAGAGCAGGTTTCAGTCTAGTGTTTAATGTTCTCGGGTCTCAGAATTGCAAATCCATTTCCCCTCAAATGCCACTGGCTGATGCTACACCTGGGCTCAGCACAAGTACCCTTAGCAGTTAGTGATGCCTGCTAAGATGTGGAGGGTACGGTGGCTCTCAAGCAAGTGCCCCATACCACTCCTTTGGCGATCCTGATTTTATTGGCAAACCTGTAAAGTTTCAGCGTGCGTTTAAGAAACTAATACATCATTTACTCAGTTTGTTCCCTTAAAGGAGCGAGCAAAGCACAATGACTCCACAAAGGAGACAGATGTTGTTCTGCCTACCAAAAGCCTTGGCTAAGTGGATGGTCCCTACAGTTTGGAAGGATATCAGATAATTCATTTTGTTAGTTTTTGTATTCCTGGAACCTTTGTCTGCCCCTCTTGAATTTTAACATGCAATCCTGTTTCTAGGTATTTGCCACAAAACTGACCTACCCTCAGCCAGTTACCCCCTGGAACGTGCAGGAACTGAGACAAGCAGTCATTAATGGACCCAACGTGCACCCAGGAGCCTCCATGGTCATCAATGAGGATGGCAGTCGCACAGCCCTGAGCGCAGTAGATGCTACACAGCGGGAAGCTGTGGCCAAACAGCTCTTGACACCAGCCACAGGCGCTCCTAAGCCCCAGGGGACAAAAATTGTGAGTGAATGAAGGTTTAGGATTAGTTCCTTCTGGTTCCTGCATGCTACCTTTGCAAGGGGCTACTTGAAAGGTGGTACTCAGATCAGGAGCAACTTCACTGGAGCTAGGGAGAAATACAATTTGAACTCAGCCCTCATACTGAATTAGCATTTCTAAGGTTGGCCGTTTGTAATAATGGGTACAAACACGACAAAGTTCCCACCTGTCTAGAAGGAACTTTGAAAGAGCAGAGACACTCTGGGCTTGGCATGGTGACCATTCATTCCTATTGCTGTCCAGTGCTAGCAGCAGCACTATAGGCCCGTCCTCCCTTTCCTTGTTTTTATAGTTCCACTCCATCAGAACAGCAACACTACTTGAATTAAATTGTGCTCTATGCCATTTTGCTTTGGTGACAGGGACACCATTCAGACCAATAGATAGGTCAAGATACCAATTTTGTTCTTTGTCATGTTGGTACATTGTTAGGTTTTTTGCTTGGAGCTATGTGAGGGATTTGAGAAGTTTGTTTCACTTAACTTTGATGAATCCAGGCAAATGTAGAATAATCTTCCTGTTCTCTTAAACAGTTGCAGTGAGAAGAAAGGTTTCAAGAGTGCATGATGAGGGATCATTAGAACTGAGGTCCTACTGTGTGCTCAGGCTTTGCAAGGACACAGCAGGGATTGCCAATAAATATCTGCTGTCAGCCAGAAGTGAGCCCTTGGGCTGCCGGGGAATCAAGGCCAAGTACTGGGACACTGCCCTGGAGGCTGCTGAGAGGAGAGGAACATAGTTTCCATCAGGAGAGAAGAGGGGCAGGCGTCAAGGAAAGAGACCATTTTTTAGCCCTTCTAGATTTGAGATGACTTTGGAGAAAATAAGGGTTCATCTGTAAAAAGTAGAAGTGTGAGGCTTAGATGGGAGAGACCATGGAATTAAGAAAAAGCTGTCAAAACATTAAACTCATTGAGCAGAGTACATTGAAAAGAGAAGAGGAGGTTCCCTGGGAATGTGAGCTGGGGAGCAGCAGGGAAGTTAGGGAGCGATGAGACTGGACTTGCTGGGTTTGTGTCTGCTCTTGTTTCTTGTATGTAGTTCTTTAGGGGTTCTTTAGGGTGAAGCCAAAGTCACCTGTGAGCATAGAGGGAGACAGATTTCAGAGCCCTCGGGTTGAGGAAATAGGCAGTAAGTAGCTAGGGACATTTGAAAGGTCAGTCAGAAACGGTCTGACATTATGGGGGTGTAAGGATAATGCAGAGGCACTAGGGTGCTTTCTTCAGGTGACCTGGTTACTTCTGTGGGCTCAGGTGGGGCTAGGCAAATGGTAGGTAGGGAGCTCCACTGAGGGAGGTTGCTCAACTGCAGTGTGCTCGGGAGATCACATGGTGCCAGTGAGAGATCCCTGAATAGCTGTGACGGTGAATTAGGGTGGCTCAGTTGATTATCTTCCTACTTGGGCTCAAACCCTTACCAAGGTCATGAGGCCACCTGTGGTCTTTGCTTTCTCCACTGGTCCTACCTTTCAACCCAAACTGTTTGATGCTCTCTGCAGCTGGCTTCATCTCCTTTCAGGCTTTGCATATGCTTGGGGCTCTGCCCTCTGACTCCATGGCTGATTTCTGCTGTTCCTTCAAGTCTCAGCCCAACCCTCTCTTCCCTAAGATCATAGTAAATATCTCAACTTTAATTGGTCTTACAGGCTATTGCAACTATTTAGCTCTTACTACGTAGTGTAAAAGCAATGTAGACAGATGAATGTGTGTCCGAAAATATTTATTTATAAACTAGGAAGCCATGCCGCAGATGGTATTCGTTAGGTACCTCCTTGATGTGTTCCCCAGCACACAGTCTGTACCCTTATCCCTTTCCCTGCTTCTTGCTCTCACCACGTTTTATTATCCCTGTGTGTGCCCATCTCTCTTGTGTTTGAGTTCCCCATTCCTGTGCAAAGAAAAGTGGTCCTCCCATCAGGTCCTGCGACTTGGGATGGCAAGTTTCATGTCAAAATGTCAATAATGCTATGTAAATTTAGGATGCTTCGACTTCTGTATTCATGCACTTCTAATTTGTTTGTCATTTGAAAGAGTTTGGGCATTTACTACACAGAGCTCAGGACAGGGCAGAAGGCCTGGGAGAGGCGACTCAGAAGGAGATGAAGGGTTAACCTACAGGTTAGATGAGGGGGAAGGGTTGGCGGAAAGGTCATTTTCCATGTGACAGAGGTAACCCCTGTTCTTTCCCCTGGGCCTCATCAAGAAGGAAGTGGTCAGGATAGTGTAGGCTTGTTTTTCTGCCTGTCAGCTACCCTAAGCAGCCTCTGGCCCCATGCCTGCCTTTGCAAACTCTGACCCAGGCTCTGGGGCACACTAATTTTCACCGTAGTGTTTATTTAGTGACAAGAGAAAGGAAAAGCCCTGGTTTGGGTTGGCAAGGGGAGTGCCCTGTGCTCCAGGTTTTTGTTTGGCTTGGCCACTGTCTGGCAGACTGGCCTACATCTCTTCCCAGCTGCAGTGAAGCTGCTTGTGCTAGATTCACTAGACTCAGATCCTAGGCGCAGCCTGTGTTTTTGAGACTGGACCACAGATCTGGCCAACTTTTCCCTTGAGACGCTAAGGAAAGAAAACCTCAGGCTGTGACGCACTGAGCCAGCCAGTTTCTTGAGCAGAGATGCTCATGGGAATCTTCAGAGGTCAGGTCTCCTTGGGAACACAGGAAGGACTCTGGTGTGGGCATAGAAAGGTTGGAATTCCTTGGGAAGTGAAAACACGGGCCCTGTGCTTTTAAGACTGCTCCTCTGATGGAACTTGAGCAGAACTGACACGGCCTGTGGGAAGGAGCGAAGAAATAAATCTCTTCACAGCCTGAAGACCAGCTTACAGGCCCAGCTTCTCAGTGTGCCCTCAGACACACGGCAACAGCAGGATACTAGATCTGTTTCCTCCCACCTCCCAACTGCTGCGGCCCAGAGGGGACCTGAGGAAGAGAGACAGTTAACAAGGGTCCATGTCCTCTGGGGCACTTGATGGTAGTTGTTTTCAAAAGTGTCATTTGGGTTTTAAATCAGCTTTGAGACAGAGGTGTTCTGTCAAAGGAGCACGGCAGAGTGGGTTTGAAAGGGGAAGTCTGATCAGTGTTTGTCTAGATGGGGAAAATTTCTTGTGCTTTTTTATTCTTTAAAGTTTGTATCTTCTGGTTTTTCCCTTCGGTGAGCACATCACTCTCTCCACCATGTGAGTCCCAGGGATCGAAGTCAGGCCACCAGGCTCAGTGGGAAGTGCTTTTGCCTAACACAGAGTCATCTTTGGCAGGCAGAGCAGGAGGACCATAATTTTGAGACCAACTTTGGCAGCACAGCAAGACCCTGTTTACAAAAAAAATCTATTTGTAGAAGTAGTATGTATTCTGATATGAACAATACTATGACCTGTCTGTGATGGTTCAGACATTACTGTGTGCCTTACTCCCCTTCCTTTTGAGTCCATGCCCCAGGGACCTAGCAGTGAGGCGCTTCTCACCTTTTCCCATATGCAGGTGCTCTCCTTACATGCTGCAGGGATTTTATTTTTTTTCTTTGTGTTAATATGTCTTTCATCATCACACTCAGACTAGTATTGATTTAATTTAGTATCTGTTATCTCTGTGTAGCATTCTGTAATGAGCATACCCTGGGATTTACAGCTACTTCTGTGGGACAGTTGGGGTATTTCTACTTCTTTCCTACTGTAAACAGGGTGGCACAAACATACCTTCTTTTTGCTTACCTTGATGCTTTCTCCCTCCTGAAAGGCTAAAAGGAAATGGTTTGAATGTTGTAAGGGGTATTTTCAGATCTTTTTCCTCAAAAGATTATGACAGTTTTTAGCTTTTATATTTGTTTTGAATTTTTGAAGCACAAAATGTTTTCGGGGTCACTGAACTGAGGCTCACCAAGCCATGTCTTCCGAGTCTTGGATATTCTGTGAGAAGCTGGTCTAATTACTACTAAACTGTGGGATTCATGTGTGACCTTGGGAGGATTTGGGAAACTGTTGAGCTCTTTGAAATCCATGGAGGCTTGCAGTCTTGCGGACTTTTGATCTGTTTCTCTGTTAACTCTGAAAGAGGAGCCTAGGGCTCTGCTCAGCTGTGCATTTTGGATAAGGTGATGCTTGCTGCACAGATGTGTGGCCACCCATGTCTGCTCCTTACACCTCTGAGCAGAGGGGCCCGTTGAGAATTTCTCAGTTTGTAGAGCTTTTCTGTAGATCAAAAACTCCCCTTTCATCTAGTTGACTAGAACACGAGGCCTACAGAGTTGACAGAATGAAGTGTGGTAAGCCCTTGAAGGGATCGGTGATATTGCAGATGTTCCCACTGGCACTCATCTACTCGTCTTTCTGTGTCCCCAGGTGTGCCGGCACGTGAAGAATGGGGACATTCTCCTACTGAACCGACAGCCTACCTTGCACAGACCCTCCATCCAGGCCCACCGTGCCCACATTCTGCCTGAAGAAAAGGTCCTACGCCTTCACTATGCCAACTGCAAAGCCTATAATGCTGACTTTGATGGAGACGAGATGAACGCCCACTTCCCCCAGAGTGAGTTAGGCCGAGCTGAAGCCTATGTCCTGGCCTGCACTGATCAGCAGTATCTTGTTCCCAAGGTAAGTCTGACCTTGAGACCATGTCGTGGTTGTCACCAGCATGACTTACCGTGCTGAGTCTGGACCTTGGCTGGTGGACAGCTCCAGGAGAGGCGTGTGTGGAATAGGAGGTTCTAGGTTCTTCACAGTGTGTTTTTCAGCTCTTAGTGCCTAAAATCAGTGAAATATTTTTGTCTTGTGACTTAAAACGTTAGGATAAAACCTGGGACAGTCTCACAGCAGACTTCTGGTCCTCTGACTCTCACAGCCATCCCAGGGAGCCAGATTCAGATTCAGTAGCTGAATAATAGCATTTTGTTCCAGACTTGTCTGCATTCTCTAACTTACTGGTTTAGCAAGCATTTAGCATGCAAAATATGAAGACCCACAGAAGATTGATTCTTTAGTTATGAGGAGCCTAAGGTTGTGTATTTTTCCCGTTTGGTTAGTCTTGTTTATTTTTATAAATTTTTTATTGAAATATAATTACATCACTTCTTCCCCCCAGCCTCTTCCATACTCCTTTCTCAAATTTATGTTTTCTTTCTATTTTGTTATTATTGTGTGTGTGTGTTTAAGTGCATAAATATTAACTGTATGCAAAACAAAATGAACTGAACAGGTTATGTTCAATATGATTTCAGGGTGTTGTGCTTGGTATTGGATAACCAATTAAGGGACTTATTCCTAGGCAAGACTATTTCTCCCACTCTTAGCATCCCTTAGTTCACTGTCTTTGTCTTGGGTTTGGGCCCTATAAGATTTTCCCCTTCCGTGATCGTATGTGTGGTGGTATTATTATTGTTGGGGTCTTGTTTAGGCAGCCGTATTATTGAGGTATCCTGGTTAAAGTGTATCATTTTTAGGAGACACAGTCTCATAGCAGGCTTTTGGTGCTCTGGCTTTCACAGTCTCTCAATCCTCTCATCATGTTCCCTGTGTCTTAGATGCAATAATTGTGTTATAGATTATATACCCAAAACACACACACACACAGTTATATCTCAGTTGGGCGAGGTACTAGGTCAGCTGTTCTCTTCATTTTGACCAGTTGTAGTTTTCTTTGATGAGGGGTGAGAGGATGTATGTGTAAGTATTTGGAATACAGTTAGAAATTAGCTAATTTAGTAAAATGTCAATAATACTTGCTTCTATAACCTATCTAGGCTCAGGTAGTTATCTTGGTTTCTAGTACCAGTCATGATTTCCTTTCTCTTAAGCAGGCTGTAAGTCCAGTGAGACAGCTGTGAGTTATTTCTAAGACTTGAGTGCCAGTATTGCACAGATACCTACTGTGCTGGTCATTGATGTGGTTCATGGGCACCAAAGCTGAGGAGGGCTAGTGGTTGCTTCCTTCCCTTGGCAGCTCGCATAGCACTTTCTATGAAAACTAGTCCTCAGGAAGGAGGCTTTTGGGTCAAATCTAGTTTGGATCCACTAAATTCTGTGGCTGAAGTTCATGATATCTCAGCAATAGGGACTTGACTTCTGGGAGGTGGTCAGGGGCATTAACAGAAGAGGGCACATCTCTTGGG
Organism: Microtus oregoni; assembly: GCF_018167655.1. Lineage (NCBI taxonomy): Eukaryota > Metazoa > Chordata > Mammalia > Rodentia > Cricetidae > Microtus > Microtus oregoni. The sequence continues at coordinate 13,278,683 of NW_024543061.1, forward strand.
TTCCCCTGACCAACAGCTCAAAAGGGAGTTATTCATTACTGGTTTTTGCTTAATAGTCCATGGCTCAAGGGGAACATTATTAGCCCAAGTAGGAGAACTTCATTTAAGTTATGTGTGTGTATACATACATGTATACTTAAATATATCATCTGTGATTTTAGATAAATAAAAATAGTATGATTCCCGAAGGCTTTTTCATATATATTAAGTGTTTTCTTTCCTCCTTCCTCCCTCTTTTTCCTGCTATATTGACCTCATTTTCCCATCTCTGAGCCTGTTTTAAGAGGCAGCTTAATCCCAGGAGTCCAGGTGAGATTCCCCAACAATCCATGAAGGCATCTCTTTGAATTCCTTCCATTTCCCTCCATGGTTATTCTTCATGGGCAACATGATGTGGTCAGAGCTGTCCAAGTGAAGGTACGGGAAGAAGGATATAATGTTCTCCTATTGTTCCTTATCCCCTGATGTGCTCACTTCATGTCAGGGGTCTGGAGTCAGTGAGTGCTTAAGGGAGGAACAGAGCAAAGAAAGCCAGACTGAGGAGAAAGGCTGAGTATTTTCCAGGCTCTATTTCGTCTTTTCCACCTATTCAAAGGACTGAAGCCTTTTCAGAATGTACAGTTTCTTGGCACTGATATATAACATTCATTTGGAGTGTGGTGGATTCTGAAGAAACTAGAAATAGCAATGGAAGCCACAGGTACCATTTACAAGTGTGTATTCCATGCCAGACACTGCAAAGTTCTGTGCACACTTCTTATTTCCCACTGTTGACAGTCCTCACAGGTAAGTACTACTAACATCTACACGTTACACTTGAGGAATGTCACAGGGAGCTTGTAGGTCCCTGTGTTGGCTCTGCTACAGAGAGGGAAAACATGAACTCGGGGAATGCTAGAAGCTGCCCAGCATTGTCTGCCCCTTAGCTCTTCTCCCCTGTCAGCTTTCTGTTACCCTAATATATCACTGTAGCTTACCCGGTACCAGTTGGTGCTTAACTTTGCTTTTTCTGCCCACATTTACAGGCCATTGATTAGCAGAAAGCCTAATACAGGAAGGAGTTCTGAGCCCATTAGACCACTCAGAAATTAGAAAAGATAATTTGCTAATGTGAAAATTGGCTCTTTACTTTTTCATGTAATAACAGTAGATGAAAAAATTAATAATAGCAGGAGTAGCTGTCAGAGTGATAGTAGCATGAAGTGATCATGTACCAGGCCCTAGACACTGGTCAGTACATGATGTCAGCAATTTACATTTTCCTATGCAGGCTTCACAGCAGTCTTAGAAATAGGTGCCATTTTCAGGTAAGAAACAGAGAAATAGTTGCCTTCAGTGTCGAGGTCAAGACTCAGACCTCTAATCCTTAGCCTCACTTAATGGCTGGGGCTGGGCTTGGGCCTAGGTGTGGACACCAGGGACTGTTTGAGCCCATTTCACCAAAGGTGGACACTACCAGGAAGTGGCAGGTGAGGTGGTGACAGTGACCTGAGTTTTGTGTCCGTGGGGAGTTGGGGCACCCTGAGGTCTTCAGACTAATGAGCTTGCATGGGCTAGTCCACAGAGCAGTCGGAGGCTTCCTTTTGTGATGTGCCCTGAAAAGGACCGGCCTGTGACTCCATATGAACCTCATCGCGTGCCCCGTGTCTTAGGTTTTAGGTTCAGCTTATGCTTAAGAGCGATAAGCAGAACTCAAATAAGTTTTTTTTTTTTTTTTGGTTTTTCGAGACAGGGTTTCTCTGTAGCTTTGGAGCCTGTCCCGGAACTAGCTCTTGTAGACCAGGCTGGCCTCGAACTCCCAGAGATCCGCCTGCCTCTGCCTCCCGAGTGCTGGGATTAAAGGCGTGCGCCACCACCGCCTAGCCCAAATAAATTTTTTTTAAAAATTGTTTTTAATACCAAAAACCAAACCTAGGACACTGCTTATGCTACTCATGCATTCTTCTACTGAGCTGTGTCCCCAGCCCCACTGAGCTATGTCCCCAGCCCTTGAATTAAAGGAACCTTGGAGGTTGTCTACAAGTTCTCTTTACTTTCAGCCAGCTTGTTTTGTCAATATAGTTAAGATTTTGATCAGTTTTATTTAGTCTTTAGTATAAATATTGAGAGGGAAATCCTTATTTTACAATCCTTATGGTTGTAAAAAATGCAGCATCATTGATGGCAGAGTAATAATAGTCAGGGTTGGTTTAGCTAAACAGAAAACCCATTGTTTTAGGACTCTTTCTTTCTCTCTTTGGTCGTTTTCCTTCCTTTCATTTACATTTCACAGTGTTCATTGCTTCATTTTTTCTGCATCTTTGCCTAACTGTGGGGCCAAGTTAAAGTCCCTTCACTGTAGTTTGTGTTGTCCTCTTAATTAAAAGCTCAGATGAATAGAACTTTAACTTTAAAAAAAAAAAAGAAAGAAAAGAACCTAATTTTTCATTTATCTGTTTGAATAATATTCCCCTTCTGTTTCCTTTGTTTTCCAAGGGCCAAAGCTTTGTGGAAATTTCTTAACAAAACTTAAGATGCAGTTTCCTGACTTTTACTTAACTATAAAATTCAAGATATAAAACACACTATTTTCTTAGCATACTAACCAAAGATATTAATATTAATGTCATCTTGCTGGAATGTTAGATAGTAGCAGCACTGACAGTTTTCTGGGGCTTTAATTCAGAATTGTGCTTTCCAACCCTAAAAAGTTTTTTAGGAAATTCAAAATTATAAGTAGTTCCTTAATAATCAAATTAATTAGCATTTTTCCCTAGAGTCCATGATTAATGCATTGAAAGCAATTTAGCTCTTTAAGGAATTTTCTAGTCCTGGAAAAATCTATATAGAAAAAAAAGGCACCAGGTATGTCATATAAGTAATTATTGCTTTTCCTAAAGAGTGGAAATTCTGTAGTATCTGCTCCAAGAGACTGGGATAAAGTCCCTTCACTGTAGTTTGTGGGATAGATCAATGCATAGCTTGGAATTTTTTTTAATTTTTTTATTTATTATGTATATAGTGTTCTGGGCACCAGATCTCATTATCGATGGGTGTGAGCCATCATGTGGTTGCTGGGAATTGAACTCAGGACCTCCAGAACAGCAGTCAGTTCTCTCAACCTCTGAGCCATCTCTCCAGCCCCTAGCTTGGATTTTTCTTCTAAGAAAAATAAGATCATTTTTGGATTAAAATGTGGATTAAGATTTTTTTATTTAACTTTTTATTTAAACCTTTTTCATACAGTATTTTTCATCATGTTCTTTAAAAAAATAGGAACAAAAATTAAAACTAAAAAAAATCAATAATACAGAATATAACAAAACAAAAGCACACACACAAAAATGCATGCAATCTGTTTTATATTGGCCAGCTACTTCTGGACAAGGGGCTGGCCCTGGAATGCAGTGGATTTCCCCAGTGTCACTAGGGAAGATAGTTTTTATTTGTGTTAGTAACTCAAAGCCTTCATTAGAAAGGCTGCACAGTCCATCTGTCCTGGCGTATGTTTATGGCACCTCTTTTTAGCCCATCTCTAATGACTATATGAGCTTTCATAGACCCGTCGTTACAGTGTTTAGACCATTTGACAAGAATCCTCAGTCTTTGAATTAGTACATGTGTTCACATTCCGGCTCTTCCAACAACTGTGCTGTGAGGTCCCAAGCCAAGCCCTTGGTTATGAAACATGGCCATAATATGACAGCTGATAATGCTCTTTGAGCTCTAGTATCAGTTTTTCCTCAGATTCCTGTAAACATTGAAAAGTTTTCAGAAACTACTTACAGAATATCAGTCAGTGTGCTATTTTTACTTCCGTTTGCCTATGTTACCATGAACACAGACCTGGCAGATAAGGTCCAGGAGACTGGGTATTGCAACGACAGAAAATGTCAAACGAATTTAATGTGCCCTCTGAACCTGGGGTTTTAATAAAATCCCATGTTTTGGCCTTAGGTAGGTAGTACCTTCGTGAGAACTTACCTAAACCACATGCTGTATTCTGAAGACACACTAGTCAAGGACGTTCTTTCTCCGTGTAGTCGAATACATCAAGATCCTCTCAGGAATCCTGAGCCCAGGCTGTGGTGTCCCGCACCTTTAGTCACAGCACTCAGGAGGCAGAGTCAGGCAGATCTCTGCATTCAAGGCCAGCCTTGTCTACTTAATGAGTTCCAGACAGCCAGAGGTACATAGTGAGACCCTGTCTCAAAAAGAGCAAGTCATTCCTAAGACTTCAGCTGCAGCGCTTCTCCCAGAGAGATGGGGTCTGGCCACCCCTCCCCAGTCTGTAAATGGCCCATTCGGTGCTGCTCTTCTGTGACATTTAAAACACTTTGTGGTCATGTACTCGTCTCAGCATTTGTTTACTATCTGTCTTTTCCTGAAATAGTCTGATGATCCGCCTAATGCCTAGGCATACAGTAGGCTCTCAATAAATATTTGTTAAATGGATGACTGATTTACAGAAGAACAAGGCCAGAAATGTGTGAAAACGCAAAAGCATAAAACCAAACTACAAAAAACAAGAACACGACTGACAGCAGCCAGACCAAACTTCTGCATAAATGCCAGAAATCTGCTGAGTAACCAGAACCAGATGGTCATAGGAAAAGGACGGCTTGTGGAACTAAATGAGCTTGAAATACTTTTGCCATAAGACAGTAGGCGGCTGGCAAAAGTTGAGGCGAGTGTAACTCCTGGTCATGTGATTGTGAGGCCTGTTTCTAAGGGAGAGCATGGGGTGGATAGTCTGGCCTTTATATGAAAGCTCTTGATCAAAGTGACTTCCAAGAACATGGTTACAAATTGGAGACTGTGACTTGAAGTTTGGCTTTGTTCTTTTCTCTTTGATTTTCAGGATGGCCAGCCATTGGCAGGACTGATTCAAGATCACATGGTTTCAGGTGCAAACATGACCATTCGGGGATGCTTTTTCACCCGGGAGCAGTACATGGAGCTGGTGTACCGAGGGCTCACAGACAAAGTGGGACGTGTGAAGCTCTTTGCTCCTGCCATCCTGAAGCCCTACCCACTGTGGACAGGAAAGCAGGTAATTGGGAGAAAGCAGCCAGTGTATATTTTAAAAGGAAATAAGCCACTCATATAACAGTTTCAATTCCAAGAGATCCTAGAGCAGAGACAACAAAGTCTCTAATCCTTCCCTTTGCGTGGGGCTCCAAGGTCTGGGAAAACTCAAGGTGATTCTAAGAGCAGGTTGCATGGTTCCTGTTTATTGATTTTAACATGAAGTTGGTGTCCCCTAATTCAGATGCAGTGCAAATGCCAATGGTGTTACAGTTCTAGTATTAAGGTTCATTGAGAAATAACCAAAGGCTTTGCTGAGTTCATTGACACCTGATTTTTTTAGTGTTTAAATCTAGCTTTCTCTCTTTAACAGATGATAATGCTGAGACTAATGTTAAATTACATGTTCGGGGTTATTAGAGGAAGAATTGGAATTCAAACTCAGGATTTTTAATGCCCAAAGCAAACATATAATAGTATACATGGAAACCAAATGATGAAATACACTACAGTATATTCTTCTACTGTTGCCTGGGCCTCTAAGTTCAGCTTCAAGGATCAACTTCTAGAGTCTTGACTTTTTACCCATAAAAAGTGGATTTGAAAAAAATCTCTGTGGCCTCCTCCAGCTCTATAATTCTTTAAGTCTGTGAAAGTGTCTTGGTTTTTGTTTTTTTGTTTTTCTTTTCAAGACAGGGTTTTTCTGTGTAACCCTGGCTATCCTAGAACTCACTTTGTAGACCAGGCTGGCCTCAAACTCAGAGATCCACCTACCTTAGCCTCCCAAGTGCTGGGATTAAAGACCTGTGCCACCACTGCCAGCTTAGTCTATAAAAGTCTTAAAACACCATGACTATTTTATGAATGATTATGTCTCCATTTTGTTGCAGTAACAAAGCCCTTTATATGAGGAAGAGTTTACTGTAGCTCAGTTTCAGAGCTTTCAGTTTTGGTCACTTGACTCTGTTGCTTCCAGACCTTTGTTTGGTGAATCAGAACGTTAAGGGTATAGTAGAGGGACAGTAGACAGAAAAAGAACCAAGAAGAAGCATGGAAGAGAGGCCCTTCAGGGCTGTGCTCCAGGCCTTCTACTCTATGCCTTCTACTACATCAGCAGATCCAGTAAACTCAGTGGATTGGCCCATTTGATGGAGTTAGCACTTTCAAGGTGCAGCCATCTCTCAGTAGTCCCACCAGCTGGGGGCAGAACCTTCACCACAAGGGGAATTTTGAAAGAATAGTTCATATCTAAATCATCATTGCAGCTGTTGAATTTGACTTGCTAATATTTTGTTTAGAACAGCTATTACTTTTCTCATTGCTGTAACTGAATACCTGACATGGCAGGAAAGGTTGGTGGCCAGGAGTCAGCTGTCACATTGCATGCACAGTCAAGAAGCATGGAGACATGAACCCTGGTGCTCAGCTCTCCCTTGGGTGGTGCCAGCCACATCCAGGAGTGGGTCTCTTCAATTAAACTTTTCTAGAAATACACAGACACACGCAGAGTTGTGTTCCTATGGTGATTCTAAATCCCATCAAGTTGACAATGAAGATTCACCATTGCAAATCACAAATTTGTTTTACTGTATTGTTTGTGTGTGTGTGTCGCTCATGTGGAAGTCAGAGGACAACTTTTTTTTTACTTTTTTTTTTAGTTGATTTTATTAAGCTATACATTTTTCTCTGCTCCCTTTCCTTCCTCTCCCCTCCCCTCTCCCATGGTCTCCATGCTCCTAATTTACTCAGGAGATCTTGTCTTTCTCTACTTTGCATGTAGATTAGATCCATGTATGTCTCTCTTAGGGTCCTCTTTGTTGTCTAGGTTCTCTGAGATTATGATTTGTAGCCTGGTTTTCTTTGCTTTATGTCTAAAAGCTACTTATGAGTGAATACATATGATGTTTGTCTTTCTGGGTCTGAGTTACCTCATTCAGTATTATGTTTTCTAGACCCATCCATTTGCCTGCAAATCTCAAGATGTCATTGTTTTATTCCGCTGTGTAGTACTCCATTGTGTAAATGTACCACATTTTCCTTATCCAGTCTTTGGTCGAGGGGCATTTAGGTTGTTTCCAGGTTCTGGCTATGATAAATAATGCTGCTATTAACATAGTTGAGCACATGTCCTTGTAGTAATATTGAGCATCCTTTGGGTATATACCCAAAAATGGTATTATTGGGTCTTGAGGAAGGTTGTTTTCTAGTTTTCTGAGAAATCACCATACTGATATCCAAAGGGGCTGTACCAGTTTGCACCCCCACCAGCAATGCAGAAGTGTTCCCTTTACCCCACATCCTCTCCAACATAAGTTGTCATCAGTGTTTTTGATCTTGGCCATTCTTACAGTTGTAAGATGGAATCTCATATTTGTTTTGATTTGCATTTCTCTGATGGCTAAGGATGTTGAACATTTCCGTAAGTGCAGAGGACAACTTTTAAGAATTAATTCTAGAATATTGCTCTCACCCTACAAAGAAATTCTGTTATCTATTAGTGAACATTAGTGATCAGTCCCACTTCCTCCCCTCAACTCCTAGTCTCTGTGACTTTGCCTGATTTGTACATTTCATCTAAATCTACAGTGAGACTTTGTGACACGCTTCTTTGATTTAGTATAATGTTCTGAAGGCTAACGTGTATTACTCACTGTTTTTGTGGCTGAAGAACATGCTGTCATGTGGACATACTACATTTTGTTTATTCATTTTCAGTTAAGAATGGATATTTAGGGTTGTTTCCACTTGAATATTACAAGTAAAGCTGCCATGAACTCTTCTACCTGCTCCCCTTGTAAGCATGTGTTTTCAGTTCTTATTTGAATCATACTATAATTCTGTATGTATGCTATAGTAATAGAGTCATACTGTAATTCTGTAATTTTTTGAGGAACACCCAAGCTGTTTTTTGAAGTTGACATAGTTTATATTTGTCCCAGCAATGTCAATAGATTAGACAAATGTCTTTTAGACAAATGTCTGTTCAAGTTATTTGCCCATTTACTATGGTACTTGTCTTTTTATTGAGTCATAAGAATTTTTATATTTTCTGGCCATTAGCATTACACCATATATGTGGTTTATAAAATTTTTTCTTATTGTATGAAATATTTTTCTATTTTCTTGTCATTCAACTGACAGAAGTTTTAAATTTAGATAAAGTCCAATTTACCAGGTGTTTGTGTTGTCGCTTGTGCTCCTCTTGTGATGGCTAATCATCTTATTGGTTTAGCTATACATTTAGGTCTTGGGTCCATTTTGGGTTAACTTTTGTGGTATAAGATGGGGTTCAAAATTGGTTCTTGGATATATATGTGTCTGTGTGTGTGTGCTTTTTTGTCAGCACAGTTGCTGATAGTATTGATCTTTTCCATTGAATGTCCTCAACACTAGATCTAAAAGCAATTACTTGCAGATATTTCTTCCTGACTCATTTATATTCCTTTTGTTAGTGTGTATCATAATGCCGGGGCCATTCTGCCTTGGTTTCTATAGCTTCTTAGTGAGGTTTAAAATCAGAATGAAAGTCTTCCAGCTCTGTTCTTCTGTTTTGAGATTGCTTTGACCAAGAGATCCTTTGCATTCCCACGAATTTTAGGGTCAGCTGGCCCTTTTCACTCCTCTCAGCTGTGCTGTCATCTTTATTGTGTAAGTGTTTTGTGCTTGTTGGTCTGTCTGTGCAGCACATACATTCAGCCACCCACGGAGACAAGAAGAAGGTATCAGATCCCCTGGAACTAGACTCATAGGCAGTCGAGAGCTGCCTGATGGGGTGCTAGGAACTAACTAACCTGGGGCCTCTGCAAGAACAGCCAGTGCTCTTATCCCCTCAGCCACTTGCCCATGTGTGGTTCAAATTTTTCTTTTATTCTTTCTTTTTGTTTCTTCCTTTTTTCTTTTTTTGTTTTGTTTTTACTGTTTTTAGGGTTTGTGTATGTGTGTCATGGTCGAAGCACAGCTTGCAGGAGTCCGTTCTCTTCTACCGTGCGAGTCCTTGAGATCAAGCTCAGATCTTCAAGTTTAGCACAAGCACCCTTTAGCTGCTGAGGCATCCTGCTGGCCCTTCTTGGCTTAAATTTATTCCTGAAGTACTTGATTCGTTTTAGTGTTTATATGTGGGTTTTGTTGTTAGTTTTTAGACTGTTGGTTGCCAACAGATGGTGGCATTATTGCTCCTGTAAGTTGATCCCCTTCAGCTTCAGAGTCATATACTAGCTCTGATGATAATTTTTGTGGAATGCTTAAGAACATCTTCTGTATACCATGATTTTCCTCTTTCCTCTCCAATCTGAGTGCATGTTGTCTTTTTTCTTACCTGACCGTCTCAGCAAGAACCTCTAGGACACTGCTTAGCAGAAACGACAAGAGTAGGCATCCTTGTCCTGCCCCTGATTTTCCTCAAGAACACACAGACTTTTACTGAGTATGTTAGCAGTGCTTTTGCATAAATGCTGCTTCTTTCCCAGGCTGTTGGTATTTATTCCAGTCTTTAGTCTGTGGCATTTTCTTCACTGTCAGATGTTCTCTTGGGTGAGATAGCAGGCCTTATTTCTCTGTGTGTGAATGGTTACCTATGTGTGTTACCGTACACCAAATTCTGGTCTTGACGGTGTCCAACCTGGCAGCCCCCACTAGCCATATGTTGTTTTGCTAAAGGTGTAGCTTGTGGTAAGCAGCCCAGGGAAGCCTCACCTCTTGCCCCGACTCTTACCCCACACTCGCCTCACCCTAGCCTGTAGAGCTGAGGTGTGGGGGAGAGTGAGCCTTCTGCTCCAGAAACAGAGTTATCTGCTTTCTTTATTTTTCTTTCTTTTACTTATATGTGCACAGGTATTTTGTTTGCATGTGTATCTGTGCACCATGTGTATGCAGTGCCTGCAGAAGCCAGAAGAGGCCATCAGATCCCCGGAACTGAAGTTATAGGCAGTTAGCTGCCATGTAGGTCCTAGAAATTGAACCTACATCCCCTTTAAGAGCAGTCAGTGCTCTCAACCACTGAGCTACCTCTCCAACCCCTTGCCTACAATACCTGACTGTTTTCCCCCAGCCTGCTCCCTCTGTGGGGATGTGCTTGGCAGCCCTCCTAAGCTAGTCCATTGTTTGTCCCTAGAGACACCTGCCTTCCTCTGTAGAACACCAGCTTGAGAAAGTGCCTCTCCTGGCCTTCTATCAGCGACTGTTTACCAAGTGATAATCTTTTTGGTTGATTCTGGGAAGACACCCTGGCCTTTCTGTAGTAAAATTAATTCTTGATGTAGCATTTAGTGTTCTAAAAGCTGATTGGCAAATCAGGTTATGGGCTTAGCAGTCTTATCAGTGTGACACCTGTTCACTAAGGCATTTACTTTGTTCAGAGTGTAGACCTGGAATGTATTTACAGTAAATGGTCCTGTCGGGAGTTAATAAGAGCATGCTCTCGTCTGAATATTTATTTCTCAAGATTCCTGTTCACAACCCTCACTCTACTCCCCACCCCTGGGATAGTATTGCAGAATGAGGCCTTGGGAGATGTTTAGGTCACGGGAGCAGAATGAATGGGATTAGCACCCTTGTAAGTCTTCTAAACACTCTTTCCACCAAGCCAAGACAGCTTAAGAAATCTCTGTTTATGAACTAGAAAGCATGACTCTTCCCAGACTCTGAGTCTGCCTCATTTTGTCCTTCTCCGCTCCCATAACCATAGAAATAAATTCCTATTCCCACTCTTTGCAGGTTAGGGTATTGGGGATAGTATCCCTAATTGGCCAAGGCAGAACACATCAATACCTACCAGATACTCTCCTTCTCACTCAGGCTAAGCCTTTCCACCTACTCTTCCTGCCCCTTGCCCGCAAACACATGATCCTGTCCCTGACTGCTCTGGATTTCACCACTGCTGGCTGAAGCCTTCCCTGGCTTATTTAAAGCCCTGGTGCCTTCTCACTCTTGCTCTGAGTTACCTTTCCTTGTCCTACCTTCCTCTAGAGCATGAATCCTTAGGGAGTCAAGGCTCTGTCCGCAGTGCCTGGCTCATAGCATTTGATGGGTAATTGCCAAATGAGTAGATTTAGCTTGTCTAAAGACTATGAATAAACAATGCTCAATCAGAAGGTGTCCTCATTGCATGACTGATACCAGGGCACCCCAATCCCTGGTGTGCCCCACTCTGCAGCCAGTCTAACTGAAACGTCTCAGTTAGACATTTCAGGCCTCCCAAGGAATGCTCCTTAGTCAGTTCTTCGCCGTTATGTCCCTGCCTTGAGAAGCCAAGTCTTGTGCAGGGAGGAAGTTACTAAACACAGGAATAATGGTCTCTGTTGCAGGACAGCTGAGGAGCGTGTCTTTTCTGGCAGGTGACGAGTGTTAGGAGCCTCCCCATCTCTCTCAACGTCACGAAAGCTTCGCCTTTGTTATTTTACCACATTACCAAATACTTATTTTGACCCCAAAACAATTATCCTTCCTTTGGCCTGTTCAGAAATTTAATGCAATTCTCAGAGATGCTCACTTTAGGTTGAAGTATTTAGGGAATAAAAATCCTAATGAAGTTTTAGTGTATTTTTGATGGGCTTGTCTTTCAGAGGACCTGATCACCTTACTGAGCCTTGAAAGCCTGAGAGATGGCATCATGAGGCAGATGGTCCTAAAAGAGCAATTAACTCTTCCCCTTCCATCATATTGTCCCCTTTCCTCCAGGTTGTGTCAACCCTGCTCATAAACATAATCCCAGAGGACTACATCCCCCTGAACTTATCTGGAAAGGCAAAAATTGGCAGTAAAGCCTGGGTGAAGGAAACTCCACGGCCTGTCCCTGACTTTGACCCTGACTCCATGTGTGAGTCTCAGGTATGGCTGCTCTTTGTAAAGTTGTTTTCTGTTTCTGGTGGTAGGCAGGTTGATTTAAAATGAATCCAGAAACTGATGCTGTGCCTCAGAAGATGAGTTTTGTCCAAGGTGGTATCCACTTTTGTTTAGGGGTGAGTGGAGAGGGTTGTTCTCTGCCCTCTGGCTCTCATATGAAACTGCTGTTGTTTTGGGAAGGCTTCCCAGAAGCTGGTGCTGATTCTGCAGTGCTTACAGTGTAGAGCCCATGTTTTCTTCAAGGCCTCTGGTGCCTTGAGTTCACCAAATTGCTATGAGGTCTCCAAATCCTTGCTCTAAACATGGAACCAGGCTTGGGGAAGGCCAGTGCTTTGCTGCTATGAGAATACTCCCACCCCAAAGATTTCCAAGGCCCCTATGTTCTTCGTGAGCAAGCATCTCAAGTGTGCAGCTGGCTGTGTATTTTTAACAGGGCCTGCTTTCCTCCGTCCCTCCCTCTTCCCTCTTGCTTTCTTTTTTCTGTGGTTTTGAGTATTGAACCTAGGGTCCCTGATTGCTTAGCGTGAACTGTACCCATGAAGCTCATCCCCTGTCCTGTAGCAGGACTGACAGACGTCCTGTGCAGACCTGGAGCAGCTATTGCTTTTCCCTGAATAGATCAACAACTTAATGTGTGCAATTAAAAACTTAGCCAGTGTGTGTTCATCTCCCTTATTTAAAGTATGTGTTAGTTTCACATAATCCCTCCTTTTTTCCCTGAAGGATTTGAGGCAGGCCACAGTAGAGGGACATGCACAATAAAGCTAATAATTCTTGACTTGTGTGGGTGGCTCTTCCAAGAGATGTCCCCTGCAACCTGACATTAGTAACCCTTCCCTGCACAGGTGATCATCAGGGAAGGGGAGCTGCTCTGTGGAGTGCTGGACAAGGCACACTACGGGAGCTCTGCCTATGGCCTGGTCCACTGCTGCTATGAGATCTATGGGGGTGAGACCAGCGGCAGGGTTCTCACCTGCCTAGCCCGCCTCTTCACTGCCTACCTGCAGCTCTATAGAGGTTTCACCTTGGGTGAGTACTAGGCTCGTGACCCTGGCTCTGCAGACCCTGCGGATGGCATCTAGATCATTTTCTTGGTGGATGTTTAGGCTCTTCCCTTCAGTGCTATCTATCTGACTTTCTGCAGCTACTGTCCCTTTCCCTGCCACGGCACAGAGCAACTCTTCCCATCTCCTCCTATCCTGCTCCTTTCTTCACCTCACCCTTTATGATGGAAAATGCTCCTACACCCAACTCAGAAGCAAAGACCAGACCTAAGCAACTGTCATGCTTGTAGCATTCTGAGCACATGGTACAAACCTGAATGGCTCAAGTGCATCGATGATCCATATGCCATAAAGCTGACAGAGGAAACAAAGCCAAGCTAGGAGCAAGTGGAGCTTTGGGAGAAAGCTGGCCAACCTCATTCCAGCTCTGTTTAGACAGAGGTCATCATTACAAGGATGGCCTGGATGTGTCCTTGTAGCAGGGCCTGCATTTGTGGTTTTGGCTTCCACACAGAGGAATCTTTTCTTCTTCTTTGTGCTCACATGTAGTCTCCAGTTTCCATGCTATTGTACTGGGATTCCAGATGTTTGCTCTAGTTTTTAAATCGTCAGTTGTTGCCTTCCCAATCAAACCTTGGATAAGGTATTCTTAAGTCTATGCCATTCACAGGTGGAAACAAAATATTGTTGGGTTGAAAGGAAATTACTGTTTAGGGTGAGCTGTTCTTCAATCTTTTGGGCCAAAGGATGGGCTTTACTTAATGGATGCAGGTCTTCTACTCTTCTGAGGCAGTGCTGAGGACCACTGTTGCCCACACTTGACATGGTGTGACCTGCACATAGGGCTCCTGGGATACTCACTGCCTCTCTTCCACCACTGAACAGCTTTTTAACCAAAATCTCTAGCCTTTTCACCCCAAACAGATTTATTGGATGTAGCCAGCAGAGTGTAGCTCAAGCCTAGGCTTACTTCCTACCTACATACCTCAATTTTAAGCCTTAATTTTATCTCTTATGAAATGTTTAGACCTTCTTATGCATGCACTGATGTGAACATCACTCTTCCAGATCTTCCTGTGTCTGTGACTCTCAGCTTTGGCTCTGAGTATCACCAAGTTCACAAGCCTGTGAGACATTAGGCCTGGGCCCTGTTGAATTTATCTGTTTGACTTTGCAGGTGTAGAAGACATTTTGGTTAAGCCAGATGCAGACATGAAGAGACAGCGCATCATTGAAGAATCCACCCAGTGTGGGCCCCGGGTAAAGAAGAGGATTGGGAGGCTGACCTGCTGTCCAGGGGCCACTCATCTCACAGATAGAAACCACACCCTCTTTTAGCTACCATCTTCTGTTCCTTTCTTCATTCTAGGCTGTCAGAGCTGCATTGAACCTGCCAGAAGCTGCATCATGTGATGAGATCCAAGGGAAATGGCAGGATGCCCATCTGGGGAAAGACCAGAGGGATTTTAATATGATTGATATGAAGTTCAAGGAGGAAGTGAACCATTACAGCAATGAGATCAACAAGGTTAGCCTAGACATACATTGTAGAAATCCCCATCTTTTTGAATACTGATTTTTGTTGATTTGTTTTTAGTTACATTTTGATTTTCACTCTGGGCCCTTGAGAGTAGGTGAGGTTGGAAGTTGGGTAGGTAGACTGCATCTTTATGAAGAGCTCCGGGTCTCGTTCTCTCCATGAGAGTCTGGGAAGGCCCTAGGTTCCTGCTAAAAAGGGAACAGTTTGTACCACATTTCTAAATGTGTTTACTTTGGAGTTGCTGCATTAAATGGGACTGAAGAAAGAAGCTGCACAGTAGAACCCCAGCACTGTAAATGGGTGAACAGAACGAAGGGGCAGAAGCCACTGCTACTTATGCCGCAGAGCTGGGGTGAATGCCTGGCTTCAAGTTCATGCTGTGCTTTGTACTTGCTGTGGGAACTTCTTTCCATAAGTAATGTGCCTGGGCTCCGAGTTGTTCCTGCCTAGAAGCAGGCATGTGGGGAGCACTGGTTCACAGCGCTTGCAGACAATGCCAAGCCCAGCCTGTGCAGTTCAGAAGGAGAGGGGAATCTGCCTAAGTCAAGATCACAGCTTGCTTCTCCCTGTGCTCCTACCCCAGAGCCTGAACTCCCTACCCTGTGGTTAGGAGAAGCCAGCCTACCTTTCACTCTGCCTGATCAACCCTGGGGCCCAGCCTGAGGAAAGAAAGGACAACATCAGAGTTTGTCTGTGGGTCCCCTTCCTGCCTATCAGCATTCGATTGGTGGCCTAGAAGATAGCGCTCCTCAATAGACGGTTTTATTCGGAGAGCCTTCTAGCACTGCATGGGAAGGTGGGGATCTTGTCCACCAGCACTGACAGAGCACAGCTCCCACTTCCTGCCCTCTTCCAACCCAGGCTCTGCCCCTTCTGTGTTGAATAGGGTGTCTGGATCTCCAGGCAGAACCCATGCCCCCATGCCGTTGTCCCTCAGGATCTCCTGGTGGGGCTTCCTACTTCTCCTGAGCTTGCTGGCAAGTGTGGACATTGTGGTGCACTAGCTCTGGGCATCTAGGCTGAGCTTTTCTGGCCTGCTTCATCAGGACCTCATCTTAGATTTTATTTATTTTTTTGCTTTTTTTTTTTTTTAACCAAAAAAGGGTTTTTTCTATGTAGTCCTGGCTGTCCAGACTTACCTGTAGACCAGGCTTCTGCCTCCTGAGTGTGGGATTAAAGGCATACGCCACCAAGGCAGGCTTAGACTTTATTCTTACCTATTATCTTGTCACTGTTCTATTGCTGTGAAGAGACATCATGACCAAGGCAACTCTTTTTAATTTATTTATTATGTAGACAGTATTCTCGGTATTCTATCTGCATGTGTGCCTGCAGGCCAGAAGAAAGTGCCAGATCTCATTACAGATGGTTGTGAGCCACCATGTGGTTGCTGGGAATTGAACTCAGGACCTTTGGAAGAGCAGGCAGTGCTCTTAACCTCTGAGCCATCTCTCCAGCCCCCAAAGCAACTCTTATAAAGGAAAACATTTAATTGTGGACTTGCTTACAATTTCGGTGGTTAGTTATTATTATCACAGTGGGGAACATCACAGCACACAGACAGACATGTTGCCAGAGAAGTAGCTGAGTGAGTTCTACTTCTTGATGGGTGGGGGAGGAGGGCAGTGACATACTTCCTAATCCTTCTAATCCTCTCAAATAGTGCCACTTCCTAATGACTAAGCATTCAAATAAGTGAATAAGTCTCTGGGGCCATCCTTATTCAAACCACCACATCCAGCTCCTTGTCAGAATCACAGAGTGGATTTGCCAGCCCCACCCTGCTTCTCAGCTTTTTGTTTCCCTTTTTGCTGCCATTTAGCCAGTTAATGAAACTTGGTTCTTTTGAGCATAGCAGAGGGCAGGCACCCATTTGACATTTTAGTGGAAGAATAGTGCCAGATTAGGCTTTCCTTTGTCTTTAATGCAATTTAGCCCTTGGCCATAGATAAAGTCTCTCTCTGGCTTTATTGTTTCTGTGTCATAATTTTGCCTTCTGAACTGACCTGTGTGTTGATTTAACCCACAGGCATGTATGCCTTTCGGTTTGCACAGACAGTTCCCTGAGAACAACCTGCAGATGATGGTGCAGTCGGGAGCCAAAGGGTCAACCGTGAACACAATGCAAGTATGAACAAAAGTACCTTATTCAGTGTGCCAGAGGGGTGGGCTGCTGTCAGGAGTCAGCTTTCTCATTCATTTCTGATTTTAAAACATCTTCAATTCACATAAAACAGATTTGAGAAGACTGAAAAACACTAAAGCATATAGAAACCAGTGCAGGTGTTATCCAGTGTCAGTGCTGTAGGCAGAGCTGATAGAAATAGCAAGTTATATACCACATGGAAATGTATTATAACAGCAGGCATTGTGCTGTGTATATTCATGTTGTATCTACACACCGTGTCTCTGTAAAATTTCAGTATAGATCTTGATGTTGAAATAAGGAGATGACTCAGTCAATAAAGTGTCCACTTCATAAGCCCAAAGACCTGAGTTCAGATCTGTAGAACTCACATAGAAAGCTGGATATAGTAAAAGATGCCTGTAATCCCCTTCTTGCGGGTGGGGGCAGATCCCTGAGGTTCTTTGGCCAGCCAGCCTAACCAAATTGATTAGTCTGAAGTTCAGTGAAAGACCCTGTTTTAAACATAAAGGTGACAAGAGATTAAGGGAGCAGCCAGTGCCAACCTCTAGCCTTCAACAAGTAATACATGATTTCACACTGTCACTCACCACACACGCAGAACCTTATGATGTTGCATGCTCCACTTTTTTCATTTACTATTGCATTGTAAGCATTCGTCTAAGGATCATTTACCTCTTGAGCCTCATTGTCTTCCCAGAGTTCCCTGGTGCTATGGAGTCATTTTCAGAATTCTTAGTACCTGTTGTGATGTGGATTTTTTTGTTTTTCAATCCTGATGACTTTGAGAGGCTCTTAAGGGGCATGTTCCATTGTAGGTAGCACCACGACACAGAGTGGGCTTAAAGACTGAACATCCTGCCAAAAGCCCACTAACCAAGAGGAAATATAGATACATTGCCTCCCCGCCCAGGAGTCTTCACATGCCGTTTCCTAAGCACCCACATGAGTGCATTGACTGGCTCTAGGATTAGTTTTTCCTGTGGATTTCCATTTCTCCATTGGAACTTTTCTTAGTTAGGGTTTATATTGCTGTGATAAAGCAATGTGGGGAGGGGTTTATTTCATCTTACAACTTTCAGGACATACTCCATGGTTAAGGGAAATTAGAGTAGAAACTCAAGGCAGGACCTGGACCAGAAACCACAGAGGAATACTGCTTACCAACTCGTCCCCCATGGCTTGCTCAGTCTGCTGTCTTTTACAGCTCAGGATAACCTGCCCCCAGTGAGCTGGGCCCACCCACATTAATCATTAACAAAGAAACTACACTATAGGCTTGTTTCCAGACAACCTGATGGAGACATTCTCTCAACTGAGGTTTCTTTACCCAGGTAATTCTAGCTTGTGTAAAGTTATTTAAAAACCAACCAGGATAAAACTTCAAGGTCCTTCCAGGTATAATATGATTCTAAGTCTTAGCTTCTTTTCTAAACATCACTTGTTCTCAACTGTCCCCAAAAGTAAAAAGTAAGCCAGAGCCAACTTTTTCCGGAAATGTGCTTCCATGACTTGTTACAACAACTAGGTTGGCCTTCTAGATCTCTTCCTGAATGCTCTCATGAAAGAAAGCTGGAAGTGTTTTCAGATAAAGCATTGTTTAGCACTCACAGAAACCTTGCGTGTCTTTTGTGTTTCCTTCCCCCAGATCTCTTGCCTGCTGGGCCAGATTGAGTTGGAAGGTCGGAGACCCCCTTTGATGGCATCTGGCAAGTCACTACCCTGCTTCGAGCCTTACGAGTTCACCCCCAGGGCTGGTGGCTTCGTCACTGGAAGGTTCCTTACTGGTATCAGGCCTCCTGTATGTGGTATTTTTAGTATTTTTCTCTCAGTTTTAGACCTAGTAGTGGTGAGGCCATGGGACAACAACACCACAAGAACAATCAAGTGGAAAGTGTTAAAGGCTAGACCACAGGTTCCAAGACCACAGCCATCTCGTGGTGGTCCCCACTGTGATACTTGAGCTAGCAGGGTGCTAGCACATAGTAGGCATGTGATAAATGTTTAGTGCAAAAGTGAAAAGAAAGAGCCAGATGTGGTGGCTCTTGCTGTAATCCCAGTATTTGCCCAAGGAAGGAGAATTGTCATGTTTGAGTCCAGCCAAAGCCATAGCCAGCCCTTATCTCAAAAGAAAATGAAAAGATAAGATTGATCTTGGCCTCACCCTTGTCTATGATGTAGCCTCTCAAAGCCAGTTCTTAGCTGCTTCAGAAGCAACTAGAAAAAAGGAGTGTCAGTCACCATGGTGCTCATGTCACTAAAAGGAACATGGTGGAGATTAATTTTTTTTTTTTTTTTTTTTTTTTTTTTGGTTTTTTCGAGACAGGGTTTCTCTGTGGTTTTGGAGCCTGTCCTGGAACTAGCTCTTGTAGACCAGGCTGGTCTCGAACTCACAGAGATCCGCCTGCCTCTGCCTCCCAAGTGCTGGAATTAAAGGCGTGTGCGCCACCACCGCCCGGCTGGTGGAGATTAATTTTATGAAGTCCCCATTTCCCATTCCCTCCCCTCACTTCATAATAGTGGGATATTGTATCAGGTACCTAATTTTGCTTCAGCAAACACATTCTTTAAGGGAATGGCCTTTTGGATGTTAGTCCCTTGTTTCCATGGTGTTGTGTATGTCTAAAAGGATGCCGAATCTAGAGTGAACTATTCCAAGGCTGCTGAGTACTCCACAGGCCCCTCCATTGACCCCACACAAGCATTCCCAGGGTCATCTGTAGCCTATAGGCAAGAGATGATAGTGGGTTGATGTAGTCTAGAATATTTCAGATTCTGAGTTTGAGGCCAGGCTGTTCTACGTAGTGGTTCCAGAATAGCCAGAGTTACACAATAAAGAGACCCTGTCATTGTAGTAGATAGGGTTCACAATCCCTTTATGTGATAAAGTAGAGTAGAGTGGTAAAGAAAATAGTTTGTCCCATGTAATAAGGGATGAGATAGTACCATAAAAGTTTACCTTGAGTTCTCGTTCTCTCTCTCTCTCTCTCTCTCTCTCTCTCTCTCTCAGTGTGTGTTTGCATATTTGCTGATGGATGTTGTAAATGTATTTTTGTGATGGAAGTCAATTTTGGAAAAGCGAGATAAACAAAAATGTTTCAAATTCTGACTTCCACCCTTTAGTGTATCAAATCACTGCGCTGGGATAGCTCACATGTGTAATCCCAACTACAGCTCACAACAGTAATCTCAATTAGTCAGGAGCCTGAAGCAGGAGGATCACAATTGAAGGTCAGTTTGGACTATAAATGAAGTCCTTATCTTAAAACCAGAGAAGTTTGGAAAACACCTTAACTGCAGAATCAAGCATGGGACTTTAGAATGTCATTTGACACTGATATTCTTCTCACTGGAAATCTGGCATGGAGTGTCTTGAGGATGGCAAACTACATATAGGGTTTCTGGCTTCTGGTGCTTTTGATCCACATGTCCAAGGACCACAGAAGTCTTTAGGAGCCATTGGGGTTATGAAAACCAGGGTTCTAGGCTCTAGGAAAGGAAGAGTCTGCATAGCTAGGAGAGGGTGCATAGGGTGGTGTTCACTGCTGCCTTTGAGACCTGGCTCTCACATTTCCGTAGGAGTTCTTCTTTCACTGCATGGCGGGACGAGAAGGCCTGGTGGACACTGCTGTCAAAACCAGCCGATCTGGCTATCTCCAAAGGTAAAAGCACCTGAAGCCTCTGGTGGGTGGAGTTGGTATCCCAGGACCTTGCACTTGTCGTGTGTCACTAAGGGTTCTTTGGATGATAAAATCTCTTTTAAATGTCTCCATGTGTGGCCTGAGACAGAAAATAGCACAGAGTATTTCTGCATTGCTGGTAGAGCTTGCCCTCAGAGGTTTACACAGTAGGTCCTGTGTTCTGCAGGTCTTCTACGTGTGCCCAACCTATGTGCTGCATGTGTCTCAAAATATCTGTGGAAACAAGCCAACATAAACTTATAACCTTACATCAAACATTATGAGCTTCTCTATGCATATATAAAGCTGGTTACACAGTTCTCAGGGCTGAACTTTGTAGATGGCAATATGATGAGCAAGATCAAAAGGTTGGACATGTCTGAGTGGTAATGGTAGCTTGTCCTTTGTTTGAGAATCTCAGCAATCTGGGATAAGTACAGAGTGCTCTAGTAACAGGTGTTCTCTGGGAGGTTCCCAGCCAAGACCTTTTCTTTCCTTTCTGGTAGAAAAGGAGTCAGTACCTTGTTATGGAGATGGATTATAGAGCTTAAACCTAGACAAGCCCAACTCCAGGGACCAGTCATCCAGGCAAGCAAATCCTGCATTCTCATGCCCCATGTCCACCCCCGCACACTGCAGAGTGGGATGGTCAGCCTCTAAGGCTTTTGTCATGGTTCTTCCTGAGCTCGAAGAATGTATGCTTCTGAGAATAATGATGGGAAGGGAGGGGATGGAGACCCCATGCTTCTCTAGCTGCTCTGCTGAGCCCTGCTGGGCAGGGTAACAGGCAGCACAATTCCTTCATGGCTTCCTCTCTATGCCTTTGACATTTCTTCTGTTTCTGAACTCAAGCGTGCACACCCTGTTCCAATCTCTTCCTCCTTGACTCAATGGCATTAGAGAAGGGAGGACAAAAATAACATTGAGTGATCTGTTGGTAAGATGCCCATCTGCAGGGCTGGCAGTGCCCAAGCAGGGTCAGGGAAGTAAGGTCAGTCCCCTTTCTTCCCAGGGGCTTGGATCGCCTAACCAGTTCCTTTGTATGAGCAGAGGCCCTTCGCCCCTCAATTACTCAAGAATACTTGTGTAGTTTAAGAAAAACCAGGAAGTACATGATCAGTATGTGTGAAGTACAGACCTGGGTGTGATAGAATCTCAGCATGGAACCCATAGAAAGAAGAGGGAACAGCAGGTTGTTGGAGTTTCTCACTGAACAGAAGAGCAGCAGCCGGTGGGGCAGAGGTCACACTGGGGCAAACCTCACAGGATTCACTTGCCAGTGAGAGCTCCTGAGAACTCAGGAATGAGGAGCACAGGGCAGGCTTCAGGGCGGGGATAGTCGGGAAGACACAGAACTGCTTGCTGAAGTGTTTAGGCCCGAGAGGCAGTGCAGATCTAAGTTAATAGGAAGTAGAAAGAGCGCTGTTGCAGAGAGGGGAATATGGCTGCCTGTGGTGTGGCAGCAGGAGATCCCAAGCAGGCATGTCAATAGGCCTGGAGCTCAGGAAAGAAGTCTAGAGATGTGGCACAAGGGGCAGCTGCTGGGACCTGTGAGGCCAGCATAGCAGAGGGCCAAAGACCGACACCACCGCCATGGGTAGTAAAGGGAAAGCTGGTGTTTGGCACCACCTTGCTAGGCTCTGAGTCAAGCATGAAAACTGGTGGCCAGAACTGACCTCTACCCTTCCAGCTTGGGTTGAATGCCAGAGGAGAGCAAACAGGGTCTTGGGAAACTGCAACAGACATTGAGTTGTGACCAGGACAGAAAGCAAAAGCAGGTAAAAAAAAAAAAAAAAAAAAAAGCCAGTCGCTACGAGAGGACTGAAGATGAAGGCTTTCAGATTAAGGACATCTTGTCAGCATTTAGTTCTTATGATGCCCCTTGTTTTCTTGGTCAGCTCTACACTGATCTCTCTTTGCTTTGGCTGCCTGTGATTCCAAGGATGCCCTTAGAGCTCTGAGATACAGAAGAGTGAAAGGGTGAAGGACAGCCCCAGCAGCTGGGCTTGATGGGAGCCTCGCTCTGGGAGTGTGGCAGCCAGACCACTGGAAAACTGGCAGGAAATGTAGCTTCTCGCTGAGGGATGTTAGATCCCAGGGCATTGGAAGTGGTCCATCCTAGAGTTGTGTTTATCTGGTACAGCAGTCCCCTTTTTTCCCCTTTACTGTCACCAGGTCCTCTCGGGCCTCCTGGGGGTGTTTGCTCTGTGGACACTGAACGGGGTGTTTCTTCACAGGTGTATCATCAAGCACCTGGAAGGGCTGGTCATCCAGTATGATCTGACAGTCCGTGATAGCGACGGCAGCGTGGTACAGTTCCTATATGGGGAGGATGGCCTGGACATCCCCAAGACACAGTTCCTGCAGCCCAAGCAGTTCCCCTTCCTGGCCAGCAACTATGAGGTAAGGTCTCACCCTTGTGCCTGTGAGTGATGACTAGTCTCGCCACTCCATCTGTGTGACCACTGAGAAAAGCTGGAAGTTTGAAAAGCCCCCATCATTGTCCTGAAGCATCTGATATCTTCAAAGCTCCTGCTTAGGCCATGACAATACATATCTGTGGAATAGTAGCTGCTTTTGGGGTCAGTGGGTACTTTCTTGGTTCTTGGTTCTAGGACTGTAGTAGCACCCTGTCCAGTTGACAGCTGAGGCAACTAAAAGAGTAGCTAACTGGTAAGAGGTGGGGCAAGGCTTTGAATTCAGGCCTACTTTACACACATCTGTAACTTACATATTCCTTACTGCCAAGTAATGCAGATTGGGGAGCTGAAACCATCATGAGCTGTCCAGGACTTAGTGTTGTTTTGGGGGGTGGGATGGGGTAGGGAGTGTTTCAAGGTATCGCTCTGTATCCCTGGCTGTCCTGGAACTCACTTTATAGACCATGCTGGCCTTGAACTCAGAGATCTGCATGCCTCTGCCTCCTAGGATTAAAGGCATGTGCCATTAGGCACGTTTGCCAGGCAGGATGAAGATCTCACTCTTGGCTGGGCCCTGCCTTTCTGGCACCTGTCTTGCTACCCAGGCTGTCTTTTCCTCTCCCTAGTCCTGCTCTGAATGAGCTGCCTTCTCTTCTGATAGTGAGGACTTTTCTCCCCCAATGAGTGCTTGATCCCTCCAAGAGGCACTGAGGACTCTTGTGCACCTTGGGCCCCTTGAAGTCAGCAGTGTGACCAACCTTTCACGCTGTCGTCTTGTCTGTGTGATTTGTCTTCTTAGGTGATAATGAAGTCCAAGCATCTTCAGGAAGTTTTATCCAGAGCAGATCCCCAGAAAGTGCTCCGCCACTTCAAAGCCATTAAGAAATGGCATAGCAAGCATTCCAGTGCCCTGCTGCGAAGAGGCGCCTTCCTGAGTTTTTCCCAGAAGATTCAGGCAGCTGTGAAAGCCTTGAACCTAAAGGGCAAGAACGAGAATGGCCGCAGCCCAGAAACCCAGCAGGTAACATGGGGAGGTTGTGTCCACAGTGCCTGGCGTGTTCAGGCCCCAGCTAGAGAAGGATAAGGGATTGCTCTGTAATAAAGAATGATATTTTTACTATTTTCTGATCGGTTTACCTTTATAAGTTACTTGGCCTTTTTCCTTTGCAGCTCTAGGCAGTTTGGATGCTCAACTTACTAGACCTGGATGGAGGTGGGGGTTCCTTGGACTTCCCACAGGACAGGGAACCCTGATTGCTTTTTGGGCTTGGGGGGGGGACTTAATTGGGGGAGGGAGAGGGAAATGGGAGGCGGTGGCTGGGAAGAGACAGAAATCTTTAATAAATAAATAAATTTAATAAAAAAAAAAGAATGATATTAGTCAAGATGCCAGTGGCAGCCATGTGAAACTCTAACTAGGAGACTCAGTAGAGGCTATGAGTTGCAGAGCTTGAGGGAATTACTCGGGCTGGTGGTTGGGGTTCTTCACCACACCAGGCATGAGGGTCAAGGAGACCAGTCTAGAAGTGGAGAGGGAAGGCAGCTGTGGGCAGAGCTCTGTTAGAGAGAGGCCAGCCTGGGTAGGGAAGAGAGGTGCTAACTGGCATTTGGTAGTCGCCTCACTCCTAGTGTCCTAGTTGCCTGGGACAGTTCTTTGCCTCTTATCAGACCACAATCATGAGCACTGCCCATTTGACAGTAAATAATGATGTCCTGCCCCTACTGTGCTTCAGACCGGCCAGGATGAATTGCCAAAAGCATCCTGGTCAACAGCATGCTGTGGGACAGAGTCTGTGCCCCTGGTTTAAGTGTCGAGGTACTTTAGATTTCCGCCTCGCACTGCTCTCTGCTTTCATCTTCTCGTGCCACTGGCTGTGCCTTCCCACCTAGCTAAGACATGCCTTGCTGTCTGTTCAGATGTTGCAGATGTGGTATGAACTAGATGAGCAGAGCCGATGGAAATACCAGAAGAGGGCTGCTCCTTGTCCCGACCCTAGCCTGTCTGTGTGGCGCCCAGACATCTACTTTGCGTCTGTGTCTGAAACATTTGAAAAAAAAATTGATGACTACACTCAGGAGTGGGCAGCTCAAGCAGAGAGGAGTTACAAGAAATCAGAGCTTTCTCTAGACAGGTGAGGATGTTGATCAGTGTCATGGTGGGTGGGTCTCCTGACCCTCTCCAGAAGAGGAAGGCAGCCTCTACCTGCCTCCCAGAAGGTGACAATTGCCTTCGAAAGCACCTGGAAGAACATGTATGGACATGTAGCTCTGTGGCTTCCTGCACATGTGCACTGCCCTCCACACAGAGTTGTTCATACACATCCCAGTTTGTGAGAGTGAAGAGAGTGAAGGTAGTGCAGGTACATGTGATGTGATCTCCACATACAAGTGGACACCCCTACCTCTGGCTGCTTGGTAAGCCTGAACCTGTTTTCAGTTTGCACAGCAAGAAGTGTAGGCTTCTCCAAGCCTCTCTTGCTAGTGGGGGAGGGGATGTGAGTGGTCCCTAAAGTAACCACTGCTGAGAGACCTGTGTCTGGCCTGGCAAGGACACTTGATATTCTCGTGGCAAACCTGAATAATTCAAACAAGGAACCAGCTAGGGCTCTGGTTTCTGGTGGTGTGGTGGGCAGTCCAATACTTGTTCTTGATTTCTTCTGTCCCCTTCTGTCTCCAGCCTGAGAACCTTACTGCAGCTAAAGTGGCAGCGCTCCCTGTGTGACCCAGGCGAGGCTGTTGGCCTACTGGCTGCCCAGAGCATCGGGGAGCCCTCCACACAGATGACACTGAACACCTTCCACTTTGCAGGCAGAGGCGAGATGAATGTCACTCTGGGCATTCCAAGGTATGGGGGAACGAGGGTGCACACTGTACAGTTGTGAGGTCTGTGGTGCCCCTGAGAAAGGGACAGGGAAGGGAGCTGGTGAGTGAGAGATTATGTCTTCTCTAGTCTGGATCCTCAGTTGAAATTTTGGAGTGTATTTGGAGCCAGAGTGCTTTCTGTGGCTAGATGTTTAGATCCCTTTTTATCACTCCGCCACTTCCTTCATCAAGTTAGCAGAAATGCTAATGAGACCGTACACACAAGAACATTGTTAACACTCCAGCACAGTGCCCCCTGATCTCCCAACTCCAGGAGTGCCATTTCTGTGGCCTTGGCCCTTTAGGTACTTGTTTGTACACGCAGTGTGATGATTTCTGAGAAAGCAGAAAGTGTGGCCCTCAGTCCTGGCATTCAAGTCATTCCATTGCAGGGAGATTGACTCTGGGTGGCTTCCCTAACCTCCCAACACGAGGGTCTTCACCCATGACTGCAGGAGGCTGAGCCCACAGACTGTGGGGTTGGTAAGGCTGGTCTAGTTTAGTCTTTCCTCTCTCTCATCTGTTTGGTTAGCTCCAGCTGCCAAGTGCTGAGAACAGTGAAGGAAGCAGGCCTTAGATCTAACTCTGCATGCCGAGCCAGTACTGCAGGGAGGAGTCTGACAAAACATATTCCCCTGTAATAAATATCCCAGGGCTTCTCATACCACAGACAAACTGCCATCTTTAAAAGAGGCTTCAGGTAAACAAGATTTGGTTATATCTCATGAGATGTGTCCTTATTCTTTGACAGACTGAGGGAGATTCTCATGGTGGCCAGTGCCAACATCAAGACACCCATGATGAGTGTGCCTGTGTTCAACACCAAGAAAGCATTGAAGAGAGTGAAGAGCCTAAAGAAGCAGCTCACCAGGGTGTGCCTGGGGGAGGTAACTGTTTCTCATACTGGATTACACACTGGGTGGAGGTCTAATCCTGCTGCCCAGGCATCTTCTGCCGGAGAGATAGACACTGTCTCTGCCAGGCACTGAGCAGGAAGAAGCTTTGAAGGTCATTGTCAGTTCCATAGCACCTGCCTGATGGATGCAGTAAGAATGAGCCCTGGGTTAACTTAGCAGACCCCAGGAGATGACCACAGGAGGCGCTGTACTCCCCGACACACCCCAAGGATTTGTACAGAGTTTGGGGCTATGGCCGCAGCTGCCTCAGACGTGGTATCTTGTGACCCACGTGCAGGACAGTCACCTGGGGCCTGTGTTCATCTGGTCCTAGGTATTGCAGAAAGTCGATGTCCAAGAGTCCTTCCATATGGGAGAAAAACAGAACAAATTCCGGATGTATGAGCTCCGGTTTCAGTTCCTGCCACATGCATATTACCAGCAGGAGAAGTGCCTGAGACCTGAGGACATCTTGCACTTCATGGAAACCAGGTCAGGACTTCACTATGTTCATCTTTGACCTTGACCCATGAAGCACTCCTGGCGTGATCCCACAAAGGAAGTGTTTTAGAAAACAGTAGGCCCTGCCACCTAATATTGAGCCCTTACCCCAATCTGGCCTGTTAGTGAGACCCTTCTGAGTCACTTGTCATTCCCTCTGCTTGTCTTGGATTGATGAGTCCTCTCTAGTTTATGGTATAACATATGGAAGGAGCCCCTTCCCTGTGGTGCTTCTGTGGTTCAGACCAGCACATGGTATAGAGTTGGATGCCGTGTGATTCCAGACTGTAATGTGGTTCCTCATGTATTTCTAGTCTGCTGATAGGAAACCAGTGGCCTGTTGTTTTTAAAGTTCTTCTGTAGTGGATCCTCAGCTTAAAAATTCTGGTTTCTATCAGGTACGGAGAATGAACTTCCGTTTTCTCTCAAGTTCAGGTTACTGCTGTGTATTTGAAAGCATAGGCCATAATGCTGAGTGTACAAGGTCAGAAGGGTGGCTTGCCCCTGACCCTGATGGTGGTGAAGCGGGTTGGGAGGCCACTAGCAGAGTGTGGAACTTATTTCAGGAGGTTGGCTCTCATGTGCAAAAATGTGGGCCAGGGTGTCCATATCTTCTGTTTTAAAACATGAAAAGCTTGCCTCCTCTTGTCTTGTGTTACGTGCTTTTTTTTTTTGGTTTTGTTTTGTTTTGTTGGGGAGAGGGAGAGAAAGGAAATCAGACTCCTAACGTTTAAGTCTCAGCAGCTAGTAAATACACTTTTAGGCAAAAGAGATGCTATCGTTAACAGGATACAGCCATAGGCCCCTGACCACTGCCTTTAATGTAGACAGGATCCCAGAGCTGCTAACTTATAGAGAACCAGGCCAGCAAGATGGCTCAGTGGGTAAAGAAACATGCTACCAAACTTGACATTTGATCCCTGGGATCTCATAGAGTGGAAGGAAAGAACTGAGTCTCAAAAATTGTCTGTTGACAGTTTGCCCCATTTCTCTTCACCCAGAAGCTTTAGCTGCCAAGCAGGTAAGACACCATGAGGCACATGCCAGCTGAACTTAGAGTTCTGTCTACCCTGTGGGAGTAAAGACAGTAAGACATTTTTTAAAGAAAGATTTATATGTATTATTTTAATTATGTCTGTATGTGTGTGTCTGTGGGTACGGGCATGATCCAAAGAGGCCAGAGATGTCAGATCTCCCTGGTACTGGGCTTACAGGTAACATAGGTTCTCTAGCCTTTGGAAGAGCCGCAAGTGCTCTTAACCACTGAGCCATCACATCAGTTCCTATACCACGTTTTTGTTTGTTTCTTCCCAGCAAGTGACAGCTATGGCTGTTCTCAGCAGTGAAGTACTTTTTCAGCTCTTAGGCATGTTTTGCTTGCACACTTGAAAAGCTGTGATAAACAAGGCCTTGTGTACTCCGACACTTTGGACAGAAGTACTCTTCATGACTCTGTAGCAGGCCTCTGAGGTCTCAGGCCAATAAAAGTAAGAGCAGCCTGTAATCTGGGCTGCGGTTTTAGAGTTCTTTGTCAGCCCAGGCAGTGAGTGACTCAACCACTTATGGCCTGAGAGCTCACAGGAAATGGAAGAGGGCATGAGAGCCCTCCCCCTGTGCTGTTTTTCCTTCCTTCCCTTCGCCTCCTGCCTCTGCCACCTCTTTTCCTTTTCTCCTCCTCATCTGTGGGATCAGGAGTTTGTTTGTTTTAATGCATAGTGGAAAGAAAAGGAAGAATAATGGGGACACGGAAGCCCAGGTGGTCTTAGGTATCTCCTCCACAGGCACCTATCACTTTTACTATTTGTGTGACTAACCTACAAGAATGGGCCAGAGTGCTAAAGTAGAAAGAGCACTGAACTAAGACTCAAGGACCGTAGGTTCTGGCTCCTGCCCCACCAGAG
This sequence comes from Microtus oregoni, assembly GCF_018167655.1. Taxonomy (NCBI): domain Eukaryota; kingdom Metazoa; phylum Chordata; class Mammalia; order Rodentia; family Cricetidae; genus Microtus; species Microtus oregoni. The sequence continues at coordinate 13,307,480 of NW_024543061.1, forward strand.
ACTTAACCCTACAGCCCCTCCTGCAATCTGAGCCACTGAGCAGAAACCGACTCTTGAAGCAGTAGGTGGGGAGGATTTTTTGACAGGCACTTTTGGAGGCATCGAAGGGTCATGTTCCCAGTTCATAATTGTTTCTGTGGGGTGGGTGGGTCCTCTGCCATATGCCTCTCTGGTTCCTTTCATTTGCCACACTGACAAATAGCATGACCTTCAAAGAGCATTCACTGAGGGTCGTGACCCCCTTGCTCTTAGACCATCACTGAAGAGCACGTTGACAGCACCTCAGGAAAACACTGTACATTGCTACGCCCCATTCAGAAGCACCTAGCTCGTCCACCTTCACCCATGTTCTCAATAGTTCTGGACACCAAAAGGTGTTTTAGAGGAGTTACATCCTCGCTTCATCCTAGCCTTGGAGGATGGTAGCAGATTGGGAATGTTGCTTAGAATACAGATACCAAAGGATGCCTGAGAGTAGGAAGAGAGGGACAACAAGAAACCTCAGAGCTGGGTGTCCACATGAGACAGGCAGAGGCACTGACGATAGGGAGAACCTAGCCTCAGGGAGAAGCACCTGTCTGCCTTGTTCCACCCTAAGTGGTTCCTCATAGCATATGAGATCTGGGCTCTCACATCTTCAGTGTCCACTCTTTCCACTTAGATTGTGTCTTTCCAAAGTCATCCCTGCCTCCTCTTTTCTGACTCTCCTACCCCCCTTCCTCAGCATCTGGTGAGCAAGCTTGTCAGTGGCTTAGTGGGTCTCAACAAAACCATACACTCTTTAAAAAGGCAAACAGGAGGGGGTGGCTGGAGAAATGGAACGGAGGTTAAGAGACCACAGTAGAGGTCCAGGTTTGCTTCCCAGCATCCGCATGGTGGTTTACAAGCATCTGTAACTCCAGGTCCAGGGAATTTGATGCCCTCTTCTGGACTCCATGGGTATCAGGCACACACGTGGTGCCCATACATACATGCAGGCAAACACTGAACACATAAAATAAGTACATCTTTAAAAATGGGAGGGGAGAGGGAGGAGGGAGTGAACTGGGATTGGTATTTAAAAAGATTGTTTTTAAAAAAATATAAAATGTGGGTAGGGAAATGACATTCTTTAGGATTTAATGATCAAAATATTTGACCTCCTGCTTCTCAAAGTAAGACTCCATGCTTCTTGGGGGCTGGGAGCCTATCTTTTCATCATTCTCTTTACCTACAGGACTAGTGTGGGTTTAGGCGCAGGGTTGGACTCAGAATATAGAATGGATGAATGCAAGGGTTGGGGTAAGAACTAATATTTTGTAAAATTAAAAGCAGTTCAATTTGGGATGGTCTGAGTGCCTGATTAGGGAATGGAGATTATAAAAATGGCAAGATAGAGATGGGGCAAGCTGAAAGACTGAGGCACCCTTAAAATAGGGAGCTTGGGAGGGATGGGGGTGATGAGTGTTTGCAGTTAGGTTTGCTTCTGATCTGTGTATGATTCTGTACCACAAAGCCTGCTGCACTACCTTTTGAAGTTCTAGTGCACTTTAAAGCCTTCTCTCATTCAGTTGATGGGGTTTGCATATATGAGGCTGGGGGTTCCTTTGACCCAGCCAGACCTACTTTCTTGAGATACTGCAGGTGTCTGGGATGGGACAGGCTGTCCCAGGCAGGGTGGGTTCCCATCTCCTACAATTGGTTCTGCTGTGCTGATTAGAATGTAGTGCAGTGGCACCAACAACTATCAGTTACCAAATGTAAGCTCTACCAAGCCTTAGGGAAAGTGTCTGATGCTTCTTAGAACAAGTGTACACCATACATATTAAAACCCGCATTGTCCAGACAAGCAAATCAAAATGTGCAGGAATCACTCTAGTCTAGGAGTTGCAGAGTATGTATCCAGAGGAAGCAGGCTAGAGTGTAGGACTGATGTTCTTTCTGACAGATCAAGTGGGAGAAGGTAGAGGAAGGTAGGAGAAACTGGCCTTAGTCCTTTGTGCTAGCTCCCGTGCCAATCGCTCAGCATCGAGAGGGTAGGGTACACTTATCCTGACGGGACTGCATGGCTTTCTTCTCATACAGATTCTTTAAACTACTAATGGAAGCCATCAAAAAGAAGAATAGCAAAGCATCGGCCTTCAGAAGTGTGAATACTAGAAGGGCTACACAGAAGGACCTTGATGACGCGGAGGACTCCGGGAAGAACCGGGTGAGCAAGTGCTAGAGACCCCTTACGAAGTGCATAGGACTCATCCTAAGTCTGAGAGGCATGAAAGACTCCCATGTCTCCAGGGGCCGTGTCATGACAGTTCTCAGCACTCTACAAGATTCTTCTTGACACTAGCCCATCTTTCCACACACCTCAGCATTATCTGCTGCTCTTGGCCTGCAAGCTGCACTCACTCCCAGGCGTGGTGGACCAGGCCAGGGAGGGTGCCAGCAATATGGTTTGCCCAGCTCTGGGTCGGACCTACAGACATCCATCTCTGATCTCAGGGGCTGCCTGTAAGAAGTTTCCATCCCAAAGATGGTGTGCACTGAGCCTTTGAACGTCCTTGTTCTGGTCTCATTTTTCTCTGCATTTAACTTTGCCCAAACCATCAAGGCCTAGAAATGTGATTTGAAGCAGAGAAGTTGAACCTCAGTGACAAAAGAGAAGGAGCAGAAAAAACTGTTGGTAGCAAAGCAGGGGAGGTAGAAGTGGACCAGGTAAGGGGCAGTGTAGGAGGTCCCTAAGGCCAGGGACTAGCACTACCTAGCGCTGTAAGCAGAGGCCAGTGCTGATGCAGTGAGCCTACCTGGGTGAGGTATCACATGTACTGGGAATTCCCTGCCTGGCTCTGTGCCACCTGTCTTTGGGCATATCTAGATCAGAGAAAGTGCTAGGTTCCTCCTGTCCTGTGGCTTTGCCATTTTACTAACTCAAGCACAGATTGACATGGGTTGTATTTAACCATCTGCCCAGTCTTGACTTAGCCAGAAAGAGGCTTAGAAACTTGAAACTAAGGCCAGGAAGAGAAAGACAGCTTTTCTTCCTTGCCTCCACTAACATTGTTGGAGCAATATTTTTATCATCTTGTAATGATTTGAGGTGGCCCTCTACCACTAAACTGCATCCCTAATCCCTTTTTTAAAAGTTAAGGAGTAAATAGGAAAGAGTACTGAAGTATATATATATGACGTGAAAGTGGAAGGAGGAAATGTGTGGTGAGCCATAGGATCTAATGAACGAGCAAGGAGGAAAGATGGAGAGGGCAACGAAGGGGGAAGTGTACCGAGAGTACTCAGGCGCTAAACAAAGCCCACCGCTGTGTATGCTACCTAAAGGTAATTTCTAAAAACTCTTGACTGGGTGGTGGTGACCCACACTTTTAATCCCAGTACTGAGGAGGCAGAGGTAGGGGATCTCTGCGTTCAAGTCTAGGATGGTCTACAGAGTGAATTCCAGAACAGCCAGGGCTACCTAGAGAAACCTTGTCTTGAAAAAACAAACAAAAAAAAAAACCTCTTAAACCTGAAAGACTTCGCAGGTGCATGTAAAAGTGAAAGGGAAAAAAGCTAAAGGGGAAAAAAAGGTTTGCAAACCCAAGGCTAGATGAGTAGACACTGGGTAGATGGACTGGGTTAGGTAGCAGGTGGGTAGTGGACTGATGGACAAGTGGGAAGGTGGATTGGATAGATCATTAAGTAAAAGCGTCATTGGGTGGACAGATGGATTCTCTGACTACTGATTATTGGGAATCACTATTTTTCTCCTTACTCTCAAACTACAGAGAGAGGAAGAAGGGGATGAAGAGGAGGAGGGGAACATTGTGGATGCTGAAGCTGAGGAGGGCGATGCAGATGCTTCTGACACCAAACGCAAGGAGAAGCAAGAGGAGGAGGTGAGGGCTGCTGTCTTAGTGCAGGGGCTGTGCTCACACCTCAGGAATTCTCCCTGACCTAGAGGCTATACCTCTCTGTCGTGATTGGACCCCACCAGAAGATTGAAGTAAGACCTGTCTGTCCAGCATACCTCTTGATTGAGCAGACAGGACTTTCCTTGAATCTGGTTAACCCTGGATACAAGTCAGACTCAAGGACCTGGAGGAGACTGACAATAAATCAGAGTGTCTCCTGTTTGTCAGACCAATCCCTAGTGTCATAGTCTCTCTAAGGACAAAGAGAAGGTTACAGAGGCGGTTGGGGGGGGAGGGGTCATAGGAGAGATAGCTCAGAAAGTCTGTGAGCCAGGGAAGCTGTGTGGCAAGCAGGCCACCTTGGAGGGCTTGCTTCTCAGGACTGAGAAGTCTCAGAGCAACAGCCAAGGAAGGTCAATGGAGGAAGGTGAGCAGGCCAGAGCAGGAAAGCTACTAGTGTGGGCCAGCACGGGGTGCAGTGCTTGCTCCATAGACAGTCCAGGTGACTAGACCCCCACTAACTGCCTGCATTTCACTTCCTGGCCAGGTTGACTATGAGAGTGAGGAAGAAGGGGAGGAGGAAGTGGAGGAGGAGGATGCCCAAGAGGAAGGGAACATCAACAGTGAAGGTGCCCACCAGGCTCATGAGCCAGGTGAGGAAGAGGGTTCAGGCCTGGAGGAGGAATCATCCCAGAAGCCTCCCCGCCGGCACTCCAGGCCTCAGGGAGCAGAGGCTGTGGAACGCAGGATCCAGACTGTGCGGGAGGCCCACTCATTCGTTGAGGACTACCAGTATGACACAGAGGAGAGCCTATGGTGCCAGGTCAGTCTGTTCAGCTGGGCCATCTCCTGAAGAAGCTCTCTTCCTTTTCTAATATTTTATGCATATGGGTGTTTGTCTTTAAGGATGGCTGCACATGTGTACAGTGCCCTTGGAGGCCAGAAAGGGCATCAGATCCCCAGAAAATGGAGTTACAGATGGTTGTAAGCCACCATGTGGGTGCTGGGAATTAAACCTAGGTCCTTTGGGAGAGCAACCAGTGTTATTAACCACTGAGCCATTTCTCCAGCACCCCCAGAAGACTCTATCCTCTAAAGCACAGCCTTACGCACCCCTCTTTCCAACCAGTGCTCAGAAAAGTGTGCTTGTGAGTCTCAACTACAGGCCTTGTAAGTGTAAATCTTTGAAATGAGTCACATCCTTTAATCTCTGCACACAAACATGTCACCATACACCGCAGATATGACAGCTTCCTTCCTGCCAGGAGACAGTAGCCCATCAGTTCTTCTGCCCCCAAATGTCCCCTGGCCCTCCTAAGGATTTCATGGTTGTTGATTGTTTTGATATCAGCATCGACGTACTCCTTGTCTTCTCTTTAGTCAAACTCCATGGTTCCCAAGTGGTAGCTTGTATAACAGAACTTGCTGTGGACCCCGAGCCCAAAGTAGCAGGCACTGCATTGTGGCCATTGAAAGGACCGGCAGTGGGGTGGGCTTGAGTCTCAGTGTCCTCACTGACTTCTGTTGCCTGTTTCAACCTTGAGTTTGGGTCAGTTAAACTACCCAAATTCAGTCCTCCTGCCAGCCTCTGCAGCAGGATGGTCTCCCCAACCAGACCACTGAGTGGACCTGCAGGCTTCTGCCCTGTTGATGGGGCTAGGAAAAGTGTCTTCCCTGACCCAACTCTCTTTCTCTTGTAGGTAACTCTGAAGCTCCCACTGATGAAGACTAATTTTGACATGAGCTCCTTGGTTATGGCCTTGGCCCACAATGCCATTGTCTATACAACCAAGGGAATCACTCGGTGCCTCCTGAACGAAACAACCAACAGTAAGAATGAGAAGGAGCTTGTGCTGAACACAGAGGGAATCAACCTCCCCGAGCTGTTCAAGTACTCCGAGGTGTGTGAGCCTGCAGCCTGGGTGCTGCTCTGTGACAAATCCTCAGCCCTGACCTCATATTCTTCTGGGAACTAGGCCCTGGGAGTTGAGCTCCAGTCAGCCAACTGGACCCTGCTGAAACATATGTGCTACATACACTCTGGTCCCCAAATCAAGTGTGCGCCCTCATCCATGACCCAGGAACTCTTGGTGCCTATTAGGTTGGCAGTATAGAAACCTGCTCGACATTAGCCCAGACTTTCTCAGAGTCATTTGAGAACCCTCTTTGTGTTTTATTTTCTCTTGAAATGAAGTTCTTCCTAAAGTAGAGTATAGGGAGCACTTTGCTGCATTGCTGGCCTGAGTACTGCTGCTCGCTTTATCTGGTAAAGGTAGCTGCAGCCCAACACAGAGCGCCTGCCAGGAGCTGAAGGAGACCCTGTGCTCCATCCCATCTCCTCCCCAGTCCTTTCTCCTTTCTATAGAACGCTTCAGGGCATAAGGGTTTCCTCCAGGCTACTTAGGAGTTTGGGGCTGTTCTGGTCCCTTATCTCCTCGTCCACATTGCACTGTCTAAAGTCCTGTGCTCCCGTGCTTCTGCCTCCACCAATGGTGCTCTAGAGCTTTTTACCAAGAGCTTGCCCAAGGGGTGAGCAGGAAGAGATCTGTATCTCCTGAGTGCGCAGGATGTGGCTATATTCACTTGGGGTTTGTTTCAAGTGCTCAGCCTGGCAGCCTATCTCCGTCTCCTGTGCAGTGTGGCTAGTACTGCGGCAGGGCCCGCTCCATCCATAGTGCAGAGCCACTGAGAGTCCCTCTGGCTCAGTTGGAGCCTCAGGCCTCTAATGAGGCCCAGGAACTTGTGGGGTTCAACCTGTTCCTGCCCTGGGCACCCTAGAGAGGTGTTTGAGGGACTGCTCCTTACCTCCCAAGCATCCATCCCAGTAAACAGATCTTTGTTAAAAGTATAATAATGAACAACGAAAAAATGTTTCTTGCTGAATCTAAAGTGCGTCCTGAGTTGTCTGGTCACAACAGCCCTGACTGGTGTGCAGCAGCAGTTCTGCCAGCAGCATCCCTTTCCCTCATCCCTGCTGCCTCTGCACACTTGGCACCAGCTGGGTCAGCCATGGGCACAAGGCAAGCGAGAATGGTAGAGGACATGCACACAGAAGAGAGCTGGCAATGGGCACTTAGGTCAGTCTCTCCTTCCCTTGCCCAGGTGCTGGACCTGCGCCGCCTCTACTCCAATGACATCCACGCCATGGCCAACACTTACGGCATCGAGGCTGCACTGAGGGTCATTGAGAAGGAGATTAAGGATGTGTTTGCAGTGTATGGTAAGCAGAACATGACAGCATACCTGGCCTAGTGGGAGTGCCCAATGGCATGGCAGAGAACCGAGTCAGCCGTGCATGCAGGTGGGAACAGAAGCGTGGTGTGGAGTATACAGGGGCTGTAGTTGCTTGAGAGTCCCCATGAGAGAGCATGGGCGATGGTGGCTTTGACTCTTGAAGCCACTCAGTGATGTCCCAGTTGCTGGTGCCTTTTGTGAAGTTCAGGGTTCATGGCTTGACCCATCAAGGTTCTAGATTCCAGGTAGAAACAGCACCGTCCAACAGATTCTTGTTTCTTGTGCTACTAGATGAACTTATGTGACGATGGAGTCCGCGCAGTGCCTGGGCCAGGTGTAGGGTGAGGGGTAGAGGAGCTGAGAGGCACCTTGGGGTGTGGTCGCAGCTGCCTTGTGTCAGGTGTTGCTCCCCAACTCTTCTCCTGTCACTGCTTACCCCTCCTAATTCTGCCCCGTGACAGGCATTGCAGTTGACCCTCGCCATCTCTCCCTGGTCGCTGACTATATGTGTTTTGAGGGTGTTTATAAGCCACTCAATCGCTTTGGGATCCAGTCAAGTTCCTCCCCTTTGCAGCAGATGACATTTGAAACCAGCTTCCAGTTTCTCAAACAGGCAACCATGATGGGTGAGTGTGAGCAGTGACTTGGGCCTTCCCTAGTCAAATTGGCTCGTCCCGCAGTGCGTCTTTGCATGGGTAAACTTGGAATCAGAAGTGGAGAAGCAACAGACAGTAAAGGTCTGCATTCTGATGGAATAAGGCGGGGTGTCTCCTCTTCCAAACTAGGTACAGGGCCACAGTGTGAGTGTGCAGGGCCTCTGAGGCACCCGCTACACAACCTCGGCATTGAGTCCTCAGACCCCGACACAGGCTCTTCTGTTTCTCACAGGATCCCATGATGAACTGAAATCACCTTCAGCCTGTCTCGTGGTGGGGAAAGTCGTCAAAGGCGGGACAGGCCTGTTCGAGCTCAAGCAGCCCCTAAGATAGCAGCATTGTCTGCCTAGCCCGGAGGACCTGAGGGTGGGCACAGCTGGCCATTCAGAGTGACATAGCAGACCTTGGGCTCCAGAAAGCAGCTTGGGCCAGCTTCACTTTTCTGCTCCCATCTCGGGTTCAGTAACAAGGCTGCCCAAGCCCTCAGGATGACCATGGCTTTACCTGTGCTCCAGGAGGCCTCGGCCAAATCCCTGACGAATGCCCAGGACTTCACAGCAAAAATGCCACTGTGAGCCATTGCTGTTGGCAGTCCCAGGTGCCACCGGTGAGAACCATTGCCAGTGGCTGAGAAAGCATCCCTGGGGCCTCCTGAAGAGCCTGAAAGGACATGAAATGGCTTCCCCTCCCTGCCCTCTTTGGTGCAGCCTCCAGAGGAGAGTACTCAAAGAGTCTCCACCCAGGCCAAAGACAAAGTGACGCAAGGCCCTGCCTGGTCCTGTTGGCATTGCTGTATGACTGCATGCACCAGAGCAGACTAGCCCCACAGCCAGGACATCTCCGGGACCCCAGCAGTTCTCTACCTCACAGAAAGCCCCAGGGGTCCCTCTGGGGCTATTTAGCAAGTAGCCTGGCCTTCCTGCCTCTGCTCCTAGCTTCATGTCAAAGCCTGCAGTCACCCACGGGCTCTGTACTGTGAGGTCTTTGAGGCATGCGATAAGGTGTCCTGACTAGGACGAAAGGGCAGAGGCTTTGTTCGACCATGGCCGATTCTATTTTTGTCCACTGTTGTTCCAGCATGGTCTGAGTAATAAACATAGCCAGGACTGGCTGTTGGGAGAGAATCAAGACATAGGTTTTTAATCTGTTCCCTTCATTTATAGTTTTTACATCTGATCATTGGGATTTTCTTGGCACAGTCAAAGTTCAGTTACTTCTTCCTGCTTTTATTTGGCAATCTATGGACAGGTCTCAGCCCTGACCCCCATTCTTCACCTCTGACTCCCAGGCCCCATGGCCAGAAGCACAGAACAGAAGCCTATGGGAAGAATTTGTGTCAACCTTTGTGGAGTAAGAGGGCCGCAGTGGCCTCAAGAATGAGCTGGGTTAAAGGTAGGCCTTGCCAAGAGAGAGACTCTGTAGCCTTTTCCAGGCTCATGATGGGATCCAGCCCGTGCCTCCTGTGTGCACCCAAGAAAGCCAGCACCTTGTGACAGACTATAGGACATGGCATAGAAGAATGTCACAGCTTCAAAGGGAGGCAGGGAGGAAGGGTCCCTGGAAAACCCTACCCTGAGGACGCAGCCCGCAGGATAAGGCACTCATTCTCAGGGTGAAAAGGTAAACTCATTACTGTTTCTATGTGGAGTAGAGTGGTGAGAAGGTGTCCTCGTAGGAAAAATAAGCTAGGGCTGTGGCATCTAGAGAATATATGGTTTCATGGCCCCAGCCTCCCCCGGAACTGAAGTGCATGGAGCTGAAGGAGCAAACCCTGAGTGGAAAAGCATGGCTAGGGACTGACCTCCCCTGTGCCTGACCTGGCCTGTACTGGAGCCTGAGGTGGTGGCGGCTACCCATCCTCGCAGTATCTGATCCCTCTGTCTCCATCTTCTCTCTCACATTTAACTTGGGCCACTGTAACTCTTAAACTCAAACTTTGTTCAGAAAAAGAACATTTGCAGTCCTGAGAATACTCCCAAGACTGTTGCCATAACCTGCCATGGAGACCAGCCTCAAAGGGTTCCGAACAGAGAAATACCAAAACAAACAAGTGATTCTATAAAATGACCCCGTGAGAGGGAGGTGAGCAGGCTCTAGATACGAACAGCCCAATGTGCTCTCGCTACTCCTCTGCTTGGGAGTGGAGTCATATCCCCCTTCAGTGCTGAGGACAGCCCAGGGCGCTCATGCCAGGCCTACCTCTAAACTCTGTCCCCGGCACCTAGCGACTATTTTAGAAGGCTGATAATAAAACCACACTCCAAGATTAAGATAGAATGACCTGGGATGCAACCTGTGTGTGGGAAGAGCTCCAGAAGATTATACAGCAAGAACAGGCTTAGTTAACCCAGTCCTAAGTACTCTAACTTAAAACTAACTTCACATAACTGTGAGACGACTTCTCAGAAGTGAGTCTCTAGCCCTAGGTCCTAGCGTGAGCTCTAGATAGCCAATGTCTTCTGGTTCCACACATTGTCTGCAGGGTTTTAAAGGGGCTTTAAAGGCAGCTGCAATGACCTAACACGAAGCCTGGCAGAAAACAGGTGCTGTTCTCTCAGCAGAAAGCTTCCGAGTCCAGCACATTAGGGAAACGGCATGTCCACCTTCCAGAGTTCCTGCCGGGACACCACAGGGCCAAAAGGAAGGGATGTTTGACAGCCAATATTTCCTCTAAAACAGTTCCGTGAGAAATTCTTATCCACACATTACAGTTTGGCTTGATGGCACACACATGTAAGTCCAGCACTTGGACTCTCTAGCTCAAAGTCTCCATGTGAATTCAAGACCAACTTGACCTACATAGTAAGATCCTGTCCGAAAGAACAAGGGCTAGAGTGCAGCTGTGTGGGAGAATCCTCTTGCAAGGTTCTGGACTAGCCCAGCTCAGCAAATTAAAAACTTAGACCCTCAATATCTAAGGAGAACCATCCCTCTGGTTCGGCAAGTGCCTCTGCCCTTCTGTGTTAAGGACTTTGGGTGCAGGTCCCAGGTGTCACTGAAGGCTCTGTAGTGGTTACACTGAAGCAGGTGTCAACAGGGTGGCTTTGTGCTCGGTGGCACCTACTGTTTGCCTGCTCCCAAAGATTGCACCCAGTGCCCATTCTCCCAGTTTTCTCCCATCCTGCATCCATCCCACCACAACCTGCACTTGTGTGAACCGTGTGGGCCTGCTCTCACAGAACCAGTAATACAGCATGCCAAATGCACTTCGCCAGGAAATTCTGCCTCGTTGCTGACCAAAGGTTAAGGTATCCAGAAGGCACCATGTGAGTTTGCACCGCACAGTCCTCTATATAGGACCAAACTGCTGGCTCTTTGGGGAAGAAAGAGAAGTCACCAAGGTGCTCAGAGGCCAGGAGAGAGGAAACTTGGAAAAATTAGTTCAGTCATTGCTTCCCACTGCAGTTTCCATTCCCACACCAGCCTCGCTCCCATCGTGGTCCAGCCATGTGTGCCTCGAGAGGACAGGTTCCTTCCCTCCTGTGCAAGGGAGGTGCCCGGCCTTCCTGCATGCCTTTCTCGTGTGTGCACATTAGTGGTTAACAAGTGTTCAAGGAGTCCTCCACACTCCAGGTGTTCACCTGCACACCAGGTGCTTCTCAACTGGGCACATTTGCACCTCCTCCCGCACATCTGTCACAGCTGTAGAGATGCTACTGGCATCTAGTGGGTACAAGTTGGAATGCTGCTGTAGTTCAGTGTAGTCTTCACAGCAGTCATCCAGCTGCAGACGTCACTAGTGCAAGGCTGAAAGGCCTCACCACACCCGCCTATGGGCTGGGTGTGCTTTCCAGGGGGTGGAATCCTTTCCGCTTTAGTCTCCCCACAGATGAAACGGCATTTCTCCATTACTTCTTACAGTGGTATATTATTTGTGTTTTAATAAATAAAGCTTGCCTGAAGATCAGAGGGCAAAGCAGCCATACCAATCAGCCATACAGGCCAGACAGTGGTGACACACACCTTTAATCCCAGCACTTGGGAGGCAGAGGCAGGCAAATCTCTGAGTTCAAGGCCAGCCTGGTCAACAAGAGCTAGTTCTAGGACAGGCTTCAAAGCTATAGTGAAACCCTGTCTTGAAAAACAAGACAAAACAAAAATAGAATGCTTCTTTAACCATTGCTCATTCCTTTTCATTAGTTAAAATTGTGTTTGTTGCACGTGTCTCTTTATCTATATCTTGTGTGAGAAAGAGAGAGACGTGTATGTAGACCAAAGGTCAACCTCAAGTCTCGTTCCTCAGCTGTTGTCCACTTTATTTATTTATTTTTGGTTTCTCTGTGTAACAGCTCTGACTGTCCTGGAACTCACTTTGTAGACCAGACTGGCCTTGAACTCAGAGATCCACCTGTCTCTGCTTCCCTAGTGCTGGGATTAAAGATCTGTGCCACCCTGCCTGACCATTTTATCTTTTTGAGATAGGGTCTCTCAGCCGGGCGGTGATGGCACATGCCTTTAATCCGAGCACTCAGGAGGCAGAGGCAGGTGGATCTCTTTGAGTCTGAGGCCAGCCTGGTCTACAAGAGCTAGTTCCAGAACAGGCTCCAAAGCTATAGAGAAACCCTGTATTGAAAAAAAAAAAAAAGAAGAGAGATAAGAGATGGGGTCTCTCACTAGCATGGAGCTTGCCAAGTAGGCTAAGCTGGCAAGGGAGCGCCAGGGGTTCACCTGTCTCTGCTTCCCCAGTGCTGGGTTTATTGGAGCTTTCCATCACACTGGGCCTTTTGATCTGGTTCCTGGGGGTCCTCATACTTGCACAGCAAGCACCATACTGACTGAGCCAACTCCCCAGCCCCTCTTTCACTCCTTTTTGTTTTTACTTGGTATGCTTCTGCTTGTCTATTTTAAAGAATTATTTGTTGTATGTAAAAATAGCCTTTTACAACCTGCCTTAAATACTCTCTCAGATCATTACACGAGGAGATAAAATAAGTCAAGAATTTGGTACAAAGTTGAAGCTTGCAAAGCCTTCCATACGGTCAGCTCTGAGCTGGATAGAGTAGCATGTGCCGTGGCCCGCTCACCCAGTCCTATCATCAGCTAGTAAGGGGTGTGACTCCTTCCCTCTGTTAACAACAGCTTGCTCAAGGACAGATCTGCAAGCCTGTGGTAGACTGAGGACCTGAAGCCAGTCTGCTGGCTCAGAAACAGCTCTTAAACTTCCTGTCTCCAGCCCCTTTGTTCAGAAGAAGCTCACTATTATTAGGGAACTTCCCTCCAGAATACAGATCAGGGGCATCTCTTCTCTGTTGTATCTGTGGTACAGGGAAAACTCCCCAAAGAAATCTTATGGATTCCCAGATTGCAAAAAGGCAGACTTGGAAGTTGGAAAAAAGTACCAAGACCCAAATTCTGGGCTCCTCAAAGGACTCGGAAAGCCCGTGGCTAAACTGCATAGGGAGCCCGGTGTGGGCTCTGTAGTCATACAGGCCGTCTGTGGTGCCATGTGATCAAATCCTTGGCTTGCTTCCTACTGGCTGTTTCACAGAGAACCAAATCTACTTAGAGAAAGTGAAAATGTCACCCTAGAGTTGGCACGCATCTCAATGAAGACTGCTGATATCCTTGCTCAGCCACCTCCTGACACAATCCCTCGGTAATGTCTGGGGCAAAGTGACACTCCTCTGCTCTGATCACTGAGCAGATGGCAAGACGTGAGGTCAAGATTGCTGGAGGGAAATGGAGTGGCATTCCATTTGTATTTTAATAAATAAAGCTTGCCTGAAGATCAGAAAAGTACAACAGCCACACTGGCCAGCCTTGCAGACCAGGCAGTGAGGACACACATCTTTAATCCCAGTAGCCACAATGATACACACTTTTAATCCTAGTAGCCACACTAACTTGTCATAGAAAACAGGTGGTAGTGGTGCACACCCTTAATCCCAGAAGTAGAGAAGGTTATAAAACAGGAGGAGACAGATTACAGTGTCAGTCTCGTTGTGAGATTCTTGGAGGCAGGATCACCATTTTCAGACTGAGGTCGAGGTAAGAACCAGTGGCTGGCTGCTTTGCTTTTTGGATCTTTAGGTTGAACCCCAGTTTCTGTGTCTGTGTTTTTATTAATCGTGCTTCAGGGAAAAAGGAAGTTCTACAGAAGTTTGTGGACTGTAGGCTCATCACATTGAAGATCAGTGACCAACTGCTGCCAGAGGCCGCAGTCCTCAGTGCTCCAGGCTTCTGCCTGCTTCTGCTTCTTAGCCTGTTAGCCAGACCATCTCACACAGCATCCTGCCACCTGAGGTCCTTGGCATGTCCTGCTCTGCATTTGCAGACTGGCCCCACCAGGCATGGATTTCGTCCTAATTTGCTTTCTATTGCTGTAATAAAGCATTTAGACCAAAAGCAACTTAGAGAAGGAAGGGTTTTTATTTGGTTCTAACCACAGTTCATCATTGAGGAAAGTCAAGGCAGGAATTCAAGGCAAGAACTGAAGCAGAGTATGGAGGAACACTACTTTCTGGCTTGATTTCCAGGCCCAGCTTGCGTTCTTATACCTCCCAGGACCACCTGCTCAGGGATGGTACTACCCATAGCGGCTGGACCCTCCCACATCAATTACTAATCAAGAAAATATTCCATGGGCATACCTTCAGGCCAATCTGATGGAGCCCTTTTCTCACTGAGGTTCCCTCTTCCCAATGACCCTAGTTTGTGTCAAGCTGAAAACAAACAAGCATCACCACAGGTTTTTAGGCAGCACCTTGCCTTGTGTGATACATTCTTCATAGCAGTAGGACTATCCTAGGGTAGCTGTATGCTGTCAGCCACAGGTATAACTAACACATACAAGACCAGCTTTCCCAGTGATGGGGACAAGTGAGTAGCCATGTGGGTTAGTTCAGGACCGTCTGCCCCCCTGTCTTGAGTGGTGGATGAGCAGGGGTCGCAGAGCGACCAGATCAGAAGGAGGCTGTTGGGTAGACTGAACAAGAAACAAACAATGCTGGAAGCTGCTCTCTGGGGCCCATGGTCCCAAGGAAGGAGTAGGGCCTTCTGCAACTGGTTTACACATGCTCATCTCCTTACCCATGGGAAGTGTCCATACAGCTACTGATGGGAGAGGAGAACGCGAAGTCAAGTTCTGCTCAGGGCCTGACCTCCAGTGAGTTTCCCAAGGCTGAAGAAAAGCCTGTGGTAATTTTCCAAGCCCCGCACAGGCCTTCCCAGGAGATACACCCACAGCTCAATGGCCTCTCTTCATTTCCCCAGCATTTTTCTGGGCATCTTTATAACGTAGCCAAGAATTCTTGTTTCTGGGAGCTTAGTCATGGAAAGATGAGGACTTCCCCTAGCCAGGCCCAAAGCCTGTACTGGGGAAAGGGGCAGGGTGAGTGTCACCCATCAGAGGACTTCTTAGGCTCATCAGAGGACTTCTTAGGCTCACAGTCTTGGACAACATCCCTCCTATGAGAAGGTAGGTCCCTGATGACTCTGATGTGGCTTTCTTATTCTGTAATGTTTATTGCTCTATAAAAGTTGAATATTTTCCACATCTCTTCCATCATCTGCTATCTGTATGGGATCTTAGAAGAGGGGTTGGGTCCACAATCGCACAAGGAAGGTAGACAGCAATGTCAGCTTTCTTTTTTATAATTTAAATTTTTTATGTGTATATGAGTGTGTACCTGAGTGTAGGTATGCACATTGCATGCATACAGGAGCCCACAGAGGTCAGAGAAAGCTCTGGATCCCCTGACATGAAATTACAGGTGGTTGTAAGCCACCATGTGGGTACTGGGGCCTAGTCCTTTGGAAGAGCATCCAGTATCTTCCCCTTAAGTCACCATTCCAGTCCCATAGAGGTTGCTTGTGTGTCCAGCTGCCCACCTGCCTCTTCTACACACGGAAATTTCAACCAGGCTGCAGTGTGCTCAGTCATGGTTGGCCGAACCCTGGCCAATGATGTATAAGAGATCCTGGGAAATGTTTGTCTAGAATTCTCCAAGTCTCTGGCAGGAAGGCCACCCTCCACTTTGCTTCCTGTTTTGCACATATCCTATAAGGGTTATGCAGCTGGGAAGTCATCTTCCTGAGAAGAGCCAGGAAGGCAGAGGGCCGCTCGTCTTAGTTCTTTATTGCTGTGATAAGATACCATGGGAAATTGTAAATGACAAAGGTTACTTGGGGTTTACAGAGTCAGAGGGTTAGAGTGTGACCTTCATAATGGGGAGCATGATAGCAAGCAGGAAGGTATGGCACTGGGGCAATAGCCGAGCGCTCACATCTTGAGACACAACCACAAGACAGAGAGACATACACATTGAGAATGGTGCACATCTTTGAAGTTTCAAATCCCCAGTGACACAGCTCCTCCAGCATGCCACACCCCCTACTCCTCTCCCAAGCAGCTCCACCAACTGCAGACCAAGTCTTTGAATAGATGAGGCTATGGAGCCATTCCCATCCAAACCATCACCCAACCCAGCCCTGGAAGGGTCTGAGGTAGCACATCTTGATTCTGCACTGCTTTGCTATGTGATGTTAATACTCTGTTGTCATTTAAACATTGTACAGGGAAGACAGTTCATCTCATCATGTCACTAACGTTAAGAAAACTTAGCCAGGCGTAGTGGCACACACCTTTAATCCCAGCACTCAGGGAGCAGAGGCAGGTGGATCTCTGTGAGTACCAGGCCAGCCTGGTCTACAAAGTGAGTTTCAGGGCAACCAGAACTACATTGCGAGACCTTTTCTCACAAACGGAAAAAAGAAAAGAAAGCCTACTAAAGACGAGGACAGAGGACATGTACATGGCGACGGTGAAGACCACAGAAGTAGATTATCAGCTAAAGTGGGAGCTATCAAATGCCGATGTCCATTTAACTTTAGCTTTACGTGAATGAAATTTTCTCTGCCATTCATCCCAGCAGTTGTTACCACAGCAACAGACAAGCTGATCCCACTGTTGAAATACAATGATTCCTAGGATATTATTTTTAGAGCCTTTAGTATTTTAGGAAAACTCTTTGTACATAGATTTAGAAACTTGATTTTTTATAAGAACGGGAGTAAGCATGGCTTTAATATACACTGTGACTTAACAAGCTTGTATATATTTGCTAATTTCTCTTTATCCCCAAATGACTGGCTCAGAGATTGTCTTCCTAAGCTTGGAAGACACAATTGACCTCTTTTTCACTTTCCTCTACCCTTAGGCTCCATCATCATTTTCCCAGTGTGTTTAGAACCAATTTTCTCTCTGTTCTTTGTCCTCGGTAGATCTCTGCATCTCTCTCTCCTCCTGCCTCTTCTCTCTAGAAATTTCCCAACCAGTTTTCCTGTATTCATGCTCACACTTCTGGAAGCAGCCATCAGCAGACTTTGTATGGTATAAATATAATCCTGGCCCCACCATCCTTAAACCATTCAGTGGATTCCCCTTGAACTCAGGAAAAGATCTTAAGTCTGTCGTGTGGAATATTTGTCTCCTATTGGTTCCTAACAAATTATCACAAACTTCAATGAACATGCATGTATAATTTTATAGCTTCCATGGATCCAAATTAGGCAAGGCTAAATTGGTTGTGAACTTACATTCCACAAGAATATCATCAAGTAGTTGACAAGAGCCATTACCTCATCTGAGATCTGCAGTTTGGGGCAGGTCCTCAACTCTTAACAGCTCCGGATGTAATTTCTTCAATATTAGAAAAATTTTTGTTTGTTTTGAGACATAATATCACCATGTATCCTTGACTAGCCTATGCTATTTGCCCACAACCTACAGAGATCACCCTGCCTCTCCATCCTGAATGCTGGGATTAAATCATGAGCCACCACATCCAGCATGACTACATTTTGAAGACATTCTTGTTTCCCTCAATCTATCAGGCTATAAAACAATGAACCCAAAGAAACTTGAAAAGTTTCCACACCCCGATCAGCTTCTCTGCTGAAGCAATAATCCATATCAGACTAAATCAAACCGAATTAGAAAAAGCCCGGTTGAATGGATACAATATTGCCAGATGATTTTCCAGACCCACAGAGAGGAGACTGGAAAGGAAGACCGGAAAACCACGCATCTGTTTTCTGGGGGAAGTTTAAGTACCCTGTGGGAGTGGTCTTGAGCATCTCTGGGAGAGGGGTCATTATTTGGCGGGTTTTCTGAGATGCAGCAAGGTTTGGAGAGAGATTGGGGAAGGGGCTTAGGATGGAGCTTCAACTGAACAAAACTGACATTGTCCCAGAAACCTCATGGCGAGAGAAGGAAAAGACAAGCCTGGCACTAGTCAGAGGGGGAGCTCATCCCCAGCAAGGATTTCACAGGTTCGAAGTTGTCAGACCACCAGGCAGGATAAGCCTGAAGCTCAGGCAATGATGAGTCAGTGGAGAACAGGACCACATCCTAACTGCTGCTGCTCAGACTGCACATCCTGTCCTTCTATTTAAACTTTATTTTTATTTACATGTATTGGTGTTTTGCTGGCATGTATTTCTGTGCAAGGATGCCAGATTCTCTGGAACCGGAGCAATAGACAGCTGCAAGCTTCCATGTGCTTGCTGGAACTCGAACCCCGGTCCTCTGGAAGTACTCTTAACTGCTGAGTCATCACTCCAGCCCTCTGTTTAAACTTTAATGTCACTTCAGGATGCTGAATATGAACTAGAGTGAGGGCTGTCGTTGTCCCTTTTCTCAAAATGTCACATTCTATAAATCTTTTTCTGCCATTTGCTATTAATTTGATCATTTTAATTGACTTGCTTAGGACCAGTAGCCAAACTTAGACTTCACAGATTATGACCCTGAGTTTGGTAACAGAAGGTCCTGGTCACATTGACATTCACAAGGGAAGAAACAGTTGGAGCCTGTCCCTGCTTTCCCAGGACCCTCCCGACCCCAGTTAGCTATCTCCATATACAGAGGGTTCCGGGTGCCACAGACTTCTGGCCGCTAAAGGTCCTGATATTGTTTTTGCTCAATTCCCAGTGATCACTGAGGTTCAAAGGAGAAGATGAGCAAACCGTCTCCAAGAGAGACTTCCAGTGTCCACAGACATGGAAAAATCATTGGCAACTTTCCCTCTCAGTGTACTTACATCTGTCTCCATTACCCTTCCTCAAGCTCCCAGTCATGTGTGGGACAGGGAGTCCAGAAGTTCAGAGCCAGCTGTCAGCCATCGAGATCTCCTGTTCTCCCTCAGCGCACCAGGAGCTCTCATAGCTCTGTAGATGGAGCCCAGGTCTCAGAACTGTGGAAACCTAGCTCCCTGGGGCCCCAAGTCTCACCTGGTTACTAGCTTATCTCCAAAGTCATTGCCATCTTTGACTTCAAAAAGTCCTTTATCTTTAACCTGCCCTCAAGAGTGGATAGTAACACTGTCCAGACGTGGTTTGGCTAAATCCGTGAGTTCATCCAAGAGCTAACGGGTGTCATTCCACTCATGTTCTTTTGGCCAAACAAGTTCATGTGATAGCATCTACTTTCCCTTAGGAGGGCAAGGAAATGCAGCATCTGTGTCCCAGACTAAAGCTGTCACAGCGTTCGTGAGAGGCTCCCTCACAGGCCTTGTGGGAACCGCTACACTTCCCCTAAGCTCTTAGACTCAGACGACTGCGGAAACGGAAAAGATTTGTTCAGTGGGATTTCTTCATGGGAAAAACGCACTGTCTTCCATTGATCAGTATAGTTTTTCTCCTTTTAAAACATTGCAACATAGAATGGGAGCGATGGCTCAGGGGTTAGCAGAACTCGCTGCTCTTCCATAGGACATGAATTCAGTTCCAAGAACCCATGTTTGGTGGTGCACAGCTGTGTGTAACTCTAGCTCCAAGGGATCTGATGCCTTCCTCTGGCCCCCAAAGGCAAAAACACATGTACAGTGCGTGCATACATGTGCATGTGCACACACACACACACACGTGCATATACTCACACATACACACACACACACACAAGACAAAGAGAGACACAGAGATACACATACACAGAGATAAAAATATTTTAAAACTTTTTAAAAAAGGAAAGTAAAAATTCAACTGTCCTAGCTAGTTTTATGTCAACTTTGCACAAGTTAACATCATTTGGGAGGAGGGAGCCTCAATTAAGCAAACACCTCTATAAAATCAGGCTGTATGCAGGTAATAGGGCATTGTCTTAATTAGTGATTGATAGGAGGGCCCAGCCCATTGTGGAAGTGGATGCCCTGGTCTGGTGGTCCTAGGTTCTCTAAGAAAGCTAGCAAGCCATGAGGAGCAAGCCAGTAAGCAGCCCTCCTCCATGGCCTCTGCACCAGCTCCTGCCTCTAGGTTCCTGTCCTGTTTGAGTTCCTACCCTGACTGCCTCCAATGCTGAAGTCAGGTGGAAGGAAGAGTGAGTGAAACAAACCCTCTCCTCCCCACCTTGATTTTGGTCATGGCATTTCATCACAGAAACTGAAAACCTAGCTAAGACACCAACTTAAAATTTTTCATTTCTGGTTTATGGTATAAATATTTAATACCTAATGTTTGACTATGCTCAATTTTGCCAGGGGCAGAATGAAAAGCACCAAAATCTTTGGTTCCTAAGGGGCTGTGCTAGTTTTTATTGTTATGACAAAATTTCTGCCATAAACAACAAACAAAGGATGCTGGGATGATTAATCTTAATTGCCAGTTTAACTGGAGTTAGAATCCCCCTGGAATAGGGCTCTTTTCACTTATACTCTTTCACCTGAGAAATTTTAGATGACCCCAAGTACACAGGTTTAGAAAAAAAAGGTATGCAAATAAAACATTTGTTGATAACAAATCAGAAGGAAATTTATTTTAAAACAATTATTTTTGGGTGGGGAGATGTCTCAGTAGGTAAAGTGGTTGCTGGTACAAATATGAGGACCTGAGCTGAATCCCCAGAACCCACATGAAAGTCAGAGAGGTGCCAGCATGAATCTGTGCCCCTGCTTGTGTGTGGGGAAGAGACAGGTAGATCCAGGGACTTTCTGGCTAGTCAGTCCAGCCAGCCATCTGAAACAGCGAGCTGAACGTTCAATGAGAACTCCTATCTTTAAAAAAAAAGTTAATGGTTTTGTTTTATTATGTGTATGGATGTGTTTGCCTGTGTGCATGTATGTGCACCATGTACATGCCTGGTGCCCAAAGAAGCCACAAGAGGGCACTTGATATCCTGGAACTGGAGTTACAGGTGGTTCTGAGTGGGCATGTGGGTGATGGGACCCAAACCCAGATCTTCTGTAAGAGCAGCCAGTCCTGAGCCACCCTCCAGCCCAGGAGAGTCTCTATCTTAATAAAAGACAAGGTGAAGAGTGAGTCTGAGAAAGATAGCCAATGTCAGCTTCTGGCTTCCACATGTGCATGCATGGGTGAGCACATCCACACATACATGCAAACACATGCATGCACCACATACACACACAAAGAAAACAGAACCATGATTTTATATACATGCAATTCTATCATTTATTAAGAATAAAGGTAAATTTTTATTCTGAGATGGATATGATTATTTTTAGAAACAGAATTAAGTCTTAGATGGATATGTGATACTTTAAGACATAAAACATCCTCGACTTTCTTCCAGTGATCAATATTTTGATTTCTAAGTTATTTTTATTTATGTGTCTGTGTGTGTGCATGCACTATGTATGTACAGTTGTCTGCGGAAGCCAGGAGGTGCCAGATCCTGTAGAGAGCTGCGTGGAGCTGCACCTGATGGTGCTGGCTTCCGCCCTCCGCGATCGAAAAAATCGAGTGCTCTCTGTGATAATCAACTCCTAATATGGCTAAGGCCTGACTCATGCTATTATCACGCAATGATCGTCAGCTGCTTGCATATGCGTGGATCTATGGGTAGTGCCCACGTGGCAATCCGGGGTTGGCGGCCCGTGCCTTTTTAAAGGCTGGGAGAGGTTTGCCCAGGGAGAGAGAGAGAGAGAGAAAGAGAAGGAGAAAGATTGCTGTGAACAAGGTCCTGAATAAACTGCTTGCAAGAAGAGCTCTGGTGTTGCGTCTTCCTTGCTGGTCGAGGCGGGCGCGACAAGATCCTCTTGAGCTGAAGTCACAGGCAACTGTAAGCTGCCCAATGTGGGTGTTGGATCTGAACTCAAGTCCTCTGGAAGAGCAGCAAGTGCTTTTAACCTCTGAGCCATCTCTCCAGACCCAACATTTTGATTGTTAAGTTGTTAGTGTAGATTCTGATTTTGCTTCTTTCTGTAAACACCACAAAACAGAAAGAGTATATTTAGGGCCATTTCAGAAATTATTGAAAAGTGTGTCTTAATCCCAAACCAAAATTCACCTCATAAAAACTTTTTGTAAATCTCAAATCAGAATCTCAAATTTGGGGGTTTGATATGCTTGACTAGCCTTGGTTTTGGTCCCTAGCACTCAAAATAACAAAATCAAGTCAGTAATGTTTGGCTGGAACCTCCAGCTCACTCCTGCTTGATCCGGAAAGCCCCATTCCTCTTTCTTGAACCCCGCCCTCTCAGAGAATCTCCAACAAAGAAAAGGCACCAAAAAGCCCAGTTCTGCATTCTCTGGCGGCTGCAGAAGCTTCCTCCCTGAAATTGCCAGAAGCCCAAGTCCCTGCTTAAAGTGCTCAGCTTTTGACCATACTCGGGTACAAACCCAACCTGTGGCGGACACATCATCACCCCTCACCTATATAAGCTCCCTACTTTAGCTCGGGTGTGTGACTTCTCCCGCCTTGATCTCTGGGGCTGCCTTGATCATCTGGAAGTTGCTTTGCTCAAATAAACCTGTTCTTTTACTTTTTTCAATTCAACTTGATTTAGCTAACTTTGTTGGTGGAGAAAGCTATTATTGTGTTACAGAAAACCTATTAAGTAACTCAGTTTTGCTTATCAGTTTTTCAAAATCTAGCATTCCAACTCAATACAATTCCGGGCTGGAGAGATGGCTCAGAGGTTAAGAGCACTGACTGCTTTTCCAGAGGTCCTGAGTTCAATTCCCAGCAACCACATGGTGGCTTACAACCATCTGTGATGAGACCTGGTGCCCCCTTCTGGCTTGCAGGCACACGTGGAAGGAATGCTATACACATAATATAATAAATAAATTAAAAAAAATACAATTCCAAGGCACACTAACTTCGTAATTTCATGGTGAAGAATGATGGACAATGCTAAGAACCTTTGCGTTTCTATAATTAAGCTATTATATGTCTATAAAAGCAGAAAACTTTGTATTTAGTAGTAAAAATGCCACAGTTTGGTAGAATGCTTGCATAGTATGCACGAAGCCTTGGGTGCCATCCTCCGGCACTCGATGAAGTAGGCATGAATGTACACGCCTATAATCTCAGCCTTGGGTGGGGAGGCAGAAGACTAGGAGTTCAAAGTCATTCTCATGCACATATTAAGATCATCATGGGATACATGCTCAGTGTGTAACATGAGGAGTACTCTCTCAAACACCTCAAATTCCTCATGTTTCCTTTCAAATTATTTTTTTTTGTGTTCACAAATTTTTGCCATTGACTAACTCATGACCTCATGACAGACTTGCAAGCATCTGTTTCAAAAGCTGTGGCCTTTGGGGCACGGCTCCAGGCATGTGTGTCATAGTGTTTCCAGAGAGTTTTAACTCAGAAAGGAAGCTCTGCTGTAAAGGTTTGTGGCGCTATCCCATGGACTGGGGGTGGGGGTAATGGATCAGATTGAATAAAAGAGAGAAAAGGAGAAAAAGAGGATTCCTGGCTCTCTGCTTCCTCATTCTCTGAGCTGTGAGGAAGAAGGCCCTGGCCCCCAGCATCACACCCTGCTGCCTTCCTCAACTTGATGGATCTTTTTTCTTATAGAGCCCAGGACCACAATGGGCTGGGCCCTTTCCCATGAACCACTAATTAGGAAAATGCCTTACAGGCTTGTCTACCGCCCAGTCTCATGGAGGCATTTTCTCAATGCCTCCCCCTTGATGGGCTATACTCTCCATACTATGAGCCAAAATAACTCCTAATCTAAGATGCTGTTGGCCATAGCTGTTTTAAAAGTAACAAACATATTCTTTTTCTTTATCATAAACTTTTTAATTCTTTGGGAATTTCACATCATACATCCAGATCCAACATTTCCCAGTCCTTCCATGTCTACCCTTTACACCCTTGTAATCCCCACAAGGGAAATTTAAAAAAAATAAAATTTAAAAAAGAAAAAAATCTTGATGACCCCTCCATTGGGCAATGACTTACTTTTCCATCAACTGCAGATGTAGAGTTCTCTCTAACACCCATCACAGCTGTCTTATCTTCAGTTCTGCTGTGTGGATGTGTGTGTGGGGGCACACGCATTGTGTGTGTGTGCTACATTGTTCCTCCTCCTTTCCTGCTCTCCACCACACATCTGTTTACCGTGGAACCTTGGTTTGTCACACAGTATATCCTTTTGCTGCAATGAATCAAGGCTCCACTACAGCATCAACACTGGATCCTCCCTGGACTCCTCTCTACCATCCTGTTGTTGCCCAGAGTCATGGAGATCCTGCACTTACGGTTCCTCTGGCTCTCCTATGCCAGTTCCATCACTGCCCTGTGGCCAGTGAGGGCCAGGACCTGCTCAGGGTGCGAGGGGAGATGGGGAGTGGGGGGAGATTGGCAGAGTCAGCTCCCCCTAGCCCACACCATGGGGCCAGCTCTCCTGTGACCATGCCATACCAGTATACTATATCATACCACAGCCATACCAGCTGTGTGGCAGTTGGTGAGGGATGGGGTAACTCTCCCACTACCGATGAGGGGCAGGGCCTGCTCAGCACTGCCCTCAGACATCAACATGGCCTCAGGCAGCAACCCAGGCCACAGGCATCCACACCACTTCAGGTAATAATATGGACCACAATCATGGCTGTTCTGCCCAACCAGTGCTGTGTGGCAGAGGGCCAGGGCTCTAAACATAGACTTACTTTGGCTTACTACTCCAGAAATTTCGGCTGGGTGCTTGCCTTCATTGATTCTACATCTACAGTAAGGCAGCATACCATGGTGCTAGCGATATGAGGATGAGGTTTCTCACCTGTAATGGACAGGAAACGGGAAAGCACCCAGAGCCAGCTATACCTTTCTAAAGCAAACCCCTAAGGACCTCCTTTCTCAAGCCCCACCTCTGGAAATAGCATCATTGTATTGAACATTTGAGCCTCTGGGGAACATGACCTGTTCAAACCATAAAAATAGGCATGTATAATCGATCGCCAAAAAAATTATTGTACCAATCAATTGCACAGTATTCGGATTTGCTGTATTGAAGCACAAGGCTCTTGTTATCTAAGATTTTGGTTGCTATAGTCAAAGTAATTGCAACTGAGGACTGAATGATTAAAAGTATTGTGTGAGAAGGGACTCAATGTCTGTCCAATGAGGATCTGATTAATCAGGAAAGGTAGTTTCTGTAAAGTTGAGCTGGGAACTGACTGCAGATGTAATGGTCTGTCCCTTTAAGAGACAAGCCACCCCCACTCCCTCCCCCATCCACTGAGACAAGCTGATCTTCAGCTTCCAGCCTGAGTCCCTTCCTTTTCTGTCTCCCTCTTGAAGAGGCAGTGTCTGTCTCTCCCTTCTCCCCACTTCTCCCCTTCCCCCTTCTGTTTCTCTCTCTCTGCTCTTCTCCCATTCTCCCTTTCCCCTCCATTACCCACTAAATAAATATCCAACCTCACTCTGCGTGGTGTGCCTATCCATCTGTCTCTTTCCCTGCTGTGGTGGCATCCCTGCCCGGAACCAGCCACCTTCGGAGACCTGTGGCATGGTATCGTGGCATGCCCATCTGTCTATCTCTCTTGGTGGGACTGGCTGCCCATCAAGGTCTCTCACCCACCATAAGGCTCCCTGCCTAGGACTTGTGGCCTTCTGCAGCCACTTGGGGAACTGCACCATCTCTGCCTGGGACTGGCTGCTCTTGGGACCGGCTGCCCACTGCCTGCTGCAACTTCAGGGACCTACAGTGTGGTCTCATGGCCTGTTGCCTGCTGCAGCCACTCGGGGATCCACAGCATTTTACTTTTACCATTACATTGGTGCCATGACTTAGCCAGGCTCTTCACATTCCCTCCAGCCCTCAGGTGGGATGGCTGAGGGCTCGTGGAACCCTGGGCTTGGGAACCAGATTTCCTTACAACAACTCTCCATTCCATCTGCCTGAGCTAAATTTCTATGCACACCACTGGCTTCAGTTGGTGACTTTTCCCCATTCTGGTCAGCTTAACCATTTCTCTGAACCCAAGGAATTGACTGTTGAGATCCCGGAAATCTTTTGATGTTCCTAGAAACTAGGGGACAGACCCCAACCATGGTCTTTAAGGCTATGGTTGAGCCCTTCACTGACATTCATATCTGGAGTACTTCCCTTAGCTAAAATCATGTTTGGATGGCCAAGGGTCAGTTCTCCCACAACTAGGGGCCCAGGGTCCCTCAGGTTTTTCTTTCTCTTTTTTTCTTTTTCTTTTCTTTGCTTTTTTTCTCCACCACGAAGGGCCGCTCAGAGCAGCCTCTGGCCTCTCTGGTTTCTGAGTTGTACTAACCAGATCCAGTCAGGCTTTAGCACCTTACCTGTAAGCAGAGGACACTCTCCTACAAGCCCTGTGTTTGCTGCCACCCCCTCTTGGGCAATGACTTATTTTTCCATCAACTACAGTTGCAGAGTTCTCTCTAACACCTGTCACATCTGTCTTAGCTTCAGTTCTGCTGTGTGTGTGTATGCATGCATGTATGCACGTGTGTGCATGTGCATGTGTGTGCGTGTGTGTGTTTGCTGTCAATTTACACCCTGTCTATAGAGGGGAGATATCTCCCTATAGGCCTTGTGGTGTTGCCATTTTCATGGGTTTTCACAGTTTCAACTATGGGTAGCAAGCCATCCATGTTTGTCAATCCAGCCTCCCCCTGGGGTAGATGTCTTTTAGAGGCCCTAAAACCCTGGGCCTTAATGCCCTACTTCTTCAGCTCCTACCCTCACTCTACCAGTGTCCTGCCAGCTCCACTTTTTGGGAACGTTCTAACTACTATCAGCACACTGGCAAATGGAAGGAATTTCCCCAAACTGTCCCTGCCACTGCTACTGCTGTCAACAAGATTGGTTGAATCCATAAAGCAGCTGTTTTCAGTTCCAGCCTGTTGCTTCCCACCACAGCTAGTGGCATGGCAGCTGGGCAACAGGGCAGATCACTCCTCTAGGTCTCTCTTCTATACAACATGTGACCACTGCCATTTTGACTGAGGTCAGGTGACCTTACCACCATCTTGGCTGAGAACCAGGTCAGGTGACCAAGTTCAGCCATCTTTGCGAGGTATATTCTGCCTGGTCCCCTGGTTTACTTATGTTTTTGTCTCTAAATTCCTCTTGCTGACTCTGTTGCATGTGTGTTTTGCACAGTGGCATGCCTTTGGTAGGGCCCACCAAGAGCATCCATTCACCCAATTCCTGTTCACTCTGTATGTGTGTTCATACATATAACTTAAATGCACCTATGTTTACTGTTAAATGTTATAATTGTCTGTTCATTTTATCTCATTCAAGACTATAAAGCAATAAATCTCATGTTTTAAACTGGTATGTGTAATGGTCTGCTCTGTCCTTTAAAGAGACAAGCCATGCCCACTCCCCTCCATCCACTGAGGCAAGCTGATCTTCAGCTTCCAACCTGAGTCCCTCCTTTTCCATCTCCCTCTCAAAGAGATAGCTTCTGCCTCTCCCTTCTCCCCACTTCTCCCCTTCCCCCTCTCTGTTTCTCTCTCTCTCTCTCTCTCTCTCTCTCTCTCCTCTCTTCTTCCCTTAATAAATATCCAACCTCAAAAAAAAGGGGGGGCTGGAGAGATGGCTCAGAGGTTAAGAGCACTGGCTGTTCTTTCAGAGGTTCTGAGTTCAATTCCCAGCAACCGCATGGTGGCTCACAACCATCTGTAATGGGGTCTGGTGCCCTCTTCTGGCCTGCAGGCATACACACAGACAGAATATTGTATACATAATAAATAAATATTTAAAAAAAATATCCAACCTCAGTCTCATGGCCTATTCATGTCTCTGTCTCTCACCCATCACATAGCTCCCTGCCCAGGACCAGCCACCTTCAGGGACCTGTGGCATGGTGTCGTGGCATCTCCATCTGTCTGTCTCTCCTCATGGGACTGGCTGCCCCATCAAGGTCTCTCACCCACCATGCCTCTCCATTCCTGGGACTCACTGCCCCTTGTGGCCCACTGTAGCCAATTGGGGAACCATGCAGTCCCTGCCTGGGACAGGCTGCTCTTGGGACCCACTGCCTACTGCAGCCACTTGGGGATCCACAGTGTTTTACTTAACCCATAACAGTATGTACTTTTAAGTATCTTACAAAATTACTTTATATTTAATCCAACCTTGCTTTACCTGTTAAGTTGAAAGCCAGTACAATCAAGCTTGGATCCAGCTCTCCAGGCAGATTCTATACTGTAGTTATACCTGACAAACAGCCCTCAACTGCTCAAAGATGTGGGGGAATAAGGCATTTAAATATTTAATTATCAAAAGACTTTTTTTTATAACAAAAAGAGACAGGATGGCTCCTAGCAGCAGTACTCTACTTCCTCCAAAGAAGACAAATGGGTACAGAACAATGTCCTTCTGCAATTTGCTTCAACTGCCAAGTGCTGACCACTGGGCAAAACTGCCTTTCATCTGAACTGAAGATCTCCAGAGAGTGGACAGAATCACTGGAATCGACAGCCTAGCTGCTCAGGTCAAGGTAGGCTTGTCTTCCTACAGACTTCTTAGCCCACAGGATCTTCTGGAGCCTGGCAGGCTCTGCACTAAACAGCAAAAGGCAAATATGACCCTCAGTGACCATGGAGGACCCTGAGGAGGGGCTCTAGGTGCCAACCAAGTAAGTTCTCTGTCGTTTTTAAATCAATAACTCAAGTAAAATTAGATCCTTCTCAAAGATCTCTGATGCAGTTTGACAGCTGAGAGGTTTTGTCAGTTTAAAAGGACAGCCTCACCAAACAAATTTCAATAAAATACAAATACAAGGCCTTCAAGTTATAATGGTGTGAGGACATATACAAGTTGTCAAATTTCTCTCTCACCCTGTCTCCCATAGTCTTAAAAATACTTTTCATTGTGCAAAAATATCTGTCACAGTCATTCTGACATAAATATGCTACTGTTTATACAATGTATATGTCTAAAAGTTCTGTTTTCACAAACCAAAAGAATTTGTGTGAGTTCCAGGGAGCTAAGTTGAAGGATCCACCTTAAACAGGTCAGATACATCACGTTCAATTTCTGGTCCAAATTTTTTTCCTAAACTTAACTTTGTCCTCTGTACTGACAATAACTTAAACAGGTGTAAGAGACACCAGATGTATCCATACCACAAACACCAGACAGGAGCAAACAGACCAGATATACCAGGATGTGACCAGAACCCAGCTTTTTCAGGCCCCCCCAAGATGACACCGACAAATAAGCAGGAAGCAGTCTTGAGAATCTGCTGCCCCAATTCCTTTAACCTGTTGTGCCTAACCTCCCACCTTTTTATTATAAAAAAGAGACGGGAATGTAATGTTCTGCTCTGTCCCTTTAAGAGACAAGCCACCCCCACTCCTTCTCCCATCCACTGAGGCAAGCTGATCTTCAGCTTCTAGCCTGAGTCCCTTCCTTTTCTGTCTCCCTCTCGAAGAGGCAGCTTCTTTCTATCCCTTCTCCCCACTTCTCCTCTTCCCCCCCTCTTTCTCTCTGCTCTTTTCTCCTTCTCCCCTTTGCCCCCCATAACCCACTAAATAAATATCTAACCTCACTCTGCCTGGGACCAGCCACCTTCGGAGACCTGCAGTGTGGTATCGTGGCATGCCCATCTGTCTATCTCTCCTTGTGGGACTGGCTGCCCCATTGAGGTCTCTCACCCACCATGCGGCTCCCTGCCTGGGACTCGTGGCCCACTATAGCTACTCAGGGAACTGTGCCATCTCTGCCTGGGACTGACTGCTCTTGGGACCCACTGCCCACTGCCTGCCACCACTTTGGGGACCTGCAGCATGGTTTCATGGCCTGCTGCCTGCTGCAGCCACTTGGGGATCCACAGCATTTTACTTATACTATTACAACAGAGACCTTGAATATAAGTTTGCATTGTTGAGTTGCCTGTGTGGGGAGCTGCAGAATGCTTCAGTAAGAGGCTTGACTTGCCCAGGCTTGGGCCAAGCCTTGATGAATTTGACAGAGATCTGTGAAACAGACAGAGCAAGAGCCAGAGTCATACCCCTAGGTTATATACATCAGAACTGAAAGCGAAACACATAGGAACCAAACTAGAAAAAAAGAAAAGAAAAAGACAGGAATTTTTGTGGCTAATCCTATGAATAGGGCAGAGGTGGGGTAGGGGATTCAGTTATATCCTTAAACTGGGCATGGTGGTTCATGCCTGTAATCCCAGCACTAGTAAAGCCGAGATAGGAGGACAGCCATGAGTTTGAGGCCAGCCTGGACTATGGAGTGAGGCCCTGTCTCCAAAACAATCAAACAAAATAACAGCAGCATAACAACAGCAACAAACCAATAACAGCAACAACAACATACAAATAAGTTGTATAGACACTGTGTACTAAAGAGGAGAATTGGGAGTATATTTCACATATTGTCATATTTTCCCAGGAAAATGGAACATTTCTTGTCAAAGAAGTAATTGTGGTACAGGGTTGGAGAAAAGGTTTAGCAGTTAAGTGTGCTTTCTGCTCTTCCCAAATACCAAGTTCCTTTACCAGTGCCCAAGGTGAGCAGCTCACCACTGCCTTTAACTCTCAAACTCCACAATCTCCAACACTGTTCTGGTCTCCATGGGCACCTGTGCGCGCACACACACACACACACACACACACACACACACACACTGCACACAGTCACACTACATAAAAATAATTTTGTTCTTTTTTGGTTTTGCCTTATTTTTTCTTGTTGTTTTGAGACAGGGTTTGTGTACTCTTGGCTGTCCTGGAACTAGCTTTGTAAACCAGGCTGTCCTTGAACTCACTGCCTTGTGAGTGTTGGGATTTAAGGCATGTGCCACCAATGCAAGCCATAAAAATAAAAAATTTAAAAAGTAGTTGCACCCAGAAATAATGTATGATTTCTCACTTCTGGCAAAATTCTGGGTACATTCCAAGATCCAGTTTTCTTATTTCTCATACTTCACTTCAGAACTCCTAACTTTCATCCATGCCCTTCAGATGCCGAGTGGGGATGGGACAGGAGGACAAAGCTGTCACCTCCGTGACCTCCTTAGAGTAGAGGCCAGCAGAGGAAAGAGCCAAGTCAAAGGTGTGAGCAGGATGAGCATCAGTTCCAGGACAGTGACAGTGGGGAGCTCTGGCCTCTCTAAGGGCAAAGGGGACATGGTGACAGCGTGGTGACAGACAGGCACCCAGAGACAGCTGAAGCTGGAGGAGGGAATGGCCTGAACCTGCAGCTGTCTTTAGTTGAGGAATGTGACAGTGACTGCCAATTCACCTGCCACAGCTAAAGTTTCTGGATCTTTGCTTCCTGCTGGGGCTCACAGTGGGAGGAACCCGTGTGAACCCGGAATGTGAAGGGGCTTAGTGGGCATGGCTCCTACAAGTTAGTCTCCAGGGACAGAGCAAGGCGATGTTCAGGAACAAAGGGAACATTCAGCTGGCGCTATCGATGACAGAAGCACAGGTGCCACGAACCTGGCCTGGCTTCCCAGGCTCTGCAGCTGACGGGACTCTAGGTCTGAGATCAAACTCGGGGTAGAACCCCTGACACAGAGCAAAAAGAGAGCAACTAAGTTCTCTGCCTCCAGGCTCCAGGTCTCCAGAAGCCATAGCCTAGCCTGCCTTCATAAAATCCAGAAACCATAAAGAAAAGGAAAGAAAGATCCCTCTTTGGGAAGACCGCCTAGGAAGTTCCTGTTTCTTATAACTAAGAGACTATGCGAGGCACCATTCTACCTTTTCAGGACAAGGCTCAGACAGTGTAGCCTGTAATCCCAGTACTTGGGAGGCCAAGGCAGGGACACCTCCCACACCTCCATGTCATAAACAAACAACTGAAAATAAAAACAAAGGGCCAATGAGATGGCTCAGCAGGTTAAGGCCAAACCTAAGGATGCCAGTTCTTCCCCCAGGTCCTACTTGGTAGAAGGAAAGATCTGACTCTTGCAAGTTGTCCTCTGACCTACACCTACACAGTAAATTTAATAAAAATATAAATAAATTAATAAGCAAAAGATTCAGGATCTAAGCAAGACGCAGCTGTCTCTTCCCTGAGGGAGCCGGCATTCCCAGGAGGGCTGCTTAACTCTGGCACTGTGGAATTTTCTAGGACTCCCTAAGCCTGATAAAAGCAATTTCAAAAACCAGAAGGAACTCCAGCCTAAACCTTAGTGCCCAGCAGGGAAAGGAGCCTCTCTGCCAGCTGAGGAACTAGCATGCATGGCTAGCTCAAGCCTAAATATTACACGGTGGCCAAGAGGGAGACCAACCTTAGACTTATAAAACTGTAGTCGGGTCCTTCCAAGCACTCCTAGGAGAGATGTGTATTTTGAAAATGTTACAATCCTTTGTTGAATATCAAGGTCAGGGCCGGGTGCACTCTGCTCCTGGCACAGTCTGTCCTTCCAGCCTCCGTGGGAGGCTGAGCAGGGAGCGAGATTGGCCTTGAGTACCTCAGCCCTAGGAAGGGGTGGGCTCTCCAGCTTCCCCTCCTAAGCCCCCCAGGCCCACACCCTGTCAGTTCCCCTTCCTCAGAGCAGGAAGGTGAGGTGAGGTAATGTCCCTGGAACCCCACAGTGGCAAGACGAGGAGAAGAATCCGAGAAATGCTGTGTTTAATTTAAAGCAGACCCAGCCTGCCGCCAGGCTGCAATTTCACTCAGAATAACCAGTTTGTTTTTCTTGGACATTCCAGGAACCCAGTGGCCACCCCACGTCAAAGCCGAGCAGGAATGCTCACAGGACCCCTTGCTGTGGGGCCACTCAGCTGCCCAGGCCCTACCGATTGCTCTCTCCTCCCTCAGGCTGGGCACTACTTTGGGATAGAGTCATGGTCACTCTGGGTGTCATTTGTGGGGCATTTTTAGCCTGAGACCCCCTTACCTATGCACCTGGCTTTGTGTCCTGAGCTGACATTAACACCAGCATGGTCTGTTTATCCCATGTATTCTGTATAGCCTGGAGTTTTGCTAACCTCTCGAGTCCCTTCCAGCATCCTAGGAAAGCAGGAAGATTTTTATTACTCTCTTTTCACAGTGGGTGAGATCAAGGCAAAGAGTGGTTACATAACCCATCCCTGGTCACCCATCTAGGGTTTGCGCTCCCGGAGCTCCAGTCTAAACTTGGTCGTCCATCAGCAAGCTGCTCCCTCCCATGCTTGCAAAGCATCAAGGTCCTTATTTGAATGGCTGCTTGTGTGATATCTAGGTGCACACTGGTATCTGTGAGAGGAGTGGTCTGGGGGATGGGCCCATGGCTGCTGATGAAAAATGGGGTGCTAGTCACAAATTCTTCTTTCTAGTTGGTAAGCCCACATCTTGGGTGATGGCTTCCAGTCCCTGTGGGGTTTTGTTGCTTCCAGAGATCTGTTGAACTCCTGTCTATAATCACTATATGACTTAGAGAAAGAAGTAGGGAAATAGCATAGGGAAATAGTGCCAGGGAGACTGGAGGCCCTGTGTGCTAGGCCTGACCTTCATTGTGGGCAGCACCCCGTCCTTTTTTCTGCAGAAACTCGTTTCTCTATAACACCATCTTTGTCTTGGGGGAGAGAGGGAGGGAAGAACGTTCATGGCTCTTATGTCTTGGGCCTCATGTGGCCCTGACATTCTCTGACTTCATTCTGTATCTGGGTTTCTGCATCTAGTCCCTGGCTCAAGCAAATGTGAGGGAGACTTAGGGAGCCAGGCAAGGGCAGAGGGGTGACTTCTGGAGAAGTTACCAGAACTTAAAAGAAAAATGCATGGTGGAGCCCTGTAGTGAGAACCAGGACTAGGTGGCCCAAATCGATTTAGTCCAAAGGCCTAGTCAGAGCTTGGCTTGTCACTGAGGGTGGCCCAAGCCGCAGGAGGTTGCCCTTCAGGAGCGGTTTCTGCCTTCCAGCTTTTGAAGGCAAACAGGCAGGGAAGGGGCACTCCCAGTGCCTGTCTCCGTGTGCCTCTGTGGTCAGGACTCAGAACAACCAAAAAGCCAGCTGTGGTGCTCACTTCTGGAGCCACTTGTGACTCAATGGGGACCAGGCAGGAGCCTGGGATGACAAGATCCAGGGTAGCAGAGCCTGTCACAAGCAAATCCGGTTTTGGCTCCCCCACCCGAGTCATAGAGAGGAGCCTCAGGCTAAGAAGGGGGAGCTTTTGGAGAGAAACTGGCTCAGGGCACAAAGGGTTTAGTGTGGGAGGACTCTGCTCCCAAGAGAGGTTTCCATGGCACCCACAAATATCAATGGTCACATTGTGTGGGAGTTCTTGGGTCCAACCTCTCCCCTGGGGTGGAAAGACAGTGTGTAGGAGGGAGTCGTGCTCTCTGGCCCCACAAATATCCCCTGGCACCATGCTGTGGGTGACAGGCAGGGGAGGGGAGCCTATCCAGCACCCTTCCTCCTCTGCAGACAAGTTCCCAGGACAAGGCTTCTTGAGGCTAGGACACAAGTCATTCAATCCTCCCGTCCTGGGGGTGCTCATCGCTGGAGGGGACAGAAAACCGAGACGCCCTTTGTGTGTACTTTCTCCAAACCTAGACCAGTAAATCAGTTTTCCCTCCGCTGACGCATCCACAGGAACTGCGGGTTTTGGTGCCAAGTTTGAAGAAACGGGAGGCCACTTGTAAGTTATCAGACTTGGGCAATGTGAGACTCACTTTCGCCAAAGCAGCATGGTAGCTAGTTAATCTGGTTAACTCTTAGCTAGGCAGCTAATGGCAAATGCTGTGATGGAGATACCAACAAAACCGGCAGTGACCTGGCTGAAGGTGGGGTAGGGTGCTGAAGAGCTCTGGGCTGTAAGAAGCGGTCTTCCCGTCAGGGTCCGGGCCAGCTGAGGAATAGGAGCTGAGCTGTCAGGGCTGGGGACTAGGGGAACAGGAAAGTGAATGATGCCGTGCAGGGGACTTGGGACACAAGGTGACAATTTTACACAGCTGTCCAAAGGGGTTGGGAGGAGGAGAATCATCTTCCTTCCCCCTGCCCTCTAGGAGAGTGTCCCTGGATGAGGAGTAGGCACCCTGGCCTTGAGCAACACTGGGTGAATGCTGTTGGGGACGCTGTGGTGCAGGGATGAACACAGGAGGGAAGCTGGAAAGGAAGACAGAAGGAGTGGCCAAAGCTGGGAAGCTGGCTCAACAGTTAAAGTGCTTGCTGCTCACGTGACTAGACCCCCAGAAATCCTCGGAGATGCCAGTGGAGGGGGTGGCCCACCTCTGAGAGCAGAGCCATAGATACAGATCACCAGATCAAACCAGCGAGGAAAACTAGCCATATTGGTGAAGCTCTAGGTTTAATTGAGAGACCTTACCTCAGAGAGACAAATGGAAAGAGGGGTCAAGGGTGATCACCAACACCAATGTTTGGGTCTTCACACAGAGAGAGGGTACATGTTCTCATGTCCCCATACAAATGAAAAACACACACACACACACACACACACACACACCCTAGGAAAAATGGAGGGAGAGAGGAAAAAAAGAGGGGTTCAGTCAGGATGGAGACGCCTTGGGAAAAGCCTAATGGGGAAAACACAGGAGCCCACTTTGGGCATGCAGGGGAGTGGCCCACCCTGGGCTGTCCGCAAACAAAAGTCCCTATGGTTCTGACTGGCAGCTGTTAACTGTTTTCTCATGGTATAAAGATAGATACTTCTTTTTTTTTTTTTTTTTTTGGTTTTTCGAGACAGGGTTTCTCTGTGGTTTTGGAGCCTGTCCTGGAACTAGCTGGTTGTAGACCAGGCTGGTCTCGAACTCACAGAGATCCGCCTGCCTCTGCCTCCCCAGTGCTGGGATTAAAGGCGTGCGCCACCACCGCCCTGCAAGATAGATACTTCTGTGGTCACCTCTGTGAAGGAGCCCTGAGTAGATGTGAGGAAGTGCTGCCCTGACCGCTGCACTGTTGGCTGCGCCCGATGGGTCTTTGAAGCTAGTTCCGTATCTCACTGTATCTCCTCATCCAAGGAAACAGTTGGCACTTCAGAGACTGGGAAGTTCTCTCAGTTCTTCCTTCCCTATACTTCCTGATAAGAAGAGCATTGGACACCTGGCTCCTGTTCCCTGGTTACCAATCAAAGAGTTCCTCCCAGGGTGTACCTGCACTCTCTGTCCTCTTGCAGAAACAAGGTTATGAGATCAGTGGTGCCAACTTAAAATATATATAACAAGCATCCCAACTGTGACCTTGAGTAGATCACCCCTATTCTCTGAACTCTGGTTTTTTTATAATATGAGGGACACGTGAGGGCTGGGAGGGTTTGGTGGGGCTTTCTGTCTATCCAGAGAGCCCCTGGGAGAAATTGTGAACCAGATGGCCTTTTGTCGTGAGAGTCACTGGGACTCTACCTGAAGATTACTAGGGCTTTTCCCCCAGTCTGTCAGTGACTAACTTCAGACTTTGGGAGAAAGAGAGAGCCGAAACCCAGTAACTTTACACACGGTGTCTGGATCTTCTCCTGAATCCTATGAAGCAGGGAGTGTTAGCTCATTACACAAATAAAGAGACTTAGGTTTAGAGAGGTCACACTTGGTCAGATACCTCCCTATTTATCTGACTTCTCCCTTTGGAGGCCTGAATGCTGGGCCAGAAGCTCTCCAGAAGGGACCTACATAGTCTGGGAGGAGACACTGTTGACCCAACACCCAGTAGAAGATTTGGGACTCGGTGGGACCAGTAGAAGATGTGAGAGTCATCCCTAAATGTGCCAGTAATCTTTTCTGAGCTTCTGTGGTGAACCAGCTCCCTCAGACACCCTGAAGTGGAGATGAGAGAGTTGGAAGTTCACTACAATGCGCACTTGAGCCAATGGAGTGGGGGAGAGGACAAGGAAGAAGGAAGGGATAGGAGTGGGAAGAGAAGAAACTGGGCTTTAGTGGAGTCAGGGAAAAGTCTCATCCAACGCCCCAGAGGAACTCCAAGCAGGCCTGAGTTGACCTCACATCAACCACCCGTTGGGTGTAGGCTGTCCTGGGGAAAGAGTCGAGATGCTCCAAGGGCAGGTAGCTGGGGTTGAACTCCAGTCCCAGGAGAGGCTCTGGCAATGCCATGCACAGTCCAGGGATGCCAACGTCTCTGCCAAGTGCAGCTTCCCCAAGTCTCAAAGGACACATCTGTTCGCCTGGGAGAGAACAGAACACACCTAACTCACTTCTCAAGCCAGGCTTTCTAAGTCAAAGGCCGTGAATGGGCCCTGGAACTGGCAGTGTTCGGGAGAAACAGCCAAGAGCCTCACAGTTAAATCTTGCGATTTCGTGATTACGGATTATACTTTTTTAAGATAAGCTTGTGTCACTTTTGTTCTGAGAGTTTTGCATTTAAACTGTAACAAATGTAGTCTTCTGAGATTTTTGGTTGCCCATCTCACTGGCTGTGTGTTGGGAATAAGGCAGGCTATAATCAGCCACACGGGAAAGAGTCATCCCATTATAGCCACACTGCATTCTAAATAGTTACATCTAACCCACTGGTGAGCGTGGTCAGCAGGGGTGAGAGGGAGCGAGAGTGGGAAATGAGGGGGCTGAAAACAGTCTCAACACATTATCTACATGGATGAGATTGTCAAAACTGAATTTATAGTTTTTGATTTTTTTCCTTTATTTTTATTTTATGTGTGTGGCTGTTATGCCTGATGCCAATCTGCACACCCCTTGTGTGCAGTATCTGTGGAGCCCAGAAGAAGGCACCGGGTCTCCTGGAACTAGAGTTGTGACTCACCATGTGCGTGCTAGAACTCCAGCCTGTATTTTTAACTACTGCACCACCTCTGCAGCCCCTAAGAAAAGCCTGACGGGAATGTCTTTCCGAAGTTATATACATTTTACTGAAGCTCTAGGCTCTGAAGGCACCAGGCAGTTAAGGAGCCCTTGAAGAAACCCTGCAGGCTGTGCAGTTTCTGTTTTGCTCTGTTCTGGTTCCCAGCTCCAGACCCATGGCACATTGGGACGATTTTGACTTTTATTCAGTTTTAAAAAAATACCTTTATTTGTTGAGACTTGCATCCATGTGTACAATATATTTTATCATATCCACCACCATTTCTTTCCTCCAACTCTCTCCAGACTGTCCCCAATAAATGGTCCCTTTCCAACTTCATGTCCTCTTAATTTTTTGTTTGCTTTTTGTTTTTGAGACAGGATTTCTCTGTGCAACAGCTCTGGCTGTCCTGGAACTTGCTTTGTAGACCAATCTGGCTTTGAATTCACAGAGATCCACCTGCCTCTGCCTCCCGAGTGCTGGGATTGAAGTCATGTGCTATTATGCCCAGCTCAATTTATATTTATTTATTTATTTATTTATTTATTTATTTTAATCAACTGAGGCTAATTAATGCTGCTCATATGTGTAGTTGTGTGGGCTTCCCACTAGAGCTGGCATAGCCTACCACTGGCCACTCCCCCGAAGAAAACTTACACCCGCAGCTCGTCAGCTAGGGGTGGGGGCCTCATGAGTGCCTCTTGGGTTCTATTTTTAGAGATTATTCAGGAAAAACTTCTCTTGATTCAACCCGAGGCCTGATGCCTGCCTCCTGTCTATAGAAGAGGATTTTTGTATCAGCGTAGGGTGTGCCAATTCCAGGGGCTTAAAAAATACATGAGGTGCTCCCTGCGTCCTTTGTTTATTTAACAAACAAAACTTTTCCCCTTACATTTTTGTTTGCTTATTTATTTGTGTGAGTATATGCGTATTAGTGCACACATGTTGTGTTGTGTAGGTGTAGGTCAGAGGACAAGAGAGGAGGGTCACAGGGACCCTGAGTTCAGGTCATCAGCTCAGCCATCTCACTGGCCCCCTGTGCTTCCTTTTCAAAGCCCTGGTCTGTCTGGGGAGATGGTTCAGCAGGTAAAGTGCTCGTATGCCTTATAAGGATGAGACCTGAGTCCAATCCACAGAACCAGTGTACAAACACTACAGGTGGGGCACAGTTTGTAGTCTAGCCCCAGGAAGTAGACAGGGGGATCCCTGGAGCTAGCTCACCTGTCGGCCTAGCCTACTGGGCAAGTTCTAGGCTAAAGAGAGATTCTGCCTCTAGAAGAAAAGGTAGAGGGTGCTCCTGAGGAAGGACACACAAGGTTGTGCTCTGGCCATGTGCTCGCACAAGTGCACACACACACACACACACACACTCACACACACACACACACAAAAGCAGGGCACCAGGAACAACCCACACTGGAGTAAATGCAAAAGTGTTCATTAACATATATAGATCACACAGTTGTTCCTTGATTTTCTCAGGGGAATGGATTCCGAAACCCCAAGAGCTTCAGTGTCTAGAGACAGCTCTACTCTTAGATGCCACGGTCTCTGCCTAGAGCCACCAGCGTCTCTGGATGACCTCTAACATGTAACACAACGTAAGAGCCTTGTGAACTATTGTTAGATTGTATTGTTTAGGAAATAATGACTTGCAAAAAGCCGACTCTCCGTGTGTTTGGTACAGATTCAAGTTTCTTCCAAACATTTTAAATCTCAGATAGTGGAACTTGCAGTGTGAAACCGTGGCTGTGAAGGGCCAACTCTATATGTGCATATTCCCTCTTTTTCAAAATATTTAGAAATGATTTTTCCAGTTTTATTTTTTAAAACGATAGGGTACATACCGCATGCTCTTCCTTGGCAGCCCCTAAGCACCACTCAAGGACATTACAGAAGAAGAAATGTTACTTTCCATTCATTTTGCAAACATAATGAAATTTCTCAACATACTTTAAATATATTAGTTAACCACGCTGACATCATGCCCCACTTTGGAGGCATTTAATTAAAAATTTATTCACTTTGATTATGCAGTTTTCTTCTTATATTTTGAAACACAGTATTCCCCAAGAACTCAAATTTATTCTGTGAGAACAGTAGCCAGCTGACAGACTGGCTGCGATTGGGAAGCCAACTTTCTGGCCTTGCGGGTGAGCCCAGCTGGAGCTTGTGGGGAATGACCGAATGTGGCTGCTGTTTGCAGGGCAGGTGGTGTGAGTGAGGGAGCACTGGGCTACCTCACCATGCACAGGAACTCTTTTCCGGCCTGAGGAGATGGTGAGGCAATCTTCAACCCCCCAAATCCCCGCAATCCTGGATCTCGATTGTTTGACCCCCAAAGCAAGCTTAATGGCTCATCTTTGAAAGTTCTCAGGCCGCTGAGATGCCCAGAGGGTAAAATGCCTGCTGCCCAGGCATGAGAACCAGAGTCTAGACCTGCAAAACCCACATAAATGCCAGGTGGGTAGAGTGGCTACCTATAATTCCCAGGGCAGAGACAGCGAAGCAACCTGGCTTGGTAGCCTAGCCAGTCTGCGAGCTCTGGGTTTCCCTGAAAGATCCTGCCTCAAAATATATGGTGGAGAGCAATTAAAGAAGACATTAGCATCAACCTCAGGTCTCCTCACTCATGTGCAGGCACACACATGTATCCACACATACATGCATAACACAACATACTCCAGAATAAATAAACAGAGATATTAAAAAGCTTGCTTATGTGAATGGAACCTGAACAGACCTGAAAAGATATCCCAGGTAAAATCAAATGAAAAAGTCAGATCTTATAACACAGTAAGTGGTGGCATACAGAATACTATATATAAGTACACACACACACACACACACCTGCATACATTTGCCCATGCACTGAAGCATTGAGAACATACTGGAAACCATGACCATATCTGGAAAATAGAATTATATGGGTGCTTACAACCTGTGAATGGCGCCTGGACATCCATCTCTAAGCTTATGTGTTGAGTCAGTTCTGGTGTGGGTCAGCTCATTCAAAATGCTTGCCACAAAAATAAATTTTTAAAGTGCTTATCTAAAAACTTCAAAACAAAGCTGCTCATAAAAAACCAGAATAACACAGGTCATATGAATAACAGCTCATGTTAGGAGCTGGGAGAGGTTTGCTGTGCAAGGGGCTTCCGAGACGAGCATGAGGACTCGAATCCAATATCCAGCACCCATGTGAAACCTGGGAGTCACAACGCCCATCTGGGAGTTAGAGGAGGCAGATCACAGGGGCTCCCTGGCCAGTAGGTCTAGCTGAACCAGTGAGCTCTGGCTTTAGCGAGCTTCTGTCTGTCTCCAAAGAACGAACGAACAAACAAACAAACAAGGTGGAGAGTAATGGAGGAAGATATCCGACATCAGCCTCTGAACGGCACATATATACACACCAAACACCCCCCCAAACACACACAAACATACACACACCCCAAACACACACCACACAATACACCCCAAACACATATACACACACCCCACACATACACACAAACCACAGGCTACACACATACACACCACACATATACACAATACACCCTCTCCACACACCCCTATTTACACATACAGCACACACACACACCACTCTCACACATACCCCCACACCACACAAACATACACACACCCCAAACACACACCACACCAAACACACACACACACCACTCTCACACATACCCCACACATACATACACACCCCAAACACACACCACACCAAACACACACACACACACACCACTCTCACACATACCCCACACATACATACACATACACCCCCACCCCCACACACCACACATACATACACATACACCCCCACCCCCACGTACCCCCATATCACATACACACACATTACAGCATGCTAAGGGTACAGTAATGATATAAACCAATATTAATAATGATTCAGCTCACAGACTGAAGGTCGACTGGCAGTCTAGCAAGGCTGGGCTGGCTCTGGCTGGTTTGCAGCCCTTAAATACGTGCTCCTCCATCTTCTCCATTTTAGGAAATCTTACTTCCAAAAATGTGTGTCATGGGTGACTTTTCAATTCTTGTCTGTTTTATTTTTAATTAAAATATAATTGCATCATTACTCTGTTTTTCTTTCCTCCCTTCAACTCCCCCCGTGTCCTCTCTTGCTCCCTCTCAAACTCATGCTTTTTGTCTTGTTATTGTTACATATACATACACATTACACTTATACATGTTGTGGAATATTTGGACTCTGTTTGAAGGTGTATTGTTGCGATTGGTTAATAAAAAGCTGAATGGCAAATAGCTAGGCAAAGGTATAGGCGGGATTTCTGGGGAGAGAAAGGAAGAGGAGAAGAAATCAAGGCAAGCAAGAGACACCAGGAGACAGGGAAGAAGCAGGATGGGCAGTACATGACAGAATGTAGATCAATATGAACGGGATAGTTTAAGTTACAAGAGCTAGTTGACAACAAGCCTAAGCTATAGGTCAAACCTTCATAATTAATAAGAAGTCTCTATGCCATTATTTGGGAGCTGGCAGGCAGGAAAGAAAAAGACTTGATACATATACACATACAGACAGCCTGCTCAGTCCGTTTTGTGTTGCTTGTTTGTATTAGAAAAACCAATTAGGGGCTCATCGTGGGGAAGAGTTTTCTCCAGCTCTCAGCATTTTTTAGTCGCCTGTAGTCCGTGTCTCCTGGTGAGAGCTCCGTGAGCAGTCTCCCTTCTGTGTTAACACGTCTGTTGGTGTCATTGTTCAGGTCTTGTTTAGGCAGCCGTACTGCTGAGGTATCAAAGTTGAAGCTTCTCTGCCATTTCAGGAAGACACGATCTCACAGCAGGTTTCCTGATCATCTAGCCATTCTCTGTGGCGTACCTTGAGCCTCAGGTACAGGAGTTGAGCTGTAGAAGTATCAGCTGGCACCAGGCACCCTATGATCCATTGTTCTCTGAGTTTTAACAAGTTGTGGGGCTTTTTTTGTAATGATCTCTGTCAGTTTCAAAGAAAAATTTCTTTGACTGAGTAATGAGAGCTACACTTACCTGTAGGTATAAGTAGGATAAGTATTTTGAGTGCAGTTAAGAACTATGCTGGTTATGGGATTAGAGAGATGGCTCCGTAAAGTATCAGTAGAGATTCTCATCTAAGATCCATGACCTTCATAAACCCAGGTATGCTTTTTTTTTGTTTGTTTTGTTTTGCGTTTTATTGTGTTTATCAAGATAGGGTTTCACTATGTAGCCAGGGTTAACTTGGGACTCACTGTAGACCAGGCTGACCTCAAGCTCATAGAGACTGGACTGTCCATTTGTTCATCCAGGGCCCTTCAAGGGTGTCAAATGGTGACCTCTAGTCATATATCCCTCACAAGGCAAACACCTGCAGAAATCCTTGTGGTGGAATATCACCTTAGGCTCTTTGAAGAATATAGCCTGTATGCTAGGTAGAAGCCACAGGGAGGCTGAAAGGGCACCATGTTCTCTTTACATTGTTAGCTCTGCCTCCAGACCCTGAAACTGTCTTAGTTAGGGTTTTATTGCTGTGAAGAGACACTATGACCATGGCAACTCTTATAAAGGAAAACATTTAATTGGGGTTGGCTTACAGTTCATAGGTTTATTCCATTGTTCTTGTGGCAGGGAGCATGCCAGAATACAGGCAGACATGTTGGTGGAGAGGTAACTGAGAATTCTACATCTGGATATTCAGGCAGCAGGAAGAGAGAGACACTGGGCCTGGCTTGAGCATCTGAAACCTCAAAGCTCATCCACCGATGATACACTTCCTCCAACAAGGCCACACCTACTCCAACAAGGCCACACCTCCCAATAGTGCCAGTCTCTTTGAACCTATAGACCCATTTTTATTCAAACCACGTCTAGTCCCAAAAAGGTCTATGGGAAGATTATTCTAAAATATGTCTCTGTACATTTTAAAGGAGTAATTTTCTTTAACAATTTTTATAGGAGGAGTGTAACTAATCTTGAGTCTGTGGGTCACAAGAAAGGGGGGCATAGATCCTGGGTACCCATGTGTTCTTTAGCTGGATTGTTTTTATGTATTTATTTATTTATTTATTAAAGATTTCTTTCTCTTCCCTGCCACCGCCTGCCATTTCCCTCCCCCTCCCCCAATCAAGTTCCCCTCCCTCATCAGCCCAAAGAGCAATCAGGGTTCCCTGCCCTGTGGGAAGTCCAAGGACCACCCACCTCCATCCAGGTCTAGTAAGGTGAGCATCCAAACTGCCTAGGCTCCCACAAAGCCAGTACGTGCAGTAGGATCAAAAACCCATTGCCATTGTTTTTGAGTTCTCAGTAGTCCTCATTGTCCGCTATGTTCAGCGAGTCCGGTTTTATCCCAGGCTTTTTCAGACCCAGGCCAGCTGGCCTTGGTGAGTTCCCAATAGAACATCCCCATTGTCTCAGTGTGTGGGTGCACCCCTCACGGTCTTAAGTTCCTTGCTTTTGCTCTCTCTCCTTCTGCTCCTGATTTGGACCTTGAGATTTCAGTCTGGTGCTCCAATGTGGGTCTCTGTCTCTGTCTCCTTTCATCGCCTGATGAAGGTTAATATTCAGGAGGATGCCTATATGTTTTTCTTTGGGTTCACCTTCTTATTTAGCTTCTCTAGGATCACTAATTATAGGCTCAATGTCCTTTATGGCTAGAAACCAAATATGAGTGAGTACATCCCATGTTCCTCTTTTTGGGTCTGGCTTACCTCACTCAGGATAGTGTTTTCTATTTCCATCCATTTGCATGCAAAATTCAAGAAGTCCTTGTTTTTTACTGCTGAGTAGTACTCTAA
Organism: Microtus oregoni; assembly: GCF_018167655.1. Classification (NCBI taxonomy): domain Eukaryota; kingdom Metazoa; phylum Chordata; class Mammalia; order Rodentia; family Cricetidae; genus Microtus; species Microtus oregoni. The sequence goes on from NW_024543061.1 coordinate 13,351,938, forward strand.
TATGTATATATTCCATACTTTCTCCATCCATTCTTCCATTGAAGGGCATCTAGGTTGTTTCCAGGTTCTGGCTATTACAAACAATGCTGCTATGAACATAGTTGAGCATATACTTTTGTTGTATGATAGGGCATCTCTTGGGTATATTCTCAAGAGTGGTATTGCTGGGTCCAGGGGTAGGTTGATCCTGAATTTCCTGAGAAACCGCCACACTGCTTTCCAAAGTGGTTGCACAAGTTTGCATTCCCACCAGCAATGGATGAGTGTACTCCTTTCTCCACAACCTCTCCAGCAAAGGCTATCATTGGTGTTTTTTTATTTTAGCCATTCTGACAGGTGTAAGATGGTATCTTAAAGTTGTCTTGATTTGCATTTCCCTGATCGCTAAGGAAGTTGAGCATGACCTTAAGTGTCTTTTGGCCATTTGAACTTCTTCTGTTGAGAATTCTCTGTTCAGATCAGTGCCCCATTTTATAATTGGGTTGATTAGCCTTTTACGGTCTAGTTTCTTGAGTTCTTTATATATTTTGGAGATCAGACCTTTGTCAGTTGCAGGGTTGGTGAAGATCTTCTTCCAGTCAGTGGGTTGCCTTTTTGTCTTAATGACAGTGTCCTTTGCTTTACAGAAGCTTCTCAGTCTCAGGAGGTCCCATTTATTCAATGAGGCCCTTAATGTCTGTGCTGCTGGGGTTATACGTAGGAAGTGGTCTCCTGTGCCCATGTGTTGTAGAGTACTTCCCACTTTCTCTTCTATCAGATTCAGTGTGTTCAGACTGATATTGAGGTCTTTAATCCATTTGGACTTGAGTTTTGTGCATGGTGATAGATATGGATCTATTTTTATTCTTCTACAGATTGACATCCAGTTTTGCCAGCACAATTTGTTGAAGACGCTCTCTTTTTTCCTTGTATACTTTTAGCTCCTTTATTGAAAATTCAACACCCCTTTATGATAAAGGTCTTGGAGAGATTAGGGATACAAGGGTCATACCTAAACATAATAAAAGCTATTTACAGCAAGCCAACAGCTAACATTAAATTTAACGGAGAAAAACCCAAAGCCATCCCACTAAAATCAGGAACACGACAAGGATGTCCACTCTCTCCATACCTCTTCAATACAGTGCTTGAAGTTCTAGCAATAACAATAAGACAACATAAGGGGATCAAGGGGATTCGTATTGGAAAGGAAGAAGTTAAGCTTTCGTTATTTGCAGATGATATGATAGTATACATAAGCGACCCCAAAAACTCTACCGAAGAACTCCTACAGCTGATAAACACCTTTAGTAATGTGGCAGGATACAAGATCAACTCCAAAAAATCAGTGGCCTTCCTATACATTTAGCTGGATTGTTAAGAAAAGTTTTCTCTCTCTCTCTCTCTCTCTCTCTCTCTCTCTCTCTCCCTCCCTCTTTCTTTCTTTCTTTCTTTCTTTCTTTCTTTCTTTCTACTTTGGTTGCTTCTTCACTTTGATGCTTTTAGACTTCCATCCTGGGAAGGTGGGAGAAACCTAGTGATTTAGTCTGAAGCCACCAGGACACGCTCCATTGTCCCCATAAGAGTCACAAAACACAAACTCAAAAAAAAAATCTATAAAAACAGACACAGTTTTTCATGGAATGGCTCAATCTGGCATGGAACTTGCTATGTTCTCCAAGTTGACCAAGAACCTGCCAGCCTCCAGTTTCTGCTCCCGGAGTGCTGGTTATGGGTGTGTGCCATCCCACTGGAATTCTCTTGCCTTTGCTACAATAGTTCATATCTCTCTTCTACATTGAGATCCATAAATCATGTAGCGGGTCTTGCCACACAGGATCTTGACCCACTCTCACCGGGACCATCTGTGTACATGCCCAATGGTTCCAGGGCAGGCAAGGGCAGCCAAGTTTCCTAGCAGACATACCTTCTGCCATGAGCCTTGGAGTCAGGTGAGGTTAATACCTGCAGGACTAGAGAAACACAGCACTCTGGGCCAGTTCCCAAACCAGTGAGAATGTGGTCTGCTGTAACATGGTACAGAACAGAAGCCCCAGCAAGGTGGAAGGTGGGCAGGGAAGGGAACTCAGGGCTCGGAGGGGGCAGAGCTGGGCTTCACAGTGTTTTATCACATATATAAGATTTTAAATTCTAAAACCCACATCTGTCTGTCTGTCTGTCTTCCTGCCTGCCTGTCTATTCTGGGGGGGGGGGCGTCATACATGTGGAGGTAAAAAACAACTTTCAGAGTTAGTTCTCCCTCCAAACTCAGGTAATCAGGCCTGAGAGCAGGCACCTTTACCCGTGGAGTCATCCGGGTGGCCCAGTGTGAGATCTTAGCAGCAGGGACTGAATGCCAGTGAGATGTAATTCTATGAGCACAGCATGAGATACTCAGGTAGGGAGAAGCGAGAGTCCAGAGCAGGAGTGAGGCTGGTCAAGAAGACCGTGGTCTTTTGGTCACACCCACGTCACATATCTGTGAGCATGCACTCTAGACCTAATGTGTGCACCGACTTGTGAGGCAGTTGTCATTTCTCTTGCTGCTCCTGGTGTCTCTGCTCAGAGAAGCCACTTACACACAAATGTCCATATTGACATCTCCTGGGGAAGCCAGGCAAAGGAGGCCATGTCTGGGAAAGGAGCTGTGCTAGTTACTTTTATGATTCCTGTAACCAAATACCTAACCCAACACGGTGGAAGGGAGAAAGCGTTAATTCTGGTTTATAGTCCAAGGGGACACCGTCCACCATGCTGAGGCGACGCAAGGCAGCAGTCACACTGAATCTATGGTCCCGAAACAGACAGCAAAAAGTGTTTACGCTCAGCTTTTTCCTGCCTCAAGCTCCTATTTGAGTTCCTGCCCTGACTTCACCCTCCCTGATGGACTGTTACCTGTGAACGGAAACAAACCCTTTATCTCTCCTAAGTTGCCTTTAACCAGAGTTTCTACTGTGTCAAGAGAATGAAACCAGAACATTTGATGTCACAAGTGAACAGAAACTTATTCGTAGGGATAGATTGTTGGGATCGTCGATGGAAATACAGGCTCTTACACCCAGACCTTAGCATAAGTGAACTGACGCTGAGTCATCTGGGAAGAGGGATTCTCAACTGGAAAAGAAATATCCCCGTAAAAGTTGTCTGTGCCATGCTTCTCGCTAGCCCTTTGATGGCTCCCTCAACCAAGATATCTGTTTCCTTACTCCCCATCTCTGTCCTTTCCCCTTCTTGAGCATCCTGTTTCCTCATGTTCTCCTCCTCCCTCCCCTTCTCTCTTCCTCCTCCCTTCTTCCCGCCCCCATACTCCCAATCTTGTCAGGAGATCTTGTCTGTTTCCCTTTCCCAGGGGGATCCATGAATATCTCTCTTAGGGTTCTCCTTGTTACCTAGCTTCTCTGGGATCGTGGGCTGAAGTCTGGTTATCCTTTGCTTTATGTCTAATATCCACTTACGAGTGAGTACATACCATGTTTGTCTTTCTGGTTCTGGGTTATCTCACTCAGGATTTTTTTTTCTAGTTCCATCCATTTGCAAATTTCAAGATGTCATTGTTTTTTATTGCTGAGTAGTACTCTATTGTGTAATGTACCACATTTTCTTTATCCATTCTTCAGTTGAGGGGCATCTAGGTTGTTTCCAGGTTCTGCTATTACGAATAATGCTGCTATGAACACAGATGAGCAAACGCCCTTGTGGTGTGAGTATGCATACATTGGGTATATGCCCAAGAGTGGTATTGCTGGGTCTTCATGTAGATTGAGTCCCAGTTTTCTGAGAAACTGCCACACTGATTTCCAAAGTGGCTGTACAAGTTTGCACTCCCACTAGTTAGTAATGGAGGAGTGTTCCCTTTACTCAGCATCCTCTCCAGCATAAGCTATCTTTGGTGGTTTTGATCTTATCCACTCTGACCGGTGTAAAATGGTATCTCAGAGTCATTTTGATTTACATTTCCCTGATGTTGAGCAATTCCTTAAATGTCTCTTGGTCATTTGCAATTCTTCTATTGAGAATTCTCTGTTTAAATCTGTACTCTATTTTTTGATTGGATTATTTGGTAATTTGATGTCTAGTTTCTTGACATTCTATATCCTTTATATATTTTGGAGATCAGTCCTCTGTCTGATGTGGGGTTGGTGAAGATCTTTTCTCATTCTGTAGGCTGCCATTTTGTCTTAGTGACCATGTCCTTTGCTTTACAGAAGCTTCTCAGTTTCAGGAGGTCCCATTCATTAGTTGTTGCTCTCAGTGTCTGTACTACTGAATTCTCAAGGATGACCCCAGCTAAGAGTGTAAGCAACAGTGGAGAGAAAACCTAAACTGGCTTTCCTCTATAATCAGACTGATGGCCACCTTAACTGTCGTCATAGTACCTTCAACCAGCAACTGATGAAAGCAGATGCAGAGATCCACAGCGAAGCACTGGACCGAACTTCTGGAGAGCAAGTGAGGGAGGAGCAGTAATATGAGCAAAGGGGTCAAGACCATGATGAAGATAGCCACAGGAACAGCTGACCAGGGCTAGTGAAAGCTCCATGACTCTGGACTGTTAGCAGGGGAACTACCAAACTAGGCCCAGTGAATATGGTGGTCGGTTATGAGGCTTGGACAGTCTGTGCAGCCCCTGGCAGTGGGGCCAGGATTTATCCCTAGTGTTTGAACTGGCATCTTGGAGCACATCCCCTTTGGAGGGAAACCTTGCTCAGCCTTTCAATGGGGAGGGGAGGGCCATAGTCTTACCTAGAAGTGAAGTGTCAGACTGAGTTGACTCCCCATGGGAAGCCTTATCCTTTCTGAGGAGTGGATGGGGGGGGGGGGTGGAAGTGGAGTTGGGGTGGGTAGAAGGGAGGGAGTGGGAATGGGGATAACTATGTAATATGAGAAAAAATTGTACTAAAAAAACTCTTAATGAAAAAATAAAGAAAATAGAATGTAAAAAGAAAAGAGTTGCCTGTGGGCATGTCTAGAGTGTGTTTTCTTAATCACAGTGTAATGTGGGAAGACCCAGCCTCTGGTGAGTGGGGCCACTCTTGGGCAGGTGGTCCTGGGTTTTATAAGAAAGCAGGCTGAGCAAGGAACAAGCCAATAAGAAACATTCTCCGTGATCTCCTGGTTCCTGCCCCATTTGAGCTCCTGTCCTGACTTCCCTCAGTGAGAGACTGTTTTCTGGTTTGATCATGGTGTTTATGACAATAGAAACACTAACTGAGATGACATCTTTAAGTAAGAGTTGAAATTTGTGTACCCCCCATAGATCTGTATAGGTGTATGTACATAGAAATAATGTTAGAATCGAGACTGTCCACAGATACTGACAGGCTTCCCACTGCACCTTGCTGGTCGGGGCAGGACATCTCATCAGGGAAGTCAGTCTACTTCAGAGCGCGCTCACGTACTGTTCCCCACATCCTCACTGACCTCCTGTGTGAGGTCAGAGAAGCACAGAGCCTCCCCCTCGCCAGAGATACAAGAGGGTCCTTCTGTCACATGGGCTCTGGTTCTCCTGGGAGACCCTGCTTTGCTCTCTCTCTCTTCTGGTCCCAAAGCCTGAACTCTCTCAGAACCTCCACGGTTCTGCTGCCATCCTTCGCTCTGTGCATGGCACTAATATTCATCTAATAAACTTCTTAGTCACAAGTAATCCATCTTCATGTCCTCTTGAACCTCACCACACCCCAAACCTAGGAGTCCACACACATACACACACAAACTCAATCTTTTAAACCAAGCTCTATTTTATCTTAAATTAAAAAGAAAAAAATTATTATTTTCCTAAATTGTATTGACATAAAGCCACCAGAAAACTTGAAAAACTGAGAATTCCATGGAGGGAACCTAAGGACATCCTCCCCCAAATGACCTTGACAGAAGAGCACAGTGGACAATGTCAGGGACCACACTGTGGCCATAACTGTCAACACAGTAAGATTCCTGACACCAACCTGGAACGTGATATTTTTAAAGCTCTACATTAGGGGCTGGGATGATGGCTTTAGCAAGTAAGATCATGTGTGCAAACATGGGGGTTGGAGTTCAAATCCCCACTCGTGTAAAAAGCCAGGTTTTGCCACACACACACACACATACCTGTAGTAATCCTAGTGATATTGCTGGCAGCAGGTGTGTGTGTGTGTGTGTGTGTGTGCGCGCGCGCACACTCACGCGCATGCATATGCTTGTTGCACGTTCATGTGTGTATATGTGTATGTGTGTGTGAGAGAGAGACACTATTCCTGGGGAATGTAAACAAATGTCCTTATAACTCAATTAGGAAACCGATACAGACCAAAGTAACAATCCCACCAAATTTCAAGTTGGGAAACCACTAATTTGATAAGAATATGAGTGAAAGGTTACAGGAGCATGGACAATCCAAAGACAGATTTGTCACTGAAACCCACTCTAGTATTGTTGATGACTCACTAAAACTGCAACTCTGGAGATCTCTGAACAACTTTCAGACAGTTCAATAGGTCACAGTCTCTTTTCTTCAACAGCCCTTACCACTTATATAACTTTGGGGAGGGAGAGACCATGTGAACCTGATAAGATTCAGGGACTTCCTGAGATTTCTGAGTTGTTTATTTCCTGAGTCTTAGCTAGTTTCCATTCCAGATGGACTGCGTCGATTCTGAGGAAATTTCTATACAGTGGAGATATAAGGGTCCTGCTTACTGACCACCAGTCTCAAGGGAATAAGGTAAAGAGTGACAGAGAAAGACAGCTGATGTCTTTCCTGGCCTCTGTTAGCATATAGTCACTTGAACTGGCACACATACATGTTGGTGAGGGTTTCTGTCCTCCCACCAGATCCCACAGCTGTTTAGCCCCAAAGAAATCACACAGAGGTCTATATTAATGATAAACGGATTGGCCCATTAGCTCAGGCTTCTTATTAACTCTTATAACTTATATTAACCCATTATTCCATTATTCTTACCTCCGTTAGCCACATGGCTTAGTAGTACCTTTTTCAGCAGGGCAATCACATCTTCCTTCTTCTGTGGTTGGAACAGGACTGGGGAGAAATGGGCTTCCTCCTTCCCAGAATTCTCCTGTTCTCATTGACCCACCTCTACTTCCTGTCTGGTTGTCCCGCCTATACTTCCTGCCTGGCTACTGGCCAATCAGCATTTATTTAAAACATAATTGACAGAATATAGACAATTGTCCCATACCACATACATATGCATATGCTACACACACACACACACACACACATATACATACACACATACACACATGTACACATGCATGCACATATATACAACACACACACCATTTTTTTTAATAAAAAGATCAGCATTAGACAGGCTTGGTGATATAAACCTATAAATCCTAAAATTTAGGAGTCAGGAGGATCAGATGCTCAAGGTCAGCCTTAACTACAGTGAATTTGAGGCCTATCTTAGCTATGAGATTCTGTTAAACTAACTAAAACTAACCAATTCAGCACATTTATCTGTTTCCTTCTGCATCTAAAGCATTTCAGGGAAGCGCTGCAACCAGTCTTCCCTTTTAAAAGTATCTCTAAAATGGAACAGCCAGCCTCTACATTTCCGTACAATTTGAATGTATTTGCCTTCAGCCCAGCTTGCAGGACGCTCTGCCTCCTCTGTCCGTGGATACTGAGCCTAGGCAGCAGAGTCACCTGGGAGGATCCACCTTTGCTCACTACCCTGTTGCTATTCACTATACCCCGGCTCTGTGGACATGACTTTGCCCTTTTAAGGGCAGGAATCTTATCTCCCACATGCCAGGTTAAAGGCAACCTTAAAAGAACAGTGACAAATGACTAAATGATTAAATTGATGCCCCCCAGATTAAGAGAGAAAGGTTAGCACAAGTCAATGTGTTTGTGCAGGTTCCCTGAATCCTGTTCTCCACATCCATCTGGTCTTGCAGTTGAAGGTTGATCCCAATATGGCAGTGTTTGGAGTCCAGACTTTGCCATGAGGGAATCTTAGGCACTTCATTTGTAAAATGGGGTTTCTATCACCCCTTTCTTACAGCTCAGGCAGAACTAAATGAGATAAAAGAACCCGAGAGAGTTCACAGGGAGGCCTGCCTTCCTGCAGGTGAGTGGATTGCCCCAGGCAGGGAGGCTGGTGTTAACTGCCTAAGATGTCCCCATCTGCAGATGGCTAAGGCTGAGTTTTGATCCCCTGGCTCATACATTAATCCCAGAACTTGGGAGGCAGAAGCAGGCGGACCTCTGTGAGTTCAAGGCCAGTGTCTTGTCTTAGGATTTCTATTGCTATGAAGAGATGCCATGACCATAGCAACTCCTATTAAAGAAGCATTTAATTTGGGCCTGCTTACAATTTCAGAGGTTAGTCCATTGTCATCATGGTGGGGAGCATGGTGGCAACCAGACTGGGCCTGGCTTGAGCATTTGAAACCTCAGATCCCACCCCCAGTGACATACTTCTTCAACAAGGCTACACCTCTTAATCTCCTAATAGTGCTACTCCTTGGTGTTCAAGCATTCAAGTCTATGAGCCTGTGGGGCCATTCCTATTCAAACCACCACAGCCAGATCTACACAGAGAATTCCAGAACAGCCAGGGTTACATATAGGGAACTTGTTTCAAAGCAAGCAAGCAAGCAAACAAACAAACAAACATAATCTGTGTTGGAGCATCTACTCAAAAAATGACGGCAATGGTAATAGTATGCTACCTAATGATAAAATACCTCTGAGAACAACATTTGTTCATGGCTGTCTCCTCTGCACAGAAACATTCCTGCTGGTGGAGAAAGGCTCAGAAGCCTTAGGAAGCCAAGCAGCTTACACAAGATTCAGGAGATCCTCTTGCTAAGATCTACAGGCAGCAAGTCATTGGTGGGAGAGAGAAGGCTCTCCAGTACGGCTGCCTGCAAATCGTGCAGCGTACTCTAGTTGTGCAAACTTCCCTGGGTGGTCACCTTCCCGGGTGAGGCTTTTCAGCCATGCAGCTGCCTGAGTCACCGGGTGCTTGTGTGAGTAACCTCAATAAACTCACTGATTCACCAAGGTAGACTTGGTGGAATCATGTATTAGTCAGGGTTCTCCAGAGTAACAGAACTTACAGAATGAATCTCTCTCTCTCATACACACACACACACACACACACACACACACACACACACACACACTTATCTATTTGTATTGGAATGACTTACAGACTACAGCCCATGTCATGGATTAATAAAAATTGCTGCAGGATTTCCCTGCTGCGGCAGGCAGCAGAAACACTGCAGGTCCCCAAGTGGTGGCAGGCAGCAGGTCATGTGTTGGCAGGCAGGGGGTAGAGGGTCCCTAGAGTAGTCAGTCCCAGGCAGGGACAGCGCATGAGACTATGCAGCAGGTCTCCGAAGGCGGCTGGTCCCCAGTGGTGTCCCAGCAGCAAGCCATGTGGTGGCGGTGGGTGAGAGACAGACCTATCTGGCACACCATGCAGAGTGAGGTTGGATATTTTTTTAGTAGTTATGGAAGGGAGGGGAGAAGGGGAGAGGAGCAGAGAGCCGGAGAGAGAGAAAGAGAGAGAGAGAGAGAGAGAGAGAGAGAGAGAGAGAGAGAGAGAGGAGACCCAAGCTGCATCTCTGAGAGGAAGCTGGAAAAGAGAGACTAAGTCTACAAGCATGAAAGAAGATCTGCCTGCCTCAGCAGATGGGGGAGGGAGTGGGCGTGGCTTGTCTCTTAAAGAGACAGAACAATCATTATATTTCCATCTCTTTTTTATAATAAAAAGGCGGGAGGTTAGGCACCACAGGTTAAAGGAATTGGGGCAATGGATTCTCAAGACTTCTTCCTGCTTATTTGTGGGTGTCGTCTTTGGGGGAAACCTGAGAAGGCTGGATGCTGGCCACATCCTGGCATAGTTGATCTCTTTGCTCCTGTCTGATGTTTGTGATATGGAAATGTCTGGTGTCTCTTACACCTGTTTAAGGTGGATCCTTCAATTCGCCTCCCTGGAACTCACAAGAACTCTTTGGGTTTGTGAAAACAGAAGTTTTAAACATATACATTGTATAAACAGTAGCATATTTATGTCAGAATGACTGTGACAGATATTTTTGCACAATGAAAAGTATTTTTAAGACTATGGAAGGCAGCGTGAGAGAGAAGTTTGATAACTTGTATTTGTAACTTGCAGGTCTTGTATTAGTATTTTACTGAAATTTGTTTGGTGAGGCTATGCCAGAATGTGGCCAGCACCCAGCCTTCTCAGGTTCCCCTCAGAGACAAGACCTACAAATAAGCAGGAAGAAATCTTGAGAATCCACTGCCCCAATTCCTTTAGCCTGTGGTGCCTAACCTCCCGCCTTTTTATTATAAAAAAGAGATGGGAATGTAATGATTGTTCTGTCTCTTTAAGAGACAAGCCACGCCCACTCCCTCCCCCATCCTCTGAGGCAGGCAGGTCTTCCTTCATGCTTGCAGACTTAGTCTCTCTCTCTTTTCCGGCTCCCTCTTGGAGAGGCAGCTCTCTCTCTGCCTCTCTGTTTTTCTCCCCTCCCTTCCATAACCACTAATAATTTATCCAACCTCACTCTTCATAGTGTGCCTATCCATCTGTCTCTTGTCCATCGCTGCCACGTGGCTCACCACCCAGGACACCACTGGGGATCAGCTGCCTTCCCACATGTGCTGTCCCTGCCTGGGACTGGCTGCTCTTGGGACCTGCTGCCCCCCTGCTTGCCACCGCATGCCCTGCTGGCTGCCACCGCTTGGGGACCTGCAGCATTTCTGCTGCCTGCCGCTGTGGGGGAATCCTGCAGCAATTTTTATTAATCCATTACAGTCTAGTTAATTCAAAAATGAATTGCTGAGAATGGAAAACTTGATTTGCTGAGAATGGAAAGTCCAAGAATCCAGTAGTTGCTCGGTCTACAAAGTTGGATGTTTTGTCTGGTCTTGAGTATATGTTGAAATCCCAAAGAAGTAGGCTCCAACGCCAATGAAGGAATGGATGCTCTAGCAAGCTGAGGCAAAACAGGCAAAGAGCAAAAGCTTCCTTCTTGCAGGTCCTTAAATAGGCTTCCAACAGGAAGATTCAAGGTGTGTCTTCCTGCTTCAAGATCTGCATCAAGGGTGTGTGTTTTCCTGACTCAAAAGTCTGGACTAGAGGTGGATTCACTATAGTGATACTTAATTCGTGTCTTAATAAATAACACTTGCCTGAAGATCATAATGCGAAGCTAGTTACACTAGTGAGCCCCACAGTCAGGCAGTGGTGGCACACACCTTTAATCCCAGCAGCCACACTAGTCAGCCATACGTGCCAGGTGGTGGTGGTGCCCGCCTTTAATCCCAGCACTAAAGAGGAATATGAGGTGGGAGGAGACAAGAGCTCAGGTCTTGGTCTGCAATCTGAGGTTTGGTGGAGAGCATTGCAGTCTGCAGTCATGCTGAGGACAGGATCGCCCCTTTGTCTGAACCTTGGTAGAGGTAAGAGCTCACTAGTGGCTGGCCATTTTGCTTTTCTGATCTCCAGCTTGAACCCCAATACCTGTCTCTGGACTTTTATTACTCATGCTATACTTCACCCACTTCAAACCCAGCAAAAATAATTTCTCACAGGTGTGTCCTCCATTTCAGGATTATAGTTCATTCCAGAGGTAGTCAACCAAGAATAGCTATCACAAATTGTTTCTTTGGTCTGTTGTTGGCCTCTCTATCAGGGGTGAAGAGAAATAGATATCCCCAAAAGGTAATAATGTGAAAATGATTAAAATATATACATTTATGGAAATGTCATAACAAGATCCATCATTACATGTGATTGGTATTTGTCCATCTAAAATTTAAGATATATACAGACTTAAGTAAGTATAAAGAAAATTCCTCTTGAGAAAGTGAGTGGACAGCCGTTCCTGTACCAAACAAGAGGTGATTACTACTCTTGAATTCAGAAGAGAATGCCTATTTAAAGCTCTCGCACAACTAAGAGTGTTCTTGCTTGATTTCACAATATTTTTTATTAAAAAACTTTAAGTATTCTAAATTTTAAACAAACCAAGATGATTGATATATATGTTACAAAAGATGACATGTTTTATATACATTTCTGAATCTGAGAAAATACTTTGTCAAAAAGAAGGAAGGCTGGACAGACAGCCCAGTGGCCGAGGCACCGGCTATGCCAGTGTGAGGCTGAGTGGAACCAGGTGTGGCAGCGCATCTCTGTAATACCAGTGCTCCTGTGGCCAGATGGGAGGAGCCCCAGCAGCCTGGTGTACAGGGCAGCCGAGGAGAGAGCCTGTCTCAGGGAAGGTGGGGTGTGGGGGGCATCCCTGCTGGGTGTGGGTGGACAGCAAAGGTGGGAGCGAGACCACTCATGATGGCAGGGCTTAGTTGTCAGACGGCCATAATACTGTAGGGAAAGACTCAAGGAGTTGGGAGATTCAGCGCTTTGTGCTGGTGTCTCAGTGAGTTCTCAAGTGCTGTGACAACAAGATCACCAAGGGCTCAAGATCTAGGGAATGCAAGTCCATGACCATCATGGCGGGGAGCTTGGCAGCAGGCAGGCATGCCGGCAAGGGGCTGAGGCAGACACATAGAGAGAGACAGAGAGAGAATGAGAGCGAGCTGGGAAAGGGGGAATGGTCTGGTCTTTTGGAACCTCAAAGCCTGCCCTCAGTGACACACCTTCTCCAGCAAGGCCACCCCCAGGGACACACCTCCAAATGCCACCCTAACAATTCTACCAACAGGGAACCAAATTATTCGAACGTATCAGCCTCTGGTGGCTTTCTCATTCAAACCACAACTGGTGACCAAAGAAGGCCTGTTGGGGGCTTTGTGTCCTGTGACTACGTGGGGAAATCAAATTAGGATGCAGGAGTGATAATAATAATAATAATAATAACAACAATAATAACAATAATAGTGCAGAACCCAACAAACATCCAATGCCACGGACCGGCTCAGGGGAGCCACTCAGACCATGGGAGAAGCAGGATCTTGGTAACAGGAAGGCACAAGTTCGGCGAATGACAGACAGACACAACACACAAGAGAGTGGTTGGAATCTGCTGCGATTTTACTGAATTCATGTTTTCATTATATAATATTCAAACAAATAACAAATCAGAAGGCCATGTATCATTGGTTGGCACAGTATGAAAGCTTCTTTTAGTCACATCAGCAATATTTAAGAAAAGTACATTATCAGGAACAGGTGTTAGACATAAAACATCCTTAGAAGAGGAAATCTTGTCCTTGGGACTGTAAACCTCAGCCAAGTGGTTTCATCTTATGAATAGAAAGTTTCTGTCTCATTATCGCTATCATGGCCCTTCCTCTTCCTAACCCTTTAGTTCATCTAGTGACCAAATATACCTAATCAGTTCTCTGCACCTGTTGAACTATACTTTTTAGTACCTTCTTATACAGCAGACATCATGGGGGTTGGGGTCTAGCAAGCCTATCCATAAAGTTTAAAGTATAATATAACAGTCTTTGTCCATCAACATTAACCCATCTATTCCCTTGCTCATCATACACCCTGTGTATGACAAAGGTTCTGCACACAAACAAATAAATCACAAACAAATAAATCAATGAGGGCATGAAGTTGAAAGGCATTCCTGGGGGGAGTTGGAAGTGGACGAGATTGAAATATATTGTATGCATGTATGAAATTCTCAAAGAATAAATAAAAAATATTTTTTAAAAACCCAAAGCAGACCCGCCAAAAAAGGAGCAAGGGCCGATGCAGCCAGGGTGTGTGAGTGGGGAAAGGAGAGGACGAGATCAGTGAGTGCAGATCCAAGGCCATTGTTAAGGATTCAGGCTTTTATTTTACAGGAGATGAAAAGCGACATCAGGATGACTTTATTTTTGATTATGTGTATGTGCGTGTCTGTATACATGAGTGCAGGTACCGATGTATGCCAGACGATGGCGTCAGCTCCCCTGGAGCCGAAGTTACAGCTGGTCACGAACCACCCAACAGAGGTGCTGGGAACCACACTGTAGTCTGCAAGAGCAGCAAGCGCATTAGCCACATCTCTCCAGCCCCACAGGAGGGTCTCACATGAGTTCAGGGTGTGAGAGGATTTGAGTGAGATCTTAAAGTTCCTGTCAGTTGTTGGTAAAGCATGAATGTCAGAGGTGAGAGCAGAGGCAGGAAGACCAGTAGGTGCTATGGTGACCATCAATCAGGTGCCACAGTGACCATCAATCAGGTGCCACAGTGACCATCAGGTGCCACGGTGACCATCCATCAGGTGCCACGGTGACCATCAATCAGGTGCCACAGTGACCATCAATCAGGTGCCACAGTGACCATCAGGTGCCACGATGACCATCAATCAGGTGCCATGGTGACCATCAATCAGGTGCCACGGTGACCATCAATCAGGTGCCATGGTGACCATCAGGTGCCACAGTGACCATCAATCAGGTGCCACAGTGACCATCAGGTGCCACAGTGACCATCAATCAGGTGCCACGGTGACCATCCATCAGGTGCCATGGTGACCATCAATCAGGTGCCACGGTGACCATCAATCAGGTGCCACAGTGACCATCAAACAGGTGCCACGGTGACCATCAATCAGGTGCCACGGTGACCATCAGGTGCCACAGTGACCATCAATCAGGTGCCACGGTGACCATCCATCAGGTGCCACAGTGACCATCAAACAGGTGCCACAGTGACCATCAATCAGGTGCCACGGTGACCATCATGTGCCATGGTGACCATCAATCAGGTGCTACGGTGACCATCAATCAGGTGCCACGGTGACCATCAAACAGGTGCCACGGTGACCATCAATCAGGTGCCACAGTGACCATCAAACAGGTGCTACGGTGACCATCAATCAGGTGCCATGGTGACCATCAGGTGCCACGGTGACCATCAATCAGGTGCCACAGTGACCATCAATCAGGTGCCACAGTGACCATCAATCAGGTGCCACAGTGACCATCAGGTGCCACGGTGACCATCAACCAGGGGCCGCGGTGACCATCAATCAGGTGCCACGGTGACCATCAACCAGGGGCCGCGGTGACCATCGGGTGCCACGGTGACCATCAGTCAGGGGCCGCGGTGACCATCAGTCAGGGGCCGCGGTGACCATCGGGTGCCATGGTGACCAACTGGCAGGCACGGCCTGTGTTAGGAACACAGTTGAGTCAGTTCTCTCCTTCCACTGTGTGGGCTGTGGGGATCAAGCCCAGGCTGTCAGACTAGGCGGCGGGTCCCTTTTCCTACCGAGCCGTCTCTTTGGCTAGCTTCATTTATCTGAGCTGTGCGACTGTGTCGACAGCTTGACAACACGCCTTACTGATGAGTACTCCAGGGATGAGAAGGCAGGGATCAAAGATGAGCCTTACTGATGAGTACTCCAGGAATGAGAAGGCAGGAATCAAAGATGAGCCTTACTGATGAGTACTCCAGGAATGAGAAGGCAGGAATCAAAGATGAGCCTTACTGATGAGTACTCCAGGGATGAGAAGGCAGGAATCAAAGATGAGCCTTACTGATGAGTACTCCAGGAATGAGAAGGCAGGAATCAAAGATGAGCCTTACTGATGAGTACTCCAGGGATGAGAAGGCAGGGATCAAAGGTGATTCTTGGGTTTTTATCTGAGGACTTGGAGTTGTTCCTTTCTGGAATGAAAACAGAAAGCATATCGGAAGGGCAGGAGATGATACGGGGTCCGGATGCACATTTGTCATCTGTTGGGTGTACAGCTTTGTGTTTTGGGGTAGCGGTCTGGGCTGGAAGTCTAACTTTGAGAGTTATTCAGTGCTTAAGGTTAAGTCGGATGAGGCGACAGAGGGCAGGCAGATCCAAGGCCTGACCACGGGATGCCCCAGTGTTTACAGCTGAAGAGGTGGGAGAAGGAGTGGCCAGAGAGGTATGGAAGAGTGTGTCCAAGTGAGAAGTGTGTCAGGAGGGCAAAGGATGTTGTGATGTGTCATCTGTGGGAGACTAAGTATCGTAGGAGTAGCCATGGCCAGCAGGTGCCTGTACCAGGGAGGAGTTGAGAGCGCAGTGTGAGGAGAGTCAGAGAGATCAGCCCTGTATCTTAAAGAAAGAAAGAAGATGCTGGTGGGGAAAGAGCAAAGGAGGTGGAAGAGAGGACGCCCCACTCCCCGCACCCCTGGTGTGAGAGACAAAGGCTGAAGAAAGAACCACCAGCACGTAGCCACTAGCCATCCCAGGGCTGCACGGAGCAGTGCTAGCTTCTCCAGCAGCAGCTAGAATTTGCTTGTTTTGTTTGCTTCATTTGTGGGGAGACACGTGTGCTCCGGCACTCATGTGGAGGTCAGAGGCCTTGTTTTGGGTGTCAGTTCTCACCACCCACCACGTTGAGACAAGGCTGTCTGTCTTGCTGAGCGTACACCAAGCTAAATGCCTAGACAGCATCTAGGAGCCTTCTGCCTCCGCCCCGTCTCGCATGTGAGCACTAGGATTACCGATGTGTTGCTGAATCAGCTTTCACGTGATTCTGGGGGTTGAACCCAGGTTGTCAGACTTGCATAGCAGGGCTTCTGCTGGCTGAACCACTTCCCCTGATCGCCAGCAGCACCGCCCCAGACACAGCATTTTCACTTCTGACTCAACAGCTTCTGAAACAGCACTTTAGAAACCCACTCGCGATGTTAACCTTGGAACGCTTAACCCAAACTACAATTACCCGCATTAGCTCCGTTTGTTCCATGGTAGGTATAGTCTTATCCCAGAGCTGGCACGTTAAACCAGCCTTCAGAAGTGTCGCTTACAAAAATATACGGCTATTTTCTCCAGGAGGCCACATTCCCAGGGGACCAAATCTGTATTCAAACTCTTCGTTATTTCCTCCACTGTGGTCGTCAGACGACCTTTATGAACACACAAACGAGCATCAGTGGAAGGCGGGTCAGGCCCTTGTCATCCTTAATAAGTGGGTAAGTAGAAACAGGCAAGTGTTAGTGCCAGCATTCAGAAGGCAGAGGCAGGCAGAGCTTTATGGGTTGGAGGACAGCCTGTTCTAAACAGAGAGCTGCAGGGGATGTGGGGTGTAGCTCAGTGGTAAACTGTTTGCCCACCATGCTCAAGGCCCTGGGGTTGATATCCCACACCATGAAAGAAAGTACGATAATAATGAGGACGAGGAAGGAAGGAACAAAGGAATGAAGGAAAAGAAGAGTAGGGAAAGGGGAGGGGAGGAAATTAAAACTTTCAGTGTGAACTGTTTGGAATCTGTCTTTTCTGGGGAATAATATTCAGGGAGAAAGGTCCGCCTTGCCCTCAGCCACCCCTAGCCCTTCCCTTTGTAGCTAGTCCTGTGTCTAAGGCAACGAAATGCTTGTGGAATGAATTGGACTTCTGGCCAAGCAAAGAGCCCTCCAGAACTCTTAGAACTCCAACTTCCGGGTCCTTAGAGACCATCCAGGCTGGCAGACCCCCCCCTCTGCCTGGTCACTGGCCTATACTTGCTCCCCAACTCCCACCGTGTGTACTCAGCAACTCTTTGGCTTTTATTAACCACGATTCTGTCACTGTGTAACTTAGTCTTTCACCAGCCTTGTGCTGACACTGGTCCCTGCTGGGCGGGGGCCAGATTGGGAGTCACAGTCTCCCTGCCAATGACTGAGTTTAGTTAAAAAGTAAAATATTCACTACCACACGCAAGCATGCTAGAATATTTTCCCAGCAGTGTTTAGAACTCTAGGGGCTTCTGCTTCTGGACTTTGGGGTTCATCTGAATGGAAAGGGATAGGAGATACAGCTGGAGCAGAAAGATGTAGAAAACCACTGTGAGGGCAGCAGACCTGAGGTTGGCCCAGGGGATGAGACCATGAACAAGCTGTCAGAAACCTCTTCAGTCTTCGATGCCTTCCCATATCCCTTCCCTGGAGCCGGGGTAGGGTCATCTATTTATCCACTGAGGGTAGGTGTGTGCGTTGGATGTGCTATATGCACACATGTGGGCCAGAGATAGATTTCAGTGCCTACCTTTATTACTGTCCTTATGTTTTGAGCCGGGCCTCTCACTCAGGAGCTCATCTGTTCGAGTTACCTTCCCGTTGCGGAGATTAAATGCCCTGACAGAAAGCAGCTCGGGGAAGGAAGAGTTTATTTGGCTCAGAGTTCCAGGCTCCAGTCCATTGTTGTGGGGACGTCAAGGATGGAATTAAAACATCACATCGTGGCCAAGAACTGGGAATAAATGCACGGATCTTTGCTTGCTTGCTGCTTATGCCTGTCTTCCTTCATTTTTATGTAGTTTAGGGATCCCTGCAAAGGGGATGGAGCGACCCACAATGAACGGCATCTTCCTATCAATAACAATAAGACAATTACCTAGAGATAGGCACAGAGGCCAATCTGATCTAGACAATTTCTTTCCCAGATGATTCACACTGGTAGATGAAACTAACTGGAACACCACCATTTTGGCTATGTTTTGTCTCCCTCAGTGCTGGGTTACAGATATGTGTTACCATACCCAACTTTATGTGGGTGCTGAGGATCCAAACTTGGGTCCTCATGTGTTCTCAGTAAGCATTTTATCCACTGAGCCATCTCCCATCCCCTCCCGAAGAGTTCTGTCCATGTGTGTTTAGATTTTTTTCAGACCATAGTGTAACTCTTAAAAGAAAACTTAACCTAAAACAAAAGAAAAAAACTTTAAAAAATAATGGGGCTCTTGAGACAGTTCAATTAAAAGTGCTTGCTGCCTAAGTCTGACTCCTAAGCTGGATCCCCAGAACGCACATGGGGAAAGAACAGACACCCACAAGTTGTCTGCTAACCTACACACACTAAAGAAAATTAAAAAAAGAAGGGGGGGAATGTAAGCCCCTCGAGGCACACGAGTGACCAGCCCCTCCCACTGAGGTCCTCCCACTGCCGGGTTCCACCCACTGGACACTCTAACTGCTCTAACTGCCGGACCCAACCCCACCCTACAGAGTAAAATGCCTAAGCTCTGCACTTGAAATCCCACCAGTCCCCGCTTCCCTGGAAAGCTTCTCCCTGGAAAGTTCCACGCCCCCCTCCTCAAGGAACTCTGTATAAACCCTGCCTTCTGTTCAGCTTCCTGTTGTCTCTCGACTGAGCAGAAACAGTCACCCTCCTGGTTTCTTCCCTCCCAATAAATCTCTTTGGTTTGTTGTGTTCTGTGACTTTGTGGTATTCCTTGGCTCCTGACTGTTAGGAAACCTTCCCCTCTGAGCTGCAACACTTACGGAGAACCTTCAAGATGAGGTAAGGAGGTTTGCCACCCAAGTCTGACAACCTGAGTTTGATCGCCAGAACCCACAGAAAGACTGAAGGAAAGAATGACTTTTATAAAGTTGTCTTCTGGTCTAGACACAGGCACCATCACACACACACACACACACACACACAAGCACAATTTTTAATTTTTTTTTAACTTTTTTTTATTGAGAAAAGAAAAAAAAACAAATTTCCTCCTCCTCCCAGCCTCCCATTTCCCTCCCCCTCCTCCCACCCTTCTCCCCCTCCCCCCACTCCTCTCCCCCTCCCTCTCCAGCCCAAAGAGCAGTCAGATTTCCCTGCCCTGTGGTAAGTCCTAGGTCCTCCCCCCTCCGTGCATTTCTAGGAAGGTGAACATCCAAACTGGCTAGGCTCCCACAAAGCCAGCACATTACGTAGGTTCAAAACCCCGTGCCATTGTCCTTGGGTTCTCATCAGCCCTCATTGTTCGCCATGCTCAGAGAGTCCAGTTTTATCCCATGCTTTTTCAGTCACAGTTCAGCTGGCCTTGGTGAGCTCCCAATAGATCAGCTCCACTGTCTCAGTGGGTGGGTGCTCCCCTCGTGGTCCCGACTTCTTTGCTCATGTTCTCCCTCCTTCTGACACTTGGTGATCCCAAAGAAGCTAAGTAAGAAGGTGAACCAAAGAAAAAGCATATAGTTGTCCTCTTGGCTATGGGAAGTAGACAAAATTGCCGGGGAGAAAATTGAGATCTTGGGGGTGGGGTGGGATGGGGGTAAGGGGAGATGGGGAGAGAGGGGGGAGAGGGGGAAAATGGGGAGAGCTTGGGGAAGGGGGAGGATTGGGATGAAGGAAGATTGGATGGGGGAGCACGGAAGCACGGTTCTTAGTTAAGGGAGCCACCTTAGGGTTGGCAAGAGACTTGAACCTAGAGTGGCTCCCAGATACCCAAGCCGAGGTCCCCAGTTAGTTCCTTGGGCAGCTGAGGATGGGGAACCTGAAATGACCATATCCTAGAGCAATACTGACGAATATCTTGCATATCATCATAGAACCTTCATCTGGTGATGGATGGAGACAGAGACAGAGACCCACACTGGAGCACAAGCACAATTTTTAAAATAAAATGATACCAAATCTTCCTAACATGGTCACAAACATTCTACAGTGTAGATGAATCATTTTGAAGGCTAACTCGGCATGTCTTTCATGT
Organism: Microtus oregoni; assembly: GCF_018167655.1. Lineage (NCBI taxonomy): Eukaryota > Metazoa > Chordata > Mammalia > Rodentia > Cricetidae > Microtus > Microtus oregoni. Next base: position 13,372,303 of record NW_024543061.1, read on the forward strand.
TTTTCACAGAACCCCACGGCCCCTACTTCCTCTTGTGATGGACAGGCTAAAATAAAGGTGTTTTCATTTGGTTCCCAATAAATGCCAGAGCAGGGCTACTCCCACCTGTGCTAAGCGTATCCTAGGTGCCAGGTCCTTTAGTGCAGAGACCCTCAGTGACAAACTCAGTCCCACCTCAGCCCAGAATGTGACTGTACTTATCACTCTTGCTGAAATGATATAGCTGAGCCAGGCTCAGTTTATAAAGAAAAGGGGCTTATTTAGCTTATGTTTGGGGAGGCTAAACATTCAAGCAGACTCACCCAGGCCCTGGAGAGGCTTCTATGGCTGGGCCACCTGGGGAAACGACAACAAAAGTCTGCGTGAGAAGAGGAGACATCTCAATATAAGAAGCCGTGGAGAAGCCGGACGGTGGTAGTGCACGACTCAGGAGGCAGAAGCGGGTGGATCTCTGTGAGTTCAAGGCCACCCTGGTCTACAGAGCTAGTTCCAGGACAGGCTCCAAAGCTACAGAGAAACTCTGTCTCAAAAAAAAAAAAAAAAAAAAAAAAACAAAAAAAAAAGTAAAACAAAACAAAGAAGCCATGGTGAGACTGGGGCTTAGGGTGCAGATTTTCATGACAATTCCTTTCCGCAAGAATTCTCCACTGTTCCTTCTGAAGACAGCAGCCCCAAGAACCAGAGGGCCTCCTACCTCCCCTACCCTCGCATGTAAGCCTGTGCACCTTATGCCAAAAGGGGGCATCTGTTCCCCTGGAACTAGAGTTAAAGATGGCTGTGAACCACCATGTGGATTTTGAAAATCATTGCTCTTAACTTATGAGCCATCTCTCCCGCCTTAAGTTTTGCCTCCTAAAGGCCCACATTGCCACACTGGGATCCAAGGTGCCAACACTCGATTTTTCCAGGGACAGACAGCAACTACTGCCTCCTCCTTCTTGTTCCTTTTCTTCTCATTGTCACTGTTACCTTGGAAGGACTGGAGCACATCTTCAGTCTGAGGCTGCTTGGCTCTGCCATTGCCCTTCCAACAGAGCTATTTACCTGCCTAGCTGGACCCAGCTGGGGAATGTATCCACTTAGCATTCATCTGTGGTTTGTCTTAGATTACCAAATGTAACACCTGCCATTTTCACATAGGCATTTTGTCAAAGATCGAATAGCCGTGACAGAAAAGAGATACCAGAGTAGCGAGAATAAGGAAAACACACTTTGTGTGGCTTCCCCAATCGGATCCCGTTTGCCCTTGGAAAGGAATCTCAAAAGAGATCAGCAAGGCAAGGGTAAGATGACAGACAGTTCATACTTACATTCTTTTATGACTACTCAAAGTCACTCTAAGAATCCCCTTACAAGCCAGGCGTAGTGGTGGCCCACACGTTTAATCCCAGCACTCAGGAGGCAGAGAGAGTCAGATCTCCGAGTTCCAGTCCAGCTTGGTCAGAAGAGTGAGTTCCAAGATAGCCAGAGCTACACAGAGAAACCTTGCCTTGAGGGAAAAAAAGAGAAAAAGAAAGAAAGAAAAAGTATTTTCTCAGAGGTTGTTAAAACACATATTCTTAGGCTAATTCTGGTGGCAGATGTGAGGCAGAGGCAGGCAGATTTCTGAGTTCAAGGGCAGCCTGGTCTGCATAGTGAGTTTCAAGCCAGCCATGGTACATACATGGTAAGTCCTATTCTTGAGAGAGTGACTCAATGGGCCTAAATCAGACAGGAAACAGAATAACCCTGTGCAATAAATTCCTAGGTACTTCCTGTAAGAATGGCCAAGATCAAAAACACTGATGACAACTTATGCTGGAGAGGATGTGGGGAAGAGGGAACACTCCTGCATTGCTAGTGGGAATGCAAGTTGGTACAGCCCCTTTGGATGTCAGTATGGTGATTTCTCAGAAAATTAGGAAACAACCTTCCTCAAGACCCAGGAATACCACTTTTGGGTATATATCCAAACGATGCTCAATTGTGCCACAAGGACATGTGCTCAGCTATGTTCATAACAGCTTTGGTTTTCATAGCCAGAAACTGGAAACAAACAACCTAAATGCCCCTCGACCGAAGAATGGATAAGGAAAATGTGGTACATTTACACAATGGAGTACTATACAGCAGAAAAAATGACATCTTTAATTTTGTAGGCAAATGGATGGAGCTAGAAAACATTATTTTGAGTAAGGTAACTCAGACACAGAAAGACAATTATCACATGTATTCACTCAAAAGTGGTTTTTAAACATAAAGCAAAGAAAACCAGCCCACAAATCACAATCCCAGAGAACCTAGACAACAATGAGGACACTAAGAGATACATACATGGATCTAATCTACATGGGAAGTAGAAAAAGACAAGATCTCCTGAGTAAATTGGGAGCATGGGGACCTTGGGAGAGGGTTGGAGAGGAGGGGAGAGGCAGGGAGGGGAGCAGAGAAAAATGTGGAGCTCAATAAAAATCAATAAAAAAAATTCCCAGGTGCTTCATGTTTTATTGACCAGTGACTCATGAATTTAGTGTTCTGTCTCAAGCATATCTCAAAGGCATCCTCTTTATATTACCTGGGTTTGCCTACTGGTGCAAGAATAACAGAGGAGCTTTCAGGGTACCCTGCTGCTCCTGGGAAATGTAGTTCTTGTAAGTGCTTTTATTTCCTGAGATTATCACAGTTCCCAGCTTCCTCACCCTCACACCAACTTGGTAAGGCAAGAAAGACTGAAGACTGGAATAAGCCGAGAAGTAATGAACTTTACCTGCTGGTCATCTTAGCGGGAAGAGCTAGGCAAATAACATTTGATCTGGGTTTGAAGATTTGAGACTATATGCATGTTTTCTTATTTGTGATATATGAAAACACTACTTTGGAGGCATTGAGAGGGCTAAAGTCACATCCACTGAGCATAGATAGCATCAAAGCCCAAATCTGAGTTCAGTGAATGTCGGCTCAGTGGACCAGCAGCCCCACCAGCAGAAATTTCCACAGACCATGGAGGACATTTCATCTAAGCCTCCAGAGAGAGCTGGAGGTGTAGCTCGCCAGTACAGCAGTTAAGGAGCATGCATGAGGCCCTGAGTTTGACCCAAACAAACGACAGGCTACATAATACCCCAGGAGGAAGGTGTTATTATTCTTACTGTTCTCTGAGGAAACCCAACCTCAGGCATTAAGTACCTTGCCAAATATGACCAAAGTGGTGAACCCAGGTCCCATTTAGGAGGAGGCTGTCACCATCTCCCAAACGTCACAAATCATCCTGCAAGTGCCCCCAGAGAGACACCAGAGCAGTCTAGACCAAGCTGAGTTCCAAGAGGGGAAGGTTGTCACAGAACTGTGTGAGGAAAGTGTCCCAGAGTGCCACCCGCGACCTCGAGGAAGCCCGTTTGCCTTCCTGGGATTACCAAGCATGCGCAGCACAAGACTGTCATGATGGAGGAGAGGGACTCACAAAGCCTGCTCTCCCCAGGGATACTTAGGCAGCTAACAGTGTGTAGGTGAGGGACTCGTGAGACCTCCCACGAGGATTTATAGTTAACTGTTTCTGTGGAGACAATTCTTTGGTTGTATCCCTCCCCTAATTCTTCTATTGTAGCATGAATAATAAAAACCCAGAAGCAGATATTGGGGTTCAAGATGAAGATCAGAAAAGCAAAGTAGTTAGCCACTAGAGAGACCTTTTCCCTCCACCAAATCCTCAGACCGAAAGGGTGAGACCCTGCCTCCATGAATCCTCAAGCTCCTCACTCCATGAGTTCCTATCTCTTCCCCTTTACACTCCTCTCTCCGCCCAGCCATATCGCTCCTGTCTCCACCTCCCTAGTGCTGGGATTAAAAGTATGTGACTCCCAAACACTGGGATTAAATGTGTGAGCCACCACAATCTGGATTTGTTTCTGGATTGGTCTTGTGTAGTCCAGGGTAGCCTTGAACTCACAGAGATCCGTCTGCCTCTGTTTTCTGAGTTTAAATATGTGTGCCACCACTCCCTGACCTCTAGTGGTTTACACTCTGATCTTCAGTAAGCTTTATTTATTAATGTACAAATAAAATGTCACTACATTCTATAAGTCGCCCTGACTCATAGTCCTTCTAATAACCATGATTGTACTCACTGGTTTACTTAAATAGATGGGTGGAATTGTTTTCTTGGCCTATTGTTGGTGCCCTATCTGGGGTGAGTTTCCAGAATCTCTAAAAATAATAAAATAAGTAAATAAATAAATAACAAATAAACAAAGATTCTCCCAACCTTTTCCCCATCTAATTCCTTCCTAAAGATGAACTTTGTCCTGGAAAGGGGTTTTCTCTTTTGCATATGTATGGGTGTGTATATATGTTTGAATACACGTAGGCATGTGTATGCGTGTGTATGTATGTTTGAATACACGTAGGCATGTGTATGCATGTGTATGTATGTTTGAATACACGTAGGCATGTGTATGTTTGTGCATGTGTGCATGTGTGGAGGCCCTAAATTGGCCTTGAGTATCTCACTTGATTGCTCTCTTATTTATTGAGGTGATGTCTTTTGATGAACCTGGAACTCACTAATTCCAGCTAATATAGCTAGCATTGCCTGGGGACTCCACACCTCTCCCCATCTCTGTCAGAGTCCTGGGGTTATTGGCTGTCTCCATGGCTGCCTAGCTTTTACAGAGGTTCTGGGGATCCAAATTCCAGTCCGAATATTTTCATGACAATATAAGGACTGGAATTTGGATCCCCATGACTTTATCCATTGAATCCTCTCTCCAGTTCCAGAAAACGTTCTTTAAATTAGCTTTATTGAATTTCATTTGCACACAATAAATTCACATATTTTAAGACCCACCCAAGTCCGTGTGTCTATCAATGGTTAATTCCTTTACTTATTGACGAGCAATATTTCATTGCATTGATATAACACAATCTACTTATCCACTCACCCCAATGGACAGCTGTGCTTATAATTTGGGTTGCTGATTGGAGGAATTCTTCTCTGTAATAATTCTTATCTTTTTGACTAGGAAAGGGAATCTACATGTAGATCAGGAGTCAGCAAACATTTTCAAGAAAGGCTAGACTTTATTTGTGAGTCATGCATGCTTGCAATGCCATCTTCTTAGCTCTCCATAATAGCACAAAGACACCCATAGATAGAGCATACACAGCAAATATGCCCAGTCGTGATTCTGCAAGACTTTATTCAAGAAGACTGAATTTTGAGTTTTAGCTATCATTTCCATGTGATAAAATATTAACCTGCTTTTGATTGGTTTCCAATTGTTTAAAAATAATTATCAGCTTGTAACTTGTACAAAATGTGGGGCAGGATGGATGTGGCCCTCAGGACACAGATTGTTGACCACTGATGTAAGTAACTTTAGAATGTTTAGAAAATTCTATTTCAGTCTGTGTCTTCCACATTTAGCCATCCCCTACCTCTAAGGAATAAAAATAGGATACACAGGTTCTAATGCAATAGAAAAAGAAGAAGGAATAGATTTAGAGAGATTAAGCAGCTGAAAAGGAAAAAGAAAACAAAGAAGAAAAAGAGGAGGAGGATACGCAGAGAACGTGATAGGGAAGTTAAGTCTAACCATGACACGGCACAAAAGCACCAAAAAGGATATACATGCAAATACGCATAGCTGTGCTCCTGCAAAATAACGGAACCCACGAACTGGTCAGCCTGGTCTATGATTTGGGGGCTGAAGAGATAGCTCTGCAGTTAGAAGCACTTGAGGCATCTGAGGGAGTGAATATCCATGGAGAGGGTCTTAGAACCAATGCCTCGCACATTATGAGGGGCAACTGTTACTAATCATTTTTCCATGTGCAGACAAAAGTCATGGCCACAGAAATTGAAAACTAGACTTGATCCTGGGTTGGTCACCGATTGACTGGGGTTGTAGTCATGTGACCATTCCAGGAATTAACTATGCCACTATTCAAAGGGGATCGGATTGAGCAGAAGTACTCACAGGCAAACAAGTGGCCCAGAGGGAGCTAAATCGGCCGTGCATTGTTTGGGGTGGAGAACTATTTATGTTTGGGTGACCAGATCACGAGACCCGGGGATCCCTAATTTTAATGTTTATCCCTGCTATGGTTTAGACCTTAAGTATCTCATGAAGTTCCCACTATCTGATATGGGGAGGTGGTAGACTTCTTAATCCTGAGAGACCTTTAGGTCATGGGGGTGTGCCCTCTAAAGGAGTACCAGACCCCAGCCCTCTCTTCATCTTGCCTTGCCTGTCCTACCATGCACTTTCGCAATGATAAGCTTCATCATAGGCTCAAAGCAATGGGAGCACCCAAGTGTGAGCTGGAACCCTCCAAAATACGACAAAACAAGCCTTTTCTGTTTGCCACGATGATGGAAAACCAACACAGTTCCCAAATGCCTGACTTAGTCATCAGCTACAGTTTCCTCTCCGTGACACTTGAAGCCCAGAATCCTCTTTAGATAATCAAGGCTTTCTGCCCAGAGTCCCTACTTGTGGACAGCACTGGTGCTCAGCCTGGATTCTGCCCCTCCCTCCACTTAGCTTTCTTTTTCTTTTTAAAAACCATTTTTGTCTTCTCCTCCCCACTTCAGCCAGTACCTGCAGCTCACTCTTTCTTAGACTACAGAGTGCAGGAAGTACTCTTTCCCACTGCAATAGCTAGGGTGCTGCAGGCACTGTTAGAGGCCTCCAGGTCTTTTCCAGCTGACCTCCACTGTAATTGGTTGGACTCTCAATTAGGGATGGGGCCAGGCTAGCAGCAATAGCAAAACCGTAGTAGTCTGAGAACAAAAGCTATTTATTATCCAGATAAAGTCATGATTGCCTGGGTCCTCTGGGGCCCAGGCTCCTTTCCATTTATACTCTGTGGACAGCTGCACAAGTCTCCCACAGCTAGAAGACGGAGAGAGACCATAAAGGAACAGGAGAGTAGTTCATCACTTCCTCTGGCAAGGAGGTGGCGAGTGTGCCCCAAGGAGAAATGATGCGGGGTTTAATGAGCAGCTAACCAATCCCCGTGCTCATGCCTGCACCACACTAGTTATGCAAAGCTTCAGATGCCATCTCTTGTCAGAGGACATACATGGAGGCCAGACTGTGTTTTTCATTAGCAAGAGGACCAGAACAAGTGTTTTAATTCTCACTTATTGATTTATAAATGTTGTCCCTTTCCTGTTGTGGTGGTTTGAAAGAAAATGGTCCCTGAAGGGAATGGCACTATTAGGAAATGTGGCCTTGTGGCAGTAGATGTGGTCTTGTTGGAGGAAGTGTGTCACTGTGGAGGTGGGCTTTGAGGTCTCATATATGCTCACGATCATACCCAGTGTGGCAGACCACTTCCTGTTGCTTGCCTGAATTCTCAGCTCTAGCACTATGTCTGCCTGCAGACCAGCATGCCATACCATGATGAGAATGGACTGAACCTCAGAAAATGCAAGCCACCCCAAGGAAATGTTTTCCTTTGTAAGAGTTGATGTGGTCAACGACATCTCTTCACAGCCATAGAAATCCTAACCAAGACACATGTCTAATTTCTATTCATTTTTCAAAGATGAAATCAAATTCCCTGTTAAGAGTCCACTACCCTAGCAACTGTAGTGCTTTGGGTCCTGACACAGGGGAAAGGAAACAAAATCCAGACAGAACAGAAATAGCTTGGGAATTTTTATTGCCCTAGGAGAATGTGTGAGCAATGTTAGTGACCACAGCAACTTCTAATGTAGAAACAGTTTCCTTTCCCTGAGAGCTTCTGTCGATTTAAGGTGCATCTCCCCAAAACACAGAGGGAGGACTCAGGATCTCCCTGTGACCAGTAGGTATCTGATACAACAACCAAGAAGAGAGGAACTTATCCTCAGAGACTAGGGAAACTGGTTAGATGCCTAAAATATGTCAGACACAAGAAACTGTGATGTCAGATCTAGCCAAACACAAGTTGGGAGCCCAGAACCTCTCCAGTCATTATTAAAGTCCTCTTAGAAATCACCTCCTCCCCCATATAAAACAGCTTCATACATTTCCAGCCCACACCCTGCTCTATTCGACCCAAATATTTCATAAATGTGGCATGAAACAACCGTGCAACTTCCTTACACAAAGTCTTTTAGGCTCATTTTGCCTCCCTCCTTCTCTCTCTCTCTCTCTCTCTCTCTCTCTCTCTCTCTCTCTTGCTCAATTTTTTGGAGACAGACTTCTCTGTGTAACCCTGATTGATCTGGAATCACTCAGTATTCCAGGCTGGCCTCAGAGACCCAACCAGCTTCTGCCTCCTGAGCCCTTGTATTAAAGGCATGCGCCACTACTGCCAAGATTTCATCTTGCTTCTCATATAGATGAGTTGCTGAGATGGGGACCGTGTCTTCTTACCCAATCACCATTCAGACCCAAGCGAGAGTCTAGTGGACCATAGAAGAGTGATCCTTCATCTCTCCCTCCCTCCCTCCCTCCCTCCCTCCCTCCCTTCCTCCCTCCCTCTCTCCCTTCCTTCCTTTCTGAGTTCTAAAACTATTCCCAGGAGCAGCAAGAAATTTAAAGAGAAAAGGAGAGACGTTCTGGCCTAGCAGAGTGAGACCAGGTTATAAGCAGATTAGTAAAGCTGGACAAAGAGCTGATCAAAAGGAGCTGGAGAGGTGGCTCACTGGTCAGGAGCACGTGTTGCTCATGTAGAGGACTCAGGTTTGAATTTCATCATCTCCGACTGTCCTAGCTTCAGCTCCAGTAACTCCAGTCTCAGGGCATCTGATTCCCTCTTCTGACATTCACATGGTGCACAGACAGGCATGCAGCCAAACACTCATACACATAAAGAAATCTAAAGTACACAAATAAAAGAACCAATCAAAAGATTTATAGGAAATGGGATACACTCTGGGTGGTAGAGCCGTAGGCCACTTGAAAGATTTGAAATCAAGGCTAAGACAAGGCAGCTTTGGGGACAGGCCCTGAGGGAACCTGGCTCAATAGCAAGCAGGTGTCTGCAGCTATCTCCACGATCAGGTTCAGGCATATAAAGACCAACAGCGGCAGGTGAGGCTAGGGCCACAGACATGTAAAGCCTGAAATAACAGGTGTGGCTAGGGCGTGCAAAACAGATTCTCTCCACAGTGCCAAAGTGATTCATATTGGTGACAGTCTTTCTGAAGCAGTTTCACAAAACGTGCCACATTTAAAAACATATTTATGTATAAGCAAGCATAGCTTTAGAATCCATGAAGGAAGGGCCGAAGACCCTGTTGTTATTCGCCACACTCCTGCTTGGGTCTCAGTGGCACCTATAGTTGGGTCACAGCTTGTCCTACATGAAATACATCAGATTCCAAGGATCCCAATACTGGACTCTTAGCATCAGGGAACAGGACTGCCCCATTCCAGGAAATGATTCTCCCCATGAAATGAAAAAAGATGACATACTGGCATGTCCCGTTCATTTAACACTTAGAAAAGGACGTTTACGGTCCCTGGATCATGAACTCATCCTGGGACCAATCATCATGGCTGGTGGAAATGAATTCTCCTGATTGGCCAAGCTTCAGTCACATGCTTGTTCGTTTCTAGGGGGATAGAGGAGACTCTTGATTGACAGGTGAGTCGTGTGGCTATGGATAAAGGATGGAACAGTTTCTCAAGGATATAATGGAAGGCCACTGACCACGGAAGACTGGGAATGGGAAGATAGATGAGTCAAACAAATCCCAAACGACCCCTGTCTCCCCTACCAGGAGACACCGCTCAGAGGGGCTGCTCCAGTCCCGGAACAAGGAATTTTTCTGCAGAGCCTCAGAGCAACTGTTTACAGTTTGTGCCCACACCCCATGTTTTGAAAAGATGGAACGATATAGAAGGTCACCCTTAAAAAGGAAACCCAAGTCAAGTGTGGCAGCCCACACAGGAGGTAGGGACAGGCAGATCTCTGTGAGTTCAAGGCCAGCCGGGTCTACAGAGAATTCCAGATCAGCCAGAACTGCATGGTGAGATACTGTCTCAATGAAAAGAAAAAGAGATAAAAGGGGGGTCCATATTTGTAAGCTCAGCCTTATGAATAATCAAATCATTTGAAAGCTGTGGTTGAGATCACAAGGGAGCTATAAGAAAAATAGGAACCTATAAGAGGATAAAGAATGCTAAGGAGGCGCTGGAGAGATGGCTCAGAGGCTAAGAGCTCTGACTGTTCTTCCAGAGGTCCTGAGTACAATTCCCAGCAACCATATGGTGGCTCACAACTGTAGATGGAGCTGCAGGCTGCGTCCTGCCACCCAGCTCCCGGCTGCCTGGCTAGCTTATGCCCTGAAATAACAACACACAAATTGTATTATTTTAAACACTGCTTGGCCCATTATATCTACCCTCTTCTTGGCTAACTCTCATATCTTGCTTAACCCATATTTAGTAATCCATGTAGCACCATGAGGTGGTGTCTTACTGAGAAGATTCTAGTGTACGTCCATCTCGGGCCGGAGCTTCATTGCGTCTGACCCAGAGAAGAGAGGCATGGCGATTGCCTCACTTCCTCCCAGCATTTGTTCTGTTTACTCCGCCTACCTAATTTTCTGTCCTATCAAGGGCCAAGGCAGTTTCTTTATTAACCAATGAAAGTAGAAGTCCCACCTACATCACACAACCATCTACAATGAGATCTGGTGCCTTCTTCTCGTGTGGAGACTTACATGCAGGCAGAACACTATATACATAATAAATAAAATTCTTTAAAAAAAAGAATGATGCCGGGCGATGGTGGCGCACGCCTTTAATCCCAGCACTCGGGAGGCAGAGGCAGGCGGATCTCTGTGAGTTCAAGACCAGCCTGGTCTACAAGAGCTAGTTCCAGGACAGGCTCCAAAGCCACAGAGAAACCCTGTCTCGCCATGCCAGGTATTTTTTTTTTTAACATGAGTTCTGGGGATCAAACTCAGGGTCCTCATGCCTGCAAGTCAGACTACTCCCAGACCCCAGACTATTCCCAGAGCCCCAGCCTCAGTGTCTGTATCCATAAAACTGAGAAGAAATACTATCATGGGTCAGCTGTGAGAGAGTCACACAATTGTGTGGCATACTAGTTGACGTGAACTGCGTCTCAGCAAGGTAAAGGCCGGACAAGGACGGCCTTCCCATGTAAACGCCCAGGGGGCTGACAGAGCTTTGTTCAAGGGCCAAGGAGCCCTGGATTTAATTTGTGGTGCTAGTGAGGGTTGCAGGTGCTTTTGAAGCTGACATTGATGGTGGTTGTGGTGGTTTGAAAGAAAATGCCCCCCCAGGCACTATTAGAAGGTGTGGCCTTGTTGGAGGAAGTGTGTCACTGTGGGGGTGGGCTCTTTTCTCAAGCTTCACTCAGTGTGACAGTCAGTTGACTTCCTGCTGCCTTCTGGTCAAAATGTGATGGCGTTTGCCTGCTCGTTGCCATGATCCCTGTCACTGAACCTCTGAAACTGTAAGCCGCCACCTCAATGAAATGTTTTCTTTGTAAGAGTTACTGTGTCTCTTCACAGTCATAGAAACCCTAACTAAGACAGCGGTATTGGGCAAGCTTTGGGCCCTTTCCAGCAGTTCATCCTTAGAATCTGGGAGTGTTGCCCTCCAAGGGTAGCAACCCTTGAATTGCCTTGCTCTGACAGGTCTATGTCCTTAAAAGCCATCTACTTCTACAGAGGTTTACTGTCTGCCACATAGTCGGTGTCCCAAATAGGAATTGCATGGTCCACTTGGCTTAGAGTAACAGGCACACACACACCCACACAAACACAAGGATTGCTGGGTACTTTGTAGATCCTTGAATTAGGGCTTCCTATTGGGGACCTAAAATGTCGCTGCCACAGGTGTCTGGAGTTTCTTGTTTGAAGCAGGAGGAAGAGGTAGGCGGGAAATTCCAGGGAATTCATGGACCAGGGAGGAGGTAGCCAGTGAGGGTCATGGGAGGGGAGGGAATAGAGGAAGTGAGGAAGCGAGCAGGAGAGACGCCTTCTTCCCTTGCTAGCTCTCAGCACACCCAGTGACGCAACCAGACCTGATATCAGAGCCTGGCAACTGCCAAACAACTCCACCCCACCCACCTCTTAACCCCTGACCCCCAGTTGTGGGCTCCTCCCGGAGTGAGGCAAGGACTCTGGAAAAAGCACTGGCTAGTATCTTGATCCAAAACGCTAGTCGGATGTGGTATTGTACACCTTTAGCCCCAGTTCTCAGGGCCAGAGGCTGATGGATCTCTGAGTTCAAGGCTGGCTTGGTCTATGTAGTGAGTTCCAGGCTAGCAAGAGCTACATAGTTATATCGTGTCTCACAAAAAACTGACATATTTTAGATTTGAGAATACTTGTATATTCATAGTGAGATATCTAGGTAATGGGACCTAAATCAAAACACAAACTAAGTCAAAATATGAAATTCATTGATCCTACACATTTGTATACACCATAGCCTAGAAGTAATTTTACAGAATTTTTTTGTTGTTGTTTATTTTGAGACAAGATTTCGCTATAGCCTTGGTTGTCCTGGAACTCACTTTGTAGACCAGGCTGGCCTGGAATGTATAAAGACCCACCTCTCTCTACCTCCCAAGTGCTGGAATTAAAGGCATGTACCACCACTGCCTGGTCTTAGAATATCCTTAAGAATTATGTTAACTTGTTTGTTATGTATAAGTGTAAATGTGTGGGTGTCCACGTGAGTGGGGATCAGAGGCAACTTTCAGGAGTGGGTTTTCTCCTTCCACCCTGTGCTTCCCAGAGGTCAAACTCAGGCCATCAGATTTGGCAGCGGGCACCTTTGCCCACTGAGCCACTTTGCTAGCCCTTGTGCAATGCTTTAATGTGCCCACACTTTGACTGTGATTTCCAGAGACGAAGGTGAGTGGCATTTTCTACTTTTAGCATCATGCCAGCTGGCAAAAGCTTTCTGATTAGGAGCGTTAGGGATTAGGGATAATCAGCCCGCAGTTCTCCGAGGCCATCATAGCCACTCAGATTACACTACGAGACGGGTTCCCATCTGCCCAACTGTCCTTCCAGCTTTGGGAACAAAACAAACCAACAGGCACCAGAGATAGGGCCCATAGCCACAGGCTGCTTAGACTGAACGCCCACACTGGAGCAGCTGTCCCATCAGGTGCCACTGTGCGTCACCATCAGGGACTGATGCCCAGTACCCAGGAGAGGTGACCTGAGACAGTAAGGGGAGGTTAACTGTGGTGTGGCATGAACTCCACACTGTGGAGGGGGCTTCATGATCAGGTTCCTTGGTGAGGGGAGAAACTCTGGAGCAGGGTGAAAAAAGCCATTAAAAAAAAAAAATCCAGCTGCTCAAGCCTCACGTGTGTGGTGAGTTGGAGGCTAGGGTTAAGGGGACATGGTGACGAGGGTGACAAGGAAAGATGTTCCCAGGGTGTGGAGCATCTTCCCTTCTCCCTCCTCTTTCCTTCGTCTGACTTAGCAACGTTTTCCTGGACTATCTGTGAGCAGTGCAATTTCTTGGGACCTTGAAGAAGTGAGGTACACTGGGAGTCCAAAACAAAGCAAAAACAAAGCTTCACTGTCATTGTCCTCCCCTTCAACATCCCATGGTTGTCCCACCAAACTTCCCTCCTGATGGGCGGGAGCAGGTGCACATTCCAGTCCGAGACTGACCTCTGGCTTAGTTAAAGCATTCTCTTTAGCATCATGGGAAAGAATATGAGTGCCCTGTTCTCCCTGCTGCAGTGGGACACTCCAGATCTTTTCTTTGCTGGAGCTGCCTCATGGGTAGACTGTTTCCTTAGAAGAGGGTCGTAAGCCAGTAGATAGCTCATTCAACCATCTCGTGGTCTTATATCCAAGCCTAGGGCCACCTGATCTGATCATGTCCCACATGAAAGCGTGCAGACCTCACTTAGCCAGAAGGGTCTCTCTTGAGACATTGTGCCTTCACAGGGTCAACAGAGGCAGGTGGCAACTTATTCAGGCCCTGTCCTGAGTTCTCATGGGTCCGGGAATGATGAGCTCTGAGTGAAATCTTCCTAGACAAGAAGCACTTCACCAGTCTCCCCAACTCCACCACATCTCCCCCACCCCCCACCATGCTGGCCGGATCCCCCTGTGTCTGATCACCTTCAGAACCCTGAACACGTTTTGTCCTGCTCCGATAGACTTCTCAGAGGAGTTCCATTGCCCCTTCAATCCAATTCCTAGCCACACCCCACTGCCAGTTCCTGATAATGGCCAAGTCTGCAAATACCAAGCCTCTGCTCGAAATAAAACATTACTCATCCTCTCGGATCTGGAGCAAACGCCACTGCTCCTTGTGCTTCTGCCTCCTCCCGCAGTGCGCCGCAAGTCCTTGTTCCAGTCTAGGTGTTGACTCCACACCCACACCTGCCGTACAGATACGCATGGGCATGCCAGCCAAGTGTGGGGGCCCCATCTGCTCTGTCTCCTTCTCAAGTTCAAAGAAGGGCTCCTAGGGAGTCCAAGGCTGATGAGATAATTGGGGTCCAGCCCAACAAAGGCAAGTATAGTTCAAGGATTTTGACCGGACACTGATGTTTGGACTTAGTTATCAGTTAACAAGCTCTGTAAAGATCAAACAGACCAGGGCATTCACTGAGTTCACCAAGATGTGGAGAAATTATTGCCAGAGAACTGGAACATGAACACTAGCGATCCGTTGCTGCTAGAGCACCCAGTCTTTCAGTTGTGGAGGAAGCAGACGTTCAAACAGCCCCTCATGAAGACACCTTAATTGCTTCCATTGCGGAAGTTGTCACAATAAATCCTGGACAGACGCATTTTTGCAGTTAGTAAGAAAGGATGAGGGCACCAAGGTACTGACCAAGACATAGACTGCAGCCTACTCATGGCTCCCTCACCTCTTGCCCTGTGAAGATAAGGCATCCTGAGGCTGTATCCATCATTTTCCTTTCTTCTCATTTCCAGAGATATTCCATTTCAGGCTGTTTTCCCTTTATCTCTGGGTCTGATATGCCGTGAAGGGCGACAGTGAATGATTAGAGATGTGCCACTCTGATATCTGTCTTCATCCTCAAGTTGACTGGATTTGGAGTTAGCTAGGAGACACACTTCCGGGTTATCCATGAATATGTTTCCCTGAGGAAGAAAATTCACCAGGTATTTAGGCAGCGTGATCCCATGGCCTTGGGGTCCAGACTAAATAAAAAGAAAGGAAGATTGAATGGAGCACCAGCATTTTTCTCTCTCTGACACATCCTGGCCAGTTGCTCCATGTTCCTGCCGCCATGTCTGGACACCATGACAGGCCTTGCCCTTCTTAACCGTCAGCCAAAAGAAGTCTTCTTCTCCCTAAGCTGCATTTGTTTCAGTCACAAGAAAAGGAAGGAGCACAGCTGCCGAGCACACAGATACTGCTGGGGAGCCAGAGTAAGTAAGCAAACATTCCCCAGAGCTTAAACATGGACTTGAGAGCGGGTGTGGCAAACACATGGTTTTGTGCTGTGCTCTGAGGTTACTCTCTGATCCTCACCCCCAGTGGCCATCTCTGAATGGCCAGCACTGGAAATGCTGCTGCTTGGAGCCATGGTGTTTCCTGCTGGTGCGGAGTTGGGATGTGGTGTGATTTGGAGTCTTTACCTGTCGTGGTTTGTAACAGGCCAGTCTGAGGGTTTCTTTGGCAATGTTCCCTGATAACTTAATAAGCTTCCAGAGTTTACAGACTATAGCTTAGTTGGTAGAGCGCTTGTCTAGCATGCACAAAGCCAGGGGTTCAATCCCCAGCACCACACAGTAGTCCCAGCACTTACGGAGCAGAAGCAGGAGAATTAGAAGCTGCAGGTCATCCTCGGTTATGTAGGGAGCTAGAGGCCAGCCTGAGCGACTTGAGTCCTGTCAAAAACATAAAAGTAAATAGACCTTAACATTCTAGATTCCCTGGGACAGAGATTGCCCAGAGGCCATTATCTGCTCTGTCCCTTGACTCATGCGTCTCATTACTTCCAAGATATGCCTTCTTCCGATGTTTAATCCATGTATAACTATAGTGTATTCCCATAAAAGTGAGCAAATGATAGTGTGGGGACCACTCTAAAATTTCAAATAATCATCACGCGGATCTGACCCCAGCCAAGAATTATAACATTAGCCCTAACAGAAACCTTCCGGTAGCTGCTTCCATCATGGGTGTGCACTCATCACCCAACCTCACAGAGTAGTCAGGCAAGATGACTGACGACGTGGAGGCCACCATACTGTGAGGAAGCTTAGGCCTTCTAAACAGGCTAACTAACAAGTGTCTTTGAACGTCATCCTACAGTAGTTAGATTTTGAGCTACCACACGCCAGACATCAGATTGTGAGTCAAGATATTTCCAGATGATGATAGTTCCCAGTTCATCCACGGGGAATTAAGCATGCACACACGTGAACTCAGGGAGGCCATTCTCATCCAAACCTTCACATTCCACTCTCTGGCCCATGGTCTTGTAGTCACATCATAGTGCAAATGCATTCAGTCCAACATCAAAAGTCCTCATAGTCCCCCAGTCTCAACACTGTTTACAAGTTCAAAGTCTCTTCTGAGACTCAAAGCGAACTTTTTTGTTTGGTTGGTTTGTTTTGTTTCTGAGACAGGGTTTCTCTGTGTAACAGCCCTGTCCTGGAACTCGATCTGTAGACCAGGCTGGTCTTAAACTTGAAGATCCACCTGCCTCTGCCTCCCAGGTGCTGGGACTAAAGGAGTGTACCACCACCACCTGTCACCAACTCTATATCTTAACTGTAACTCCCTGTAAAACCAAAATCAAAATACTTACATTCCTCCTAGTCCAAAGGGGGAGGAAAAGAGTATAGTAAGGAAATAATGGAACCAAAAATCAAATATCACTCCCTTTGTTCCAAATACTGGGACCAAATATCAGCAAGGCAAACTCTAAATTTTGCATTTCCATGTCTGGTGTCAAAGTACTCTCCAGTTCTCCAACTCCTTTTAGCTTTGTTGACTGAAACACACTTCTCTCTCTTGGGCTGGTTCCACGCTTGGTCTATAATATATAGCTCTCCTCGGCAAATATCCCAGGGCTCTGGCATCTCCCACACCAATGCAATCCAGGTTTTACCTTCACAGCTTTGAGAAATGGCTTCTCTGGGCCTCCATACAGTGACTGCCTTGCCTAATGCATGTCATCAGCACTTTAACCATGGAGGAAGACTCAATAACCCCCTCCTTTATCCTTGACGCTTAAGCCAGAACCACAAGGTGAAGCTGACAAGCTCTGCTGCTTACTTGGGCTGAAAGTTGGTGCTCTGGATGACTCGCTTTGTAAAAACTTTGACTTGTTGATGGTTTCTAAGCCAAGCAAATCCCTCAGGTTTGCTCCTTTCACAGGTTGCTGAATTAGCTGGGTGGTGTCTTGACCCAAGGTCACCACTCCTTTTGGTCGATTTAACAGGACTTGACTCCAGCATTCCACTTCCTGGGGGCTCTTTTGCTCCTCAAACTGTACATTTTGTATTTCTTTTTGCCCTGCCTGCTCCTTTTTGACATAAATCTGCATAAAGCTGGTCACTAATAACCTCAGGACACAGTTAATACTGGACTATCTTGTAATCCCCTGCCAGGGCCATTAACCCCAAACTCCTCAGTTTAGCCTCAGACAGATAATGAGGACAAGGACATAAAACAGCCACATTCTTTGTCAAAACATCACAAGAATGGTCTGTGGGGCACTTGTTTATTCTTGAGTCTGGCCTACATTGCTCTCAGAACTACTGGCTTCCAAGTTTCTACCAGGAAGTCTCATTAAGCCACATTAAAGCATTCACGATAGATAGATAGATAGATAGATAGATAGATAGATAGATAGATAGATAGACAGACAGACATACAGTCAGATAGGTTATACCTGGCACGGATTTTTGAAACCTGAAAGCCCACCCCATGACACATCTCATATCTACTCCAACAAGGCCATACCTCCTAATCCTTAACCAGTTCATCAGTTGGGAATAAGCATGCGAAAGGAATGAGCCTATGAGGGAGCCTGCTCATTCAAGCCCTTTCTTCTCTAAATGTGTTTTAGCCTTTGCACAAAAAGCCCTTGTTTTTCTTGCTTCCGGCGTGTGGGTTTCTGAGCATGAGTCTGGGAGACGGGACTTATTCATTTGCTTGTTTTCTCCAGGCCTCTGCTGATTTGGATCAAAGGCTGACATAACATACTGAGGGCAAAAGGCAGGTATGCTGCAGTTTTAAATGAACGCAATTTTAAATTCTAAATCCAGTTTGAGTCTGATTTTCATCACTTGGACATGTCGCACTGTGACAGAGGGGTCATGGTAAGTTGCTTGCTGACTTTTGAAAAATCTAGAGACCCAAGCACAGGCTTGGCATTCACTGTCTAGCACTGTGACTCGGGGGAGGTACGAAGCACTCCTGGATCCCTTCCCAGGCATACAGTGCAGATCCTGTGTGTTTCTGCCTATAGTGTCTTCTCATCAGGGCTTCCCTTTCTGTGAATGAATGTGGGAAAATTACTTACTTTTACTGTCTGAAAAAGAAAAAAAAAAAGACAAAATTTTTGAAAAGTTTGCACTGTTATTTGGCTTGAGGAATCTCATAAAACCGTCCAGGAATGGGAGCAGTAACCAGAGATGAGGGATGTGCAGGTGGAACTGGAGTCTGATCCTGATTCACGAGGACAGAGCACAGTGCTATGAATGTCCAAATCCACGGGAAAAGCTACAGTTATCAACTGGCACAAGCCTCACTCACTGTTCCTTCTGCAGTGTCTTCCTCCGAGGACAAAGCCTTTATGCTGGACAGAGTTAACCGCCACCTAGCTGGGGTTGGCCCGTTTCATCGAATTCATAGCCAGGAGCTGAAGCGATGACTCTGCTGGCAGAACGCTCGCTGCACAAGCCGAGAACCTGAGTTCTGGTCTCGGCACCCACACAAACACAGGGTACTGTGCTGCGCACCTATAATCTTGGCCCCAGAGAGGCAGAAACAAGGAGGTGGGTCTGCGGAACTTGCCGACAGCCGGCCTAATAACCTGATCAGGAGGCTCCAGGCTAATGACGAGCCCTGTCTCAAGTGAGGTAGAGAGTACTGGAGGAAGAGACGTGGTGCTGGGTGCTGGCCTCTGGCCCCTACACACACAGTTCACAACCGGTTCTCCATTGTCCCATGACTTTGTTATTGTCTCATGATGGAAGAATCCTAAGTCCACTCTGGAAGAGACTCAAGACAGGGTCAGGGTCCTTTCCTTGCTCTGTGAGGGTCCTTTGATCCATCCGTATTCTTCTCCCAAGGATATTGTCCACCTCTTCCCAACCTCCCCTTAGCGACTCTTAGTTTTGCCATGCAGAAACACTGCCTGACGTTGCTTTGCCAAAATAAAGCTGCTTTGTAACCCCATTCCTATACATACACTGAAATGCATAGATCCTGCTTTCTTTCCTTCATCCATCCCTTCCTTCCTTCCTTTCCATCTGTCCATCCATTTGTTTTGTTTTGTTTTGAGACAGGGTAACCCTGGCTGTCCTGGAGACCAGGCTGACTTCTGTCTCCTGAGTACTGGGATTAAAGGCATGCGCCAACATCTCCCGGCTTAGATCTTGGTTTCTTATACCATTTTCTAATTAGAGGACCCAGGCCTTCTTGGAGGAAGGACTGATTATGTCTGGGAAGGAGGCCACATTGAGGAGATAATGGAGCATCTCATAGTGCCCAATAGTAAGGAAGTGGTCCCAAATGTGCTCACATACACATGCAAACACACATGTGTGCTCTCTCTCTCTCTCTGTCTCTCTCTGTCTCTCTCTCTCTCTCCCTCTCTCTCTCTCTCTCACACACACACACACACAGACAAAATGCCACAGAATATGGACAGATGGGAGTACAATGGGAAAACTGAAAACAACTCCCAATAGCCAAAGCAGGAGATAACTGAGCAACAAAATAATAAGGGATGATATCTAAAACACACAACAAACATTAGTGTGTTTAACCTGATAACAGAATAAACAGAGATGCTGGCTGGTTTTATGTCAGCTTGATACAGGCTATACAGTAAAATAAGCCCTTCCTCCTCAAGTTAATTTTGGTCATAGTGTTTTTAGTTACAGCCAGAGAAACTCTAAGACCATGTGTGATAGGATAACTGCACGAGAGGAGAGAGAAATCCCTCATCTAGACGGACAAGTAAGTCACGTGACCAGCTGGCTGCGAGGAGGCGGAACTGAGCCCGGACTCTTTAGTGTGAACTGTACAGTGACTTCCTTACCAACAGCACACTATACAAGGATGGGGGTGGGGGACTCTTCATTTCCCACTGGAGATACTCAGCAAGTAGCACCTTAGCCAAGCAATCAAAAATCAAGGCCCAGTGATAAGCTGTGTCAACAGCGTGGGGAAACCGCCTTCACTCCTGTGGCCCTCCTCCCAGACCCCTGCACTGTTGACAGAGGTTTCTGTCCCATCTGGTTCCAGCAGTCGTTAAGTCCCAAAGAAATCACACAGAGGTCTACATTAATTATAAACTGATTGGCCTATTATCTCAGGCTTCTTATTAACTCTTATAATTTATATTAGCCCATTATTCTTGTCTGAGTTAGCCACATGGCTTGGTACCTTTTTCAGCGAGGCAGTCACATCTTGCATCCTCTGCATCTGGCCGCAAGACTGAGCTTTCCTCTTTGCCCTGTCTCTGTTTCCTGCCTGGCTACTGGTCAATCAGCGTTTGTCTAAAATACAAGGTACAGACCATTGTCCCACAGCACTGCACCCCAGTGGAAGCCTGAGAAAAATATTAGTGCTATCCCGACTGAGAGATAGACTACAAACCAGTGTTCCTCAGACTGTCAAGATCATGAATGACAAAGAAGCAAGGACAGGAACCAAAAGAGAATGGGGATTAAATGTGACTCACTCTCCTGGACGGACTCTTAGGACAGAGGACATTCGAGAGCAGAGGTCTGCATAGAGCATGCATCTCAGTGGTAAGGCATCGATATCGGTTTCTTCATTGCCACAAATGTGCCTTGTCAGGAAATGTGGAGAGTAGAGGAAACTGGGCGTGGCGTTCTGTACTGTTTCCAGAAGGCTGCGGTTGAGCCCGGTAGCAGAGCGCTTGCCTCGCACATGCAAGGCCCTAGGCTCATTTAGCAGCACTTCCAAACAGAAAATGAATTTTCTGTAAAGCTAAAACTTTTAAAGTAAAAAGATTTTTTTTTTTAAGGAAGAGAGTTAGGATATGGTGTGAGGCGTTAGTGATGTCGCATGCTTTTAAACCCAGCCCTCGAGAGGCAGAGGCGGGCGGAGCTTTGTGAGTTGGAGGTCAGCCTGGTCTACAGAGCCAGGGCTACACAGAGAAACCCTGTATCAAAAAACAAAAAACAAAACAAAGCAAAAAGGAGATGGCAAACATAAGCCCCCAAGTTTAATCCCCAGTGCACAAGCTGAGAACAAAGCTTGGTTACACTATAACCCTGGCGCCTGGGAGGCAGAGAGAAGGGGCTCCCTTGGACTTGCTAGCCAGCATAGCCAATCAGCAAGCTTCAGGCTTAGTGAGGGACGCTGTCTCAGAACATAAAGTGGAAAGTGATTGAAGAAGACACCTGACACCAAGAGTTAGTACACACACACACTCACACATGCCCACACACATATGTGCACACACACCATACACACACACACCAAGAGTTAGTACACACACACACACTCACACATGAACATACACACATGTGCACACACACCATACACACACACACCAAGAGTTAGTACACACACACACACACACACATTCACACATGCCCATACACATATGTGCACACACACCATACACACACACCAAGAGTTAGTACACACACACACATTCACACATGCCCATACACACATGTGCACACACACCATATACACACACACCAAGAGTTAGTACACACACACACTCACACATGAACATACACACATGTGCACACACACCATACACACACACACCAAGAGTTAGTACACACACACACTCACTCACACATGAATATACACACATGTGCACACACACCATACACACACACACCAAGAAAACAAAGAAGAGGCCTGGCATGGTGACACAGACCTTTAATCCCAGCACTCGGGAGGCAGAGGCAGACAGATCTCTGTGAGTTCGAGGCCAGCCTGGTCTACAAGGCTAGTTCCAGGACAGCTAGACTGTTACACAGAGAAACCCTGTCTTGAACAAAAAAGAAAAAAGAAAGAACGCAAGCTAATAATAATAATAAGAAAAAGTTTAAAAATGAAAAGAAGTAACACAGAGAGCATAAAGACAAAAGAAGTACTCGTTTGGAATAATCATTCCTTCCAGCCTGCCCCTGTACAGAACCGAGAGTGTACATTTTTATGGGGAACAGACCTGCATCCATAATTATCTCATCACGGTGCCTTTTTGCCCACAATAGTACGCCCAGCATATCTTTCTCAATGGCAGAGTGATACACTGTTACTTCACTGGCAGCACTCCTCCGTGGCTTTTGGCATCAGCTTCTTCCTCCAGGTTCCTGTCATGTAAGATCCTGTCCTGACTCCCTTTGATGGCAGTGCTGTGGAAGTGTAAGCCACATACACCCTTTCTTCCTCAAGAGGCTTTTGGTCATGGTGTTTCATCGCAGCAATAGAAACCCTAACTAAGACATCATGTGTGCCCCTTAAAGTGGGCTTTTCTTTCTCTGAAGGAGACTGTATTCACACACACATACAAATCTCTTCCTACTGTTCGGTTAGTTACACAAGTTCCTGGATTGGGCATGTACTATAGGTTGCCTGGTAATCTTGGCAATATTGCCACATTTTTTCCTTCCTGAATCTTTGTCCACATCTCGCTAACACCAAGTGTTCATTTCTGTAAGTAACATGCTTCTGAGAACTGCAGGCTTGATCGAGTGTTGGTGGTCCATCTCTCAGACTTCCATTCCCGCTCACACCGTAACTGCTCTCCATTCTTTTTTTTATTTATTATGTATACAATATTCTGTCTGTGTATATGCCTGAAGGCCAGAAGAGGGCACCAGACCCCATTACAGATGGTTGTGAGCCACCATGTGGTTGCTGGGAATTGAACTCAGGACCTTTGGAAGAGCAGGCAATGCTCTTAACCTCTGAGCCATCTCTCCAGCCCCCTGCTCTCCATTCTTGTGTTTGTTTTATGTTTTTAGTTTGTCCCTTTTTAGCACGATAGCTTGACTAATTTGGTATGGATTTCATACATGCATATGATATAGCTTGATCTTATTCATGCTCCCACATTTCCCTGAAGCTCCTCCTGTTCTAACTGGTGGTCTTAGGTCTGATGACTGACTTTCCATCACTAGAAACAGTTCTGGGATGGCTGGGCACGTAAAGGCATTTGCCTCCAAACCCGACAACCAGTCCTCCGACCTCTACACACGTGCTCATAACATGCTAAGGGGGACTACACCCACAAATACACAAATACATAAATCAATAAATAATGCATGTAATAAAATTTTCTTTAAAAAGAAAAATATACTTAAATCAGAATCATTATATTTAAAATGCCCCCTTCCTTGTGACTAGAGAGATGGCTAAGTGGCTAAGAGCACTTGCTGCTCTTCCAGAGGACCCAAGTTTGAGTCCCAGCACCCACATGGTGACTCACAACCATCTTTCACTCCAGGTCTAGGGGATCTGATGACTTCCGCTAGCCTCCACAGGTACCAGGCACACACGTGGCACACAGATAGACATAATACAACATACACATAAAAAACAAAACAACACATACATAAAAATTTTAAAATAGCACTACATTTTAATATCTATTTCCTTTCCTTTATTTTCTTTTGGTTTGCTCTTTGTTATTCATGAGTGTTTTTCCTGCATCAATTTCTGGCACCACATGCATATGGTGCCTGTAGAGACAGATGAGGGTAACGGGTCCCTGGAGCTAGAGTTCCAGACAGTAGTGGTTGGTCAATCAAAGCTGGAGACTAACCCGAGACCTCCACAAGAGCAACCAATGCTCTTAGCCTTGAAGCTGTTTCTCCAGCCCATTCCTTTCCCTCTCCGAGGATAAATATCCAAGACAGGGGCCTGAAGCATTGCTCAGTGAGTAGAGATATTTGCTGCCAACCTGGTTTGCTCCTCAGGATTCACTTGGTGGAAGGAAAAAACAGGCTGCTACGGGCTTTTCTTTGACCTCCACAGGGATACACAAACAAAATAAAATAATAAAGTGCAAAACTAAATAAATAAAATATAACTTGCAGGAGCCCTGGCCTTCCCGAAGCCTGCTCAGCCTCTCCCAGCGGTGCTCTGAGTGCGTGCTGCTAAGACAGATGGCAGGCATGCTGTCCCTCTCACTTGGCTGCGTGTCCTAATGGTATGCTGTGGAGAGCCTCAGACTCGCCGCCGAGAGCTTTTCCTTATCTGAGCTCACACGGTCCAGAGTGGCTGTCGTCATCCGCTCCCCACACCCACTGGAGTGGTGAGTGGATCCTATAAAAAGACAGCTGCCTTGAGGCGGGTCCCAGGTGCTTCCCTGTGGTAAGACAGGACACTGACCATGGTGGTCTTCTCAAGGAACGACCAGCCCTGCTTCAGGACTACTCTGAAGCTGTTTCCCCCTTTCCTATCTGGTCTCTAAAGACTTTTCTAGTCTTTGGATGAGTTAGTTGGTTTATCTCTTTCCTCTGTCCTTTGCACGGACCGTTCCTTTTCCTCATTCGCATCCCCCCCTCTCTCAAACAACTGTTTTACGGCTTAGTTCTCAGCTTCCACCTCAGGCCTTCTAGGAAGAGTTTGTGTTTGTGTCTCACGTAGCCCAGGCTGGCCTTAAACTTGCTTTGTAGCCTTGAACAGTTTCCTCCTGTGCCACCTCTCACGGATTGGGACGGCAGTCATGCGTCCCTCACACAAAGCTGCTATGGTCTGTGTGGCTGGTGCATGGCATGCTCGTCCTCTTTTCTGAGGATTGTGCTGATGCTGCTACTGCTGCATCCCAAGCAGTCAGTGCATCTTCCGCCCAACGCTGCACGAGGAAGGATGAATGAAAGGCCACTCTGCACTGTCAGCTCACCCTTCCCACCATTGTGTAGTTTACTCCAGATGCTAGTATCCTGGGAGGCCCAACAGCAGAGCAGGTGTCCTCCAAGGGGCTGGAGAAAGCAGAGCTTTGTATTTTCTGTTTTTCTTAACAAGTTGGTGTGTTCTGGTGGTGTACATGTTTATTTTCCCAGAGACTTTCCTGGCTTGAGATGATAGTCTTGGTGAAATGACACAGAGCCGGAATAGGCTTTGTGAAGGGGAAGACAGCTTTGCCACCATCGCTGAAAATAGCATCTTTGGCTGGAAATAGCAAATTACTCATGGTGAGGTAAGGAGACCGTAGGTTCGCCCCTCTTCCTCTCACGGTGGTATTTCCCTTTGATCCAAGGTGTAGGAAACATTCTAGGCTGTGTAAGAATATAGTCTGATATCCATTCTATTCATGTTCTAAACAGTAGTGTGTGTGTTATTTATGTGTGTGGTGATGTAGTGGGGAATGTATGTATCTGTGATATATACCACTATGTAGTACGTGGCTGTGTGTATATAAGTGTGTTTGTTTTGAAGGCATTGAGATGAGTATAATGAACAAGACTAAGAAGAGAAAGGAGTAGAGGGAGCTTGGCCAACTCTTCAGCTCTTTGGACGTGGTCATGAACAGCCAACTTTTTGGCACCAGCAGTTGGTGGGACCAAGGAGCATCATAGCGGAAGCCAGAGCCCCGCCACACTTCCACCAGGCTTGGGTGGCTTCCTGCTTCTCATTATGAGATGGAAGCGTATCCTAAAATTGTATAAACACCATCTTTATAAAACGGAAGGGTTTGCTGGAAATTTGGCTCAGTGGTTGAGAGTATTTTTTGCTCTGCTAGAGGACCAGCATCACATTGGTGGCTCACAACCTCCATGTGACTCCAGTCCCAGGAGGATCCAACCTCTGTGAGCACCGACACACACATCAGAAACCCATCCCACTGTCACACATAGTTAAAAATCATAAAAATTAAAAGTTTTAAAGACGGAATTTTGACATAAAAGAGAAGGACTCCCCAGCTTCCTTTGAAGCCTCTGAACTGTTTTTGTTTGCTCAGTGCCAAATTAATTTATCCAGCTGAGGATGTTGGGGAAAACCCACGACTTGGGTCAGTCCCAGGCCACATCAAACAAAGCAATCCTTGCAGACCAGAGGAACTCCTCACATGTCCTGGCAGAGACAACAGCACAGATTAGGATAAGCAGCTTCCTAACACACATCCTGCTCCTGGGGCCCCTGTCTCAGGATACACTGGGAGGGCAACAGTGCCTTGTTGGGGGTCACACACTGCTGCTTCTCTGTGGCCATTGAGTGTTGGCAGGACCCCAGAAGGGGTGAGTGGTGAGTACTGGTTAATGGAAAGGCATAGTCACATCCTTGAATTTCTCAGCCCCATTCACATCTGCTGACGGGAGGCCTGTGATTTTCTCCAGCTCCCTGGTGCCTTTAAATCTCCTGTTTTGCCATTTTCTAACCAGTACATCACAATGTCTTCAGACCTGGGTGTACCCAAGGGTGGCCTTGAACTCCTGATCTTTCCTCCTCTACCTCCCAAGTACTGAGATTATAGATACGTGCTACCACATTAGCTAAAAGTTTTTTCTTAGATTAAAGATAGTTTTCATTATCTTTTATTACTTATGTAATTACTTATGTGTATGCGTGTCTGTCTGTCTGTCTGTCTGTCTGTGAAAGTGCAGAGACCTGCAGAGGCCAGAGAGAGCATTAGATCCCCTGAAGTTGGAGTTATAGGTGATTGTGAGCTGCTTGACATGGGTGCTAGGAACCAAACCTAAGTCTCTTGGAGAGAGGCAAACTCTCTTAACTGTTGAGTCACTGCTTCAGCCCTAAAGGCTCCTAAACACCATTTACATTCACTCACCCACAGAGCCATCTCCAGGGTTACACTTTATACACAGTGAAAAGCTCAGATCGACTTGACAGATGACAAAACCTTGCACTATACAACCCTGCTGCACGAAGACATAAACCTTTCTGCTAACAATGTAAAAGGTACAAGGCTAGGGATGTGGCTAAGTGTTAGTGCTATGGAATTAGTATGCCGCCCCAGTGTGACATCACTCTGCACACTTAGAGATGAAGGGAAAGGTCTTTACATGTCCTTGTCTGGTCCTGCTTCATGCCCAAGGCAGAGCCAGCCTTGGACAGAAGATTTCACTAACTTAAACAGACATACCTGAGGCTTCTGCATTCCACACACATGGTCATTTTTAAATCTCTTTGGGTCCCTGCCCCAGGTTACACTTGGAAATGTGTTACAAACGGAAGCAGGAGACTGCAAGGCTGGCCACTTGAGCAGATGGGACATTTACACAGCCAAGATTTTGCTGGTGTTATTTCCTACGTTCTCCAGTGTTGTTCTTTCCAAACAGCTGTCACCCAGGGTCATCCTGCCCCTGCAGAATTATGCTTTTCTCACTAAGAGTACAGGGGGCTTAATGTCAGACCAAGACTATGGTAGCTCTGACCCACACATCCCCACTTGAACTGCCATTAGAGGCCTGTCTCTAGTTGTGGGAACAGGCCTAATGACCGGTTGTAAGGGATGGAGCTTAATGGCTCATCAGTCCTGGTGAACAATTACATCCAGGCATGGTATGGTGACTGCTCTCGACTGTCTGTTTGACTATATCTGGAGTGAACTATAATCCAGAAATGCAGGGCACAGCTGTGAAGGATTATTTTTGCTTGGCTTGAAGTGGCTGAATCCACTTCAAGTTGGACCGCTGAGGTAGGAAGACACACATCTTTGGTCCAGATCTTGAGGATGAAGACACAAGCCTTTGATCGGGATCTTGAGGCTGGAAAACCCACCTCTAATCTGGACCACACCTTCTGCGAGAAGCCTATGTAAGGATTTGGAAAACGGAAACGTTGGCTCCTTGTCTGCTTGCCCTCACCTTGCTAGCACATCCGTTCCTCCACTGGCGTTGGAGTCTACTTCTTTAAAATCCCAGCAGATACTGAAGACCACTGAGCAACTACTTGAATTTTGGACTTTCTGTTCACAGCCAGTCATTGTGGGATTAGCTGGAATGCAGCCTATAAATCATTCCAATAAATCTCTCTCTCTCTCTCTCTCTCTCTCTCTCTCTCTCTCTCTCTCTGTGTGTGTGTGTGTGTGTGTGTGTGTCTGTCTGTCTGTCTATCTGTCTCTCTGTCTCTCTCTTTCTGTCTGTCTGTCTCTGTCTCTCTTTATCTCTCTCTTTCTCTCTTTCTCGGTCTGTCTCTCTCTCTGTCTCTCTCTCTCTCTCCCCCATCCTCGTGTTCATTCTATCAGTTCTGTTACTCTAGAGAGCCCTGACTATTGCAGGAGAGTCGGCTCTGAATGGTGCTCAGTCTGCTTGTGTCTACAGGTTCTAACTCACCATTGGTCTGTGTCTGTGACCTGGGCTCAAAGGACATCCAAGCAGTGACAGCTTCAGATAAAAGTTTCCAGGCCATATTGTAGAAGCCAGGGGAACATTCCAATCATGTCAGCACCTCTGCTGGGCTTCCATCTCTTCTCCCTGCCCCAGGCCCTTGGGTCAGAGGAAATAGAGCAGACATGGGCTCAGGCACGCTCCAAGGAACAGTAAGTGACACAGGAACTCAGGTCCAGGGGCTGTGCTGCTGACATTCAGTCCAGTCTGCCAGCGGGGACACTGGGACTCAGACATGTTAAAAGGCTTCTTAGAATTCTGTGTGTCTTGAGCAGTGGAACACACAGAGTGAGCCAGGTCCTGTATGCTCTCTGTGTAGGGTTAAGCTCGGGAAATGGGCGTGAGAGGGAAAAGTGACAAAGACCTAACCCTTTGTCCCCACTGTCTAAAAACACGACCCTCAGCATCAGAAAGCAAATAAATCCCAAGTGCTCTGACACCTCTTCTGTCATCTCCTGTTCTCTCTTTTGCTCTTTTCCTCTGAACTAAAACATGCCTCCTGGTGGGAGGAGAAAAGCTCCCTCAACTTCCCAGACATAGAGGACTCGGAAAGTTAAAAGACCCACCACACCCCCACCCCGACATTATTTAAGCAGTAACAGTCGCTGTGTGAGGAGACTGGCCACCCGAGCTGCTTGTGAGTTGTGCAGAGAGTTCTAGGATGCAGCCTTCTGGGACTCCCATCTATGCTAGATGAGGTGGACTTTGGGGTGATAACACTGCCTTTGAGTCACCCACACTCCTACCAGGAGGATCGTGGAAAAGGCAGTCTTGGGCCTTGAGTCAGTTTGCAGACCCAGAACCCCTTGAACAAAGGGGCAGTCAGGTTCCCCCAGGAAAGGACTTGATAAAATACCTCAGCGTTTAACTGTTATTAGGGACTTACAGCCTTTCACAAGGGTAACTGTACCCTGGGGGAAAGGAAACAATCAGATTTTCTGGGATCTACTAGACACTAGTTTTGAATTGACACTGATTCTGGGAGACCCCAAGAAACAATGCAGCCCTCTAGTTAGAGTAAGGGCTTATGGGGGGTCAGGTGATTAATGGAGTTGTAGCTGATTCACAGTAGGTCCAGGCGTTCCCAAACTCATCCTGTGCTGCTTCCCCAGTTCCAGAATGTATAATTGGCATAGATACTTAGAAGAGGGGGAGAATTCTCACACTGGTTCCCTGACTTGTGGGGTGAAGGCTACTATGGTTAGAAAGGCTAAATGGAAGTCTTTAGAGTTTCCTTTGCCAAAGAAATTAGTGAATCAAAAACAGTACTGCATTTCTGTAGGAACTTCAGAAACCAGAGCCACCATTGAGGACTTGAAAGGTGCAGGGGTGGTGGTTCCCACCACATCTTCCTTTAACTCTCCTGTCTGCCAGTGCAGAAGGCAGATGGATGGTGGAGAAAGAGAGGTGACTCAGTGAGGCAATGACCCCAACTACAGCTGCTGCACTTAGCGAATTAACACATCTCCTGGGGCGGGGTAAGCAATGACTGGTTTAGCAAGTGCCTTTTTTCTTGGTACTTATACATAAGGACCCTCAGAAAGCAATTTGCTTTTGGTTGTCAAGGCCAGCTGTATACCTTTACAGTTTTACCCCAAGGATAGATTAACTCTCCAGCTCTGTGTCATAACCCAGAAGTGATCTTGATTGTCTGACTGTTCCACAAAATATCCCATTGGTTCACTATATTGACAAGATTATGCTGATTGGACCAAGTGAGTAGGAGGCAGCAACCACTTTGAACGCATTGGTAACACACAGGGGCATCAGAGGATGCTAAATAAATCCTCAGTGAAATTCTTAGGAGTCTAGAGGTGTGGGGCATGCATGGATATTCCTTCCAAGGTGAAGGATAAGTTGTACCTGGCCCTTCCCACTACTGGGAAATCAACACAATGTTTAGGGGGCCCATTTAGAGTCTAGAGAGAGCACATTCCCCACTTGGGTGTCTTACTCCATCCCATATATCATGTGACTCAGAAAGATGCTAGTTTTGTGTGGGGCCTGGAACAAGATAAGGCTCTTCAACAGGTCCAGGCTGCTCTATCACCCGGACCATACAGCCCAGCATACCTGATGGCACTTGAGGTATCAATGGCAGATAGGGATGATGTTTGGAGACTTGGCAGGCCCCTATAGGTGAATCACAGAGGAAAATACAGGAATTTGGGGGCAAGGCTCTACCTTCACCTGTAGACAACCACTCTCCCTTTGAGAGAAAGCTCTTGACCTGCTATTGGACCTCAGTGGAAACTGAACTTTAACAATGGGCCACCAAGTTACCAAGCCACCTGAGCTGCCCATCACGAGCTGGGTGTTATCTGACCCAGAAAGTCAAATAGGATGTGCAAGCATCAATCTATTGGAATCAAGTGAAAGTGGTATATACATATCAGGAATCAAATGGAGGTGGTATATACATATCAGGAATCAAATGGAAGTGGTATATACATATCAGGAATCAAATGGAAGTGGTATATACATATCAGGCACAAACAGCTTGCACAAGCAAGTTACATAAAGTTGTTCAATTGCCAATGATTTCTACTCCTGTTACAAAGCTGTCTGCTGCCAAACATGCACCTCTAGGTGTTCCCTATAATCAGTTCACTGGGAAAGAGAAGACTAGGGCCTGGTTTACTGATGGCTTTGCACATTTTGCAGGCACCACACAGAAGGGGACAGCTGTAGCATCAGAACCCCTTTCTGGGACAACCCTGAAAGATACTGATGAAGGGAAATCTTTACAGTGGGCAGAACTTTGTGTAGTAAAGATGATCACACAGTTGTTTTGGAAGGAGAAATGGCCAGATGTATGATTGCTTACTGATTCATGGGCTGTGATCAAAGGATTGGCTGATGGTCAGAGACTTGAAAAGAGCATGGTTGGAAAGTGGGTGAGAAAGACATTTGGGGAAGAAGTATGTGCATAGATTTCTCCAAATGAATGAAGGATATGAAAATACCATGTCCCATGTTCATCAAAAGGTGAGGAGTTCAACAATCAAGTAGATAGTATGGCCTATTTTATGGACAGTCAGCCTCTTTCCCCAGCCATTTTGTCCTTGCCTGTTACCCCTTATACAAAGAGTCTGGAAAGTAATACCTGGCATCTATCTTTGGAAGGCCCCCCGACCTCGGGAGTTGCCTTGGTCCAGAGTCTACCTCCAGGACAGCCCACCAAGTGCTGACCCCTCCCTAGGGAGGGTCAGGACCACTCTCACAGGCTATTTAGGCTTCCTCCCCAAAAAGAAACATGTGGTCTTTGGGGGTTGTGTGGTCCCCACCTCTGTTTCTTTCTCTTTCCCTCGCCATGCTCCTGAACACCTGGGAGCACTACAGTAAACGTGGACATCTTTTATTCGGTCTAATTTGGTCTGATTGGAATTATTTATGTTGGCAGAGAGGCTTGTCTTAAGAATATACCTAACATGTTTGGGTAACTCCTCCAGGAAAGGAGTCAAGACCTGCTGAGGTTCTTGCTGAGAGTGGAGGAAATACAGAATGGGTTGTAGAGGAAGGTAGTTAGAGATGCCAGCTAAGGCCACAGGATCAGCTACAGAAATGAGGGTTAGAGTTGACATCAATGGAGGAGTTACTTTCATTGGTTAATAAAAAAAAAACTGCCTTGGCCCATTTGATAGGCCAGCCCTTAGATGGGTGGAGTAGACAGAACAGAATGCTGGGAGGAAGTGAGGAAGACGCCATGCCTCTCCTCTCCAGGGCAGACGCGATGAAGCTCCAGCCCAAGATGGATGTACACTAGAATCTTCCTGGTAAGC
Source organism: Microtus oregoni (assembly GCF_018167655.1). Classification (NCBI taxonomy): domain Eukaryota; kingdom Metazoa; phylum Chordata; class Mammalia; order Rodentia; family Cricetidae; genus Microtus; species Microtus oregoni. Next base: position 13,404,526 of record NW_024543061.1, read on the forward strand.
CACCACCTCGTGGTGCTATACAGATTATTAGATATGGGTTAAAGCAAGACACGAGAGTTAGCCAGTAAGAGACTAGAGCTAATGGGCCAAGCAGTGTTTAAATGAATACAATTTGTGTGTTGTTATTTCGGGAGTAATGCTAACCATGCAAGAGCCGGGTGGGACGAAAGCAGGCCTACCAGCAGCTCCTTTTACATGACATGAGTGCTTCTGCTGTATTTTGCTAAGAGTGAGTTTGTACAAATATTTGTGCTTTCCTTCCTCAATTCCTTTATCATATGATGATGTAACATCAATTAAGAAAATATCAGTGGTTGTCATGTTTAAATTTAGGGTACTAAAAAACGTTCCTCAAGGGATATTTCCATCTGTCTTTAATATATAATGTCTTTGCAATTGTACAAGAGATAATTATATCGTCTTAGACACAGTTATGACCTGGTTAAATATGTAATGCATTTACAATTATCCTTAAGATAGTAATATCATATTTAGGCATTATTATGACCTGGTAATTGTTTTTGTTTGGAAATTAATCATGACTTAAGGAGATATAGTCACATGCCAAGTTGACAAGGGATGGACTTGTGATGGTCATTCTTGGTTGTCAACTTTACTACATCTGGAGTGAGCTACCATCCAGAAATTGAGGGCACATCTATGAGAGGTTATTTTTCCTGGTTTGATGTGGGTAAATCCACTTCTAGTTCAGGTCTTAGAGGTGGAAAACACATGCCTTTGATCTGGATGTTGAGGTTGGAAGACTTACCTTTTGCTGGAAGTCTAAGTAAAGACTGGGAAGAAGGAGCATTTCCTTCTTCTTTGCCTGCTTTCCCTCATTTGCTAGTACACCTACGCCTCCTCTGGCACTGGCGTCTACTTCTTTGGGATTTTGGCATATGCTGGAGACCAGCTGAGACATTCCATCTTGTGGACTGAGCAACTACTGGGTTTTTGGACTTTCTGTTCACAAACAGCCATTACTGAATTAGTTGGACTGCAGCCTGTACGTCATTCCAATAATGTGTGTGTGTGTGTGAGAGAGAGAGAGAGAGAGAGACATATTGGTGCTGCCTTCAACCTTAGCCAAAGCTTCTTTCTACAATGGCCAGCTGTAACACAGAGACCCTAAAATGTCAAAGTGTTGAGAATAGGAACTGTTGTATACTGTGCTCATTCCTAAATGCAACATCTATATAAACTCCTAAATCTCTAAGGCTCGGGTAACATCGCAGAAGGAGGGGAGGAAAGAATGAAAAAGCCAAAGGATGAGGAGAGGTTCTGACTTCTAAACATGCTATGGTCACTACACTCATGACCTCAGGCCAGCCTGTAGATGATCAAACCAACCAGAGCAGCCAACATTTCAACAAGCAGCATTGATTAGACTCTGTGGATGATGAGAAAAAGAGAGAGGGTATTGAAGGGAAAGACAACAAGTTGGGAGTGTCCAGGGGAGTGAGAGGGGGGAGTTGGGAGTAGATATGACCAAGATACATTTTCTACATGTATGAAACTGTCAAATAATAAGTAATTTACTATTCTTTTTTATTTTTTGAGATTGGGTCTTTATACATAGCCCTAGATATCCTGGAGCTAACTGCATAGACCAGACTGGTCTGGAACTCATAAAGATCCTCCTGCCTCAATACCTGAGGGCTGGGATTAAGAGTGTGTTCATCCAGAAACCTCAAGGTCCAAATCAGGAGCAGAAGGAGAGAGAGCACAAGCAAGGAACTCAGGACTGCGAGGGGTGCACCCACACACTGAGACAATGGAGATGTTCTATCGGGAACTCACCAACGCCGGCTGGCCTGGGTCTGAAAAAGCCTGGGATAAAACCGGACTCACTGAACATAGCGGACAATGAGGACTACTGAGAACTCAAGAACAATGGCAGTGGGTTTTTGATCCTACTGCACGTATTGGCTTTGTGGGAGCCTAGGCTGTTTGGATGTTCACCTTACTACACCTGGATGGAGGTGGGGGTTCCTTGGACTTCCCACAGGGCAAGGAACCCTGATTGCTCTTTGGGCTGATGAGGGAGGGGGACTTGATTGGGGGAGGGGGAGGGAAATGGGAGGCGGTGGCGGGGAGGAGGCAGAAATCTTTAATAAATAAATAAATTAAAAAAAAAAGAGTGTGTTCATCACCATGCCTGGCTGCATGGTTTTAAAGAAGAAACCTGTGGCTCCTTTTTTTGTGTCACCTTCCTGAAAAGGTGTAAGAATCCAGTTTAAACCCCTAAGCTACATGAACACCACCCGAAAGCCACCTGTATGGGAAGGAGTGGCTGTAGGACCGCAGAAGTGACTGTAATGAGATAAATAACCAGTAGCCCAGTGATTTTTATAACTGGCGCTAACTTTGGACGGTAGCCAAAAAGAAGTTTAGGTTTCCCAGTGAATTTTTCTCGGGTTAATCCTCGTCCATTTGCCTGGATCTAGAAACACCTGGGGAACAGGTTTCTGGGTGTGTCTGTGAGAGTGTTTACAGAGATTAATTGAGGGAAATCTGCTCTGAATATCAGTAGCACCATTTCATGCATATGGGGCCAGACTGAATAGAATTGTTTCATTGTTTCACAATGAATCGCATAATATTTTTGCCACAGCAATGAACGAAGCCACTAGCACAGAAGTGCACTAAGGCAAATGGCTTTAGTGAGGTACACTGAAGGTTGTTTATTTCAAAAACCTTGACCAAAACCTTTTGGAAATTTGCCCGAAGCTCGAGCAATTACCATTTAGCAGGTGACTTACTGAGAATGTACATTATGAAAAGCTCGCCCTTGGGGGAAGCCAAGCTATTCGCCGAATTCTGAGTTTTCACTGTTGTTTTGTGTTGTGGGTGCCTGTGTACAGCAGACAAAAGCACATCTTCAGTTGCTCCCCATCTTATCTTCTGAGTTCTCGCTGCTTGGATGGAGCTCACCAACTTTGCCATACTAGCTGGCTGAGCAGCAAGTTAAGTTCCAGGGATCTGCCTGTCTCTGCCTCTCTGGTGCTAGAATTATAGATGTGTACCAGGTCTGCTTTTTAAATTATTATTATTATCTTATGTGTTTGAATGCTGTGTCTGCGCGTATGTGTGTGCACCATGTGAATGCAATGTCGAGGCAGAGGCGGAAAGGGGGCACCAGAGTCCATGGAGTTTAAGTTAGAGAAGGTTGGGTTTCTGTGGGGAATTGAACCTGGATTCTCTGCAAGAGCAACCAATGCTATTAACTACAGAGTCATCTCTCTAGTCCTCAGGTTTGGGTTTTTATGTGGGTGCTGGGGATGGGAACTCAGGTCTTTGTGCCTGAACTGAGACCACTCTACCAATTTACTCATCTGCCTTTATAAACCTGGTCTTAATCCAGCAAAATAAAATCGGATTTTTAGTGTTCAAGGGTCTGATTGTCCAGAATCTCACTGCCTCACAAAGAATCGTTAAGCTGTGATGTCGCAGAAGGTGACATGATAAACCTTCTTGTGTTTGGAGGGATTGAGTGGGGAAAGGGGTCTGGCCCTTATTAAGCCTTTGGGAACTGAAGCAAAACCAAGTAAGTTCCGGTTGCACTTGACGAGTCTTAGAAGCCCTCTCTAGGCAAGAAAAAGCTTCAGGTGGCTGGTAGAACAGGAATAAGGACTGTTGATTGACATGCTTCTGTGGGAGGCAGGACTTAGCTTATTCCTGAAGGGTGGATCATCAAGGGAGTTCAACCCAGAAGTCAGGTCAGGATGGAAATCATAGCAACAACAAGAGACAGTTGCTCCTGGGGACCTCAGAGCACAAATAGCTGGTTTCAGGATTACTGGTTCTGGCTTCCTTTCTCGTGCTGTGATAAGACACTCGGCAAAAGCAACTTGGGGGAGGAAAGGACTATGCAGCTCATACTTCCGTGTCATTGTCTATCATTGAAGGGAACCAGGGCAAGAACTCAAACAGGAATGAGAAGCAGAGACCATGGAGGACTCACCTAGTGACCATCCCTGCCCAGGAAGCTGTGCCACTCACAATGGACTGGGCCCTCCCCTACCAATTGAGGATCAGGAATCCCTCCCTGTAGGCAGAGGCTGCTCTTTGCTTTCTGGCCACCCAGACCTGAAATAATCACACAGAAACTATATTAATTAAAGCACTGTTTGACCAATAGCTTATGCATATTTCTAGCTAACTCTTACATCTTAAATTAACCCATTCCTACTAATTTTGTATTTTACCATGAGGCTCATGGTTTATTGGTAAGGTTCCAAGGTAGGCATCTTTCTCCTTTGGCAGCTATATGGCATCTCTCTGTCTGTCTACTTTTTCTCTGTATCTCTTCCAGCCTGGCTATGTTCTGCCCTGCTATAGGCTGAAGCAGCTTCTTTACTAACCAACGGTAATAAAACATATTCATAGCATACAGAGGGGAATCCCTCATCATCTCCCCAGACATGTGATCTGGACAGTTCCTCAGATGAAACTTCCCTATCAGGTGACTCTGGATTGTGACTGATTGACCAGGACCCCTGGCGAGCTCTGTCTTCTGTATTACATTGCATCATTGCTCATCATACTCAAGCGCTCTCTGTGGGTTTTTTATACACGGACCCTTTGCTGTGTGATTTTGTAATGTTATGTATCAAAGTAAATCGAGTGTCCCTTCTGTCCTTGATATGAACCTGGCCTGCATCTAGCTTTAGTCAACGGAGTAAGGGAAGGAGTCACTCAAGAGGCTTCTGGAAGTATCACGTGTCTTTGACTTACTTCTTGTGTACCTTCCATCTGCCACGAAGGGAACACATCCTAGTAGTGCTGGTCCTGCGGAAATATGGAGCTGGACAGACAGGACCCAACTTCAAGCTGAATGTAAGCTTATCAAGCCTGTTGCTGGATTCAAAGCTTCCCAACTAATAATACCTGAGAGCAAGTGGGGGTGGGCTCATTGTTGTAAACCAAAGTTACAGGTCTTTTGCTATGCAGTACTAGTTGAGTATTTGCTAATGGATACATGCTCCAATGCCTAGTCTCCCTCTGTGTGCTAATGTGAGTCACCATGGCTGATTTTACAAAGGCTGAATTCCCCAGCCTTCTTTGCAGGCTGGGCAATATGAGCCAGTGCCTGTCAATGGGATGCTAGTAGATGTGTTTCTGAAAGTCACTGACAGGTTTTCCTAGAAACCAATGGCGTGCAGCTCTCACCCTGTCCTCGTTCTTGCTGTCTGGAAAGAGCTCCAGCTGGCATGTTGGGTCTCAAGGAAAAAGTGTTACACTAGACGAGAAGGAGCTATGAGCTGCCTCCAGCTGCCTGCAGGACTGGGTGAGGTAGAAACTCACTGTGCCCCTCTTGCATTCCCCTCCGAGTATGCCCTTGACCAGTTTCCAAGTCACTTTTCACTGCACTGGAAAGATTATGGTTCTGATCTGTATGGTCAGACTATGGGCTGTCATGGAGTAACAGCCAGCTGTCATTCATGCCGACCAAAATGGGCCCAGCACTGGTTTAAAAGTTAGCACTGGGAAGCAAAATGAAGAGTGACTTACTTATAAAGTGTGTGGTTTCTTCTTGAAGTTTTACTTTGTGCGCATGGGTGTTCATAGAGGTTGGAAAGGGTGCTGGGTCTCTTGAAGCTGGAGTTGCAGGCATTGTGAGCCATTTGCTGGGATCTGACAGAGATCACTGGGCTCTGACAGAGAAGTAGGAGCTGTTAACCTCTCAGCTGTCTCTCCACCGTGTTCTGAGATTGTGGCAATGGTCACATAATTCTGAGAATATACTAAAAATGATGGAATTATACAATTTGAGAGTGTTTTTACGTTGTGTGTGTTTTGTATCTCAACAAAGCTTTTATTGAAAAGCCAGAGTCTGGGCTGGCCATCGGGCTCATTAGGTGAAGGGGCTTGACTGAGTGGGAGAGAGTGAGCTGAGCTCCGGGGTTCATCTGCTTCCTGACAGTGGGTGATACCCTGTGACCAGCCACCTCAAGCTCCTGCGATCCTGATTTCCCCACTATGATGACCTGAACTGTAGAAATGTGAGAAAACAACCCCCTTTAAAGTCCTTCTGTCCGGCACGTTCTCAGAATCCTGAGACAGATAACTAATACGAGAAGGCGGGGCTTGTTCTAGTGCCGCCCATAGCTGAGTGGCTCCTCCCCTCTGTCAAAGGGCTCTGGAAAGCCCCTCATGGTCACGTGCAGAGGCTTGGTTACTTAGTTGATCCTAATTCTTGTTGAGTTGGCAATCAGTATTAAACCATCTCATGTGTCAAAAAATAAATAAAACCAAGTGCGAACGAAAGAAATACTAAAAGATATTTGAGGGCCGACGAGACAGCTCAGCGGGAGAAGGCTCTTGCCAACAAGATTGAAGATCTGGGCTCCATCTTTAACTCCAGTTACAGAGGATCCAGCTGTCTTCTGCCCTCCATGGGAGCTAGGCACAATCACAGTGCACAGACATACAAGTAGGCAAACCAACCAGACACACATAATACCAACAATCTAAATAAAAATTTTAAAAGAAATGCAAGGAAGGTTTGGATTTACCTTCTCTGAGGTATCAAGAGACACTGACGGGACAGAAACCAAGCTCTAGGGGGAGGTATCTCCTGGGGACTGGGAAGTGGATCTCAGCTCACAGAAGCTCCTGGTTTATTAAAGGAAAAAGAAAATTGGAGCCAGGTATGGTGGTGTCTGCCTAGAAGCCCAGCACTCAGGAGGTAGAAGCAGGAGGATCAGGAGTTCGAGTCATCCTCAGCTGCACAGCAAGCAGAGGCTAGCCTGGGCTACATAAAACAGTCTCAAACAAATTGCAAACAGGTCATCACCATGTTGAAACTCTTTTAAGCCATGAAATACCACTCACAATGCTTTCTATTCCTTCAAAATATGTCAGGAAGCTGGTCACCACCACTTGGCCCAAGACTCTGGTATGGTTCCGGCTCCAGTGCCACCGAGGCAAGATGCTGGAGATCTTCGTCATCTGCCCTCCAGAAGGAATTCATTTCTGCAGTTCCCTCTAGATCCTCCAGGTGGAGATATGCTGGGTGTGTCTTCCTACTTCTGGGAATCCTGTCACCTTCCCAGCCCCCAGATGAGACTCCCTTCTCTTCTCCATCACAAGCAGACTGAGGTGGGGCCACCCACTTCTCAGTGTTGCTGGGAGCTGTGAGTAACATCATGACTTGAGTCAGTCACAAAGCTCCCTCAGGGGATTGAATAGCTTCTCTATGTTCTGAACCATGGCAGGCATTCACTAAATGACGGCATCATCGTAACTAAGGCTCTGACTGGGGGATAAGGGAGCAGAGGGGCCATCTCAGTTTTTTTCCTAATATTCTGACAACAGCAATTGAAAGGGGAAGAGTTTATTCTGGCTTACAGTTCACATGTGCAGTCCATCATGGCACGCACAGCCTGACATGGCTAGTGCAGTCTATCATAGCGTGTGCAGTCTATCATAGCGTGTGCAGTCTATCATAGCGTGTGCAGTCTATCATAGCGTGTGCAGTCTATCATAGTGTGTGCAGTCTATCATAGCGTGTGCAGTCTATCATAGTGTACACAGTCTATCATAGCGTGTGCAGTCTATCATAGTGTGTGCAGTCTATCATAGCGTGTGCAGTCTATCATAGTGTACACAGTCTATCATAGCGTGTGCAGTCTATCATAGTGTGTGCAGTCTATCATAGCGTGTGCAGTCTATCATAGTGTACACAGTCTATCATAGCATGTGCAGTCTATCATAGTGTGTGCAGTCTATCATAGCGTGTGCAGTCTATCATAGTGTACACAGTCTATCATAGCGTGTGCAGTCTATCATAGTGTGTGCAGTCTATCATAGTGTACACAGTCTATCATAGCATGTGCAGTCTATCATAGCGTGTGCAGTCTATCATAGCGTGTGCAGTCTATCATAGCGTGTGCAGTCTATCATAGTGTGTGCAGTCTATCATAGCGTGTGCAGTCTATCATAGTGTACACAGTCTATCATAGCGTGTGCAGTCTATCATAGTGTGTGCAGTCTATCATAGCGTGTGCAGTCTATCATAGCGTGTGCAGTCTATCATAGCGTGTGCAGTCTATCATAGCGTGTGCAGTCTATCATAGCGTGTGCAGTCTATCATAGCGTGTGCAGTCTATCATGGCATGCACAGCCTATCACTGACAACGTCAACGTTGCTGCAGTCAGGAAGGAGAGAGGAAGGCACATATTGTAAGTGCTCAACTTGCTTCTCCATTTTATACAGCCCGGGATCCTCTGTCCAGGGAATGGCCCCAACAAAAATTAAGATGGGTCTTCCTATACCAAGTAATGTCATTAAGAAAATCCCCAGGGCACAGGCAGAGGCCCACCCCTGGATGATCTTAGAGTTTGTGAGGTGACAGCAAACAGCGAGCGGCACAGAGGAACGCTGAGGGGTCCTCTGCTGAGCATGCAAATGAACTCTGATCCCCAAACTTCTTACAAGCCAATAGGATTAGCTTTAGTAACAAAACCCAAAAATAATTAGCTTAATAGATTTTTTTCTAGATTCTAAACATTGAGCCAAACGTACAATGTTTTCTACCCCTAATCCCCATGATAACGCTATCAAGTAGATATTATCCTTTAAGAATTATTTATGTGAATGAGTGTTTTACCTGCACATATGTATATTACCATACCCTATGCATACCACACCCTGGATCCTCTCAAAGAGCCACCCTTATTTATTTATGTGAATGAGTGCTTTACCTGCACATATGTATATTACCATACCCTATGTATACCATACCCTGGGTCCTCTGAAAGAGCCACCCTTATTTATTTATGTGAATGAGTGTTTTACCTGCATATATGTATGTGTACCATACCCTATGTATACCATACCCTATGCATACCATACCCTGGGTCCTCTGAAAGAGCCGCAGTGCTCCTGACCACTGAGCCATCTCTCCAGCACTCTGTTATTACTATTAATACTATAGTCTCATGATTTCCCAGATTACAAGGAAAAGCTCAGTGTGATTAAGTAACTTTTTTCAAGATCATCCCATTAGTAATTGGTGGCGGTGGGATTTGAACCCATACACATTTGATCCCAGAGCCCAAACTATGAATTGCTACTCTGTGATTCTGTCCAGGACTACGCCTCTGGGGTGAGGTATTGAGGGCCCAGCCTCAGCCACAGGCGAGGCCTGAGTGACACTCCAGCAATCTGTTCAGAAAGGCCACGCCAAGTTGCCGGGGTGCTCCTGCAGTTTTTCCATGTTTTTGTTTGCTGGGCTGGTTTGCGTTTTAAGCAACTGACTTAAAATTTCCCTTTCTTTTTCCTTCACAGGAGCAGTGTCAGAAGCAAGTGGAAGTGAGAAGGTGCTGGAGTGGGGCTGGGAGAGCCAAACAAATGCACCGCACGGGAGGCCTGGCAAGACACGGGCCTTTCACCGTCCAGTTTCCATTAATCCTTGGAACCGGAGCCTCCCTGGCACACGGGCAAGACAGGATTGATTTTTATGCTTAAAATTTGGCTTAGGGCTGGTGAGATGCCTCAGTGGGTCAAGGCGGGCACAGGTACTTGCTATCAAGACTTTGATGTCTGGGACCAAACAATGTAAAGGTGGGATTGTCCTAAATGTCCTCAGGACCTATGTGCTGTGGCGTATTGGTGCAAGCGCGCATGTACTCTCTCTGTCTCAACAAATAAGTTTATTAGTAAAATAAGTTTTAAAATGTTGGGCCTAGAAGAGAACTTTGAATTTTCTCATCTGATTATTTTCCACAGTTTTAAAAACTGAGAAACGTTATTTTTAATTGATCAAAATAAGAAAATCACTGTTATTATAGACGTACATAAGGGACAAATTTAGGAGTTTTATAGTGAGGTTTTCATACCTGTAAGGAATGTATTTTCGTGTTCAGTTCTTGATTACCTACTGCTGTGTAACTGTTTCCTGCAGAAGAGGACCATCCATCCTGCTGGAAAGCTCTTTAAGCAGGATGTAAACACCTCAAAATAGCTTGGGGAAGTCCTTGGAACTGACCAGATTCACCAGGCCCCTTCCTCCCTGAACACGCTGTAATTGCTGAGAGTCTCTCTCGGACAAACCACGCTGCAGGGAAGACTCTGGGACCAGCCTACGAGAAGCAGAAACCTGCTGAGCTGCCTAGGAGAGGCCTGGAGCAACTGAGGCACTTGAAGGGACACACACACTCCAGCCTGGTGAGCTGCTGCCGGCTGGGCAGGGAGCTCCAGGATCTCGGCTTTTGTCAGCTGTCACCCTTGCTGGGGTGGACTTTGGTGGTGCCGCTGTCTCTGAGTCATTTCTGCCTCTGTAAGTGACCACTCACCCACACGCCCCCTGTTAAGTATCCCTGAGTTAAGTATCTACCACGTTGGACCTTGGTGGTGTCTATACTTTGGTCTGTCATGGGCTTCCTGTCTGGGATGAGTAGATGCATGTGTTGACTTCTCCAGGAAAAATTTTGTTATGAAACACCTAGTCTTATCCCCAGACTCCTGTTCCCTTTCCTTTCCCATGTGCTCACCTTTCTCCCTTCCTGTAGTATTTGCATATGTGATATGAAGGTAGAAAGGAAAATGTATACACGGAAACACTAAAATCTTTGTCCTATACATGATAGAAAAGTGTGATATTTATCTTTGAAGTCTGGCTTGCTTCATTTAGCGTGATGAGCTCCAGGTCTATCCATTCCCCTGTAGATGATCTAATTTCGTTCTTCCTTAACACCGAATAGAACTCCCATTATGTATGGATACCCCATTTTCTTTATTCTTTCACCTGTTTATTGACATTTTGAACTTCCTTGGAAGGAGTCTCTTACGAGAAACGTAAGTCTAACTTAAAGGAAGTAAAGTCTAAACAAGAGGGTCGGGTCCCTAAACTCAGTTATTTAGTGGCAGACTTAGCACCCACACTCAAGGCTAGTGCCCTGAGCCAGAGCCCCACTGCTCCACTCCTGCATTCCTACTGCTTTGAAAGGCATCTTCAGGCCCATGCATTTACGGCAGAAGGAACCCAGTGTTCTCACTGAGCGCAGCAGAGCAGGAGGTGGCAGTCTTACAGAGCCACAGGGGCATGTGTCCCCTGGCTGTGCTCAGTGGACAGGATAGGGTCACTAGTGATGCATGGGAGATCTTAGGGTATCCTGGGAATATGTGTCATCTCAGGAGTGTTTAGATAGTCAAGAGCAGAAGCAACTGATACCAACTTAGTATCTGAGGAACTGGTAATGGAGGATGGGGTGTCAATCACTGTGCCAGATTCCTGAGAGAAACAGTGCGAGAAAGGTAAGATTTCTTCACACTCAGGCTTTCAGAAGATTCCATCCCTGGGGGCTGGATCTAGAATTTCTGAGCCCCAGGAGGGACAGAACATCAATTTCCTCTAGCTAAGCCCTACCTTCCAGCTTTTCCTCTGCCTCCCAACAGCGTACAAATGGGGACCAAGCCATTAACACACGGGCGTGTGAAGATCATTTCATATCTGAGCCATTGCAAACCGTGTAGGAAGTTATGGGCAGGGCATAGGAAACTTGTAAGGAGTAAAGGCGTGGAGCATCCCAGGCCAGCACCTGGGGGAAGCTTTCCCCTCCTCTGAACCTGAGAGACCGAGGTGACCCTCAGCCTGGCCAGAAAGCCAGAACAAAGGAGCCTGGATGAGGTGGGTCACGAAGGCCAGCATTTCAGAGCACTGAGTGAGGCAGAGACGGGAGGATGGAGTTGCAGGTCTATTTCATGGTACTACAATAGAGGACCACAGCTCAAGTCATTTCTAACCAATAAGAAGATTTATTTTTAAATAAAAAGTTATTGGTTCCTCGTTCCAGAGTCTGGGAAGTTTAAGATTAAGGTGCTAGCAACTAGTGAAGGCCTCTTGCTATATCATAACATGGTGGATGGAAAGCAGAAATGCAAGAGAAGGAGAGGAGTTGGAGACTCAGAGATACACCAAGAGTTAGAGGGTTCAAGGCTCTCATGTGGTCATATTAAAGACCTCTATCCATTCCTGGGCAGCTTGTGAAGCACCTCCCCACTCCAGAGACCTCACTGTATAACCTAGGCTCGCCTGAAGCTCCCATTGGGCAGTCGGTGGTCCTCTAGTCTCTGCCTCCCGAATGCTGAGATTGCAGTTGTGTGCCACCACAAAGGTCCCATCTGTCAACTCAGCTCTCATGGTAAATAGTCCATTCTGAGTTTTTGAGAGGGCAAACTGTCCAACCATAGCAGGGTAAGCTGGTCTGTCCAACACAAAGAAAGTCGCAGCACCCAACAGGCCATACACTGCTGTTCTTGTTTATAACATATGAGCCACTTTCTGAACCTTCGACACAGAAACTACTGTGGGATTCAGTTCAGGGAAGAATTTCTATACGTCATGGCTGTTACCTCATCCATATCTATGAATGCCTGGGGAGACACGGCTCTCAGCATTCCCAGAGCCCCGCTTCTCTGAGATTAAGTGCCTTTTCACGGGAAAGGCAGGTGAGGTCTCAGAGGGTCACTGCCCTCAGAGGGACCCTCCATGCCAGCCTTCCTGTTGCTCTGACAGCCTTGGGGGAATGTGGCTGCCTCTCTGGCTTTGACATCTGCTGAGCTGAGCTGCAACCCTAACACCTGCTACTCATAGCAAAAGCAGACTCCACAGTGTAAGGACACAGTCCCGTGAAAGACTGCCATTGTTCATGATGTCAGTTACGATCTTGGGCGTTCCTGGGCTGCTACTCAGCTGCCTCTGTAGTCAGGATTTTGCCTTACCCTCTTTCGTTTGGTACTTCTAGAACAACTCTAAGGACTGAAAAACAAAAGAAACCAAACAAGCAAAAACAAACCCAACCCACATTATATATGTGATTTCAGTGGGTTTTCAAAGACTTTTTTTTGTTTATGTGTATGTCTGTGAATGGATGCCATATTTGTGTGGCTTCCAAAGAGAACAAAAGGGTTTCCCTGGAGTTGGAATTATTATTATTATTGTTGTTGTTGTTGATAGGGGTGCTGGGAACTGAACTCAAGTCCCGTAGAAAAGCAACAAGTGTCCTTTGCATGATTTCGGTTTTATTTTTATTTATTTATTTTTAACTTTTTGTTGATTCTTTGTGGCTTTCACACCATGCATCTCAATTCCACCCATCTCTCCATCCCTCACATCCACCCTCAGCCCCTGCAGCCTCCCCCACAAATAAAATTAAGTAAAATTTAAGAAAAAAAAAAGAATAAGAACAACAACAAATTCTCAGCATGGGAGCTGTAGTGACACAGTGTGTCACACAGTTAACCCTTTAGTCCATACATCTTTACTTGCTCGTGATCATTGCAGTCATTGGTCTGGTTTGAGGCCTCTGGGTCGATACTGGGTCCTCACTGGGACTCCTCTTGGCTATCCTGTGTTGTGGAGATCTTGCAGTTTTAGATCTGCAGGACCAGCCCTTCATGCGCTCCAGCAGATCATAGATGGAGTGGATATTTAGGGTGGGCCAACTCATAGCTCTGACTCTGTCCACCAGCTGTCCCCCATCCTTACCACCAGGGTAAGCTCTCCAGCATTGCCCTGGCTAGCTAACCCTTTGCAGCAAGCAGCAAGGGGCTAGGCCAGTTCTGTTTTCACATGCTGGACTGGCACACCCACACCTACACTACCAGGGCCAGCCAGCTCTTCTGTGTTGCCCAGGTGAGGTGCAGGGGCCACTCTCCCAGTTGCTGAAGTCATTGAGGGGCAGCTCTCCCACCCACTCTCATACCTCCAGAGCTCACTCACCCAGGCCCCGGCCAACAGGATCTGTTCTACTGCGCTGCCTAGGCAAGGTGCCGGGCCTGCTCTCCCAGTGCCGCGGCCAGTGAGATGCAGGGCCACCTCTTCTGCTCTCATGACCCGGGGGGCCAGTTCTCCCACCTACTGCAGATGGTGAGGGGCATGGGACAAGGGATCTCTCCCTCACACGTGTCACCATATGGCAGATGGGGCAGGACCAGATCTGTCATGCTCATGCTTTCAGGACCAGCTCCCACGCACGAACAGGGTCAGCGCCACTGTGCTGCCCAGGAAGGTGCACGACCTGCTCCCCCGACTGCTGCAGTCAGCGAAGGGCAGGGCCAGTTTTCCCAGTGTTGCAGCCAGTGAGGGGCTGGGCCAACTCTGTGCAACCCTATGCTCTCACCACCCGGGTGCACACAGCTCCCCACCTCAGCCCAATCCTCCCCACCTTGACCTCTTCAGATCTGCTTCTCTCCACAGGACAGGACAGGGACGCCGCCCCCTCCCCCTCCATGCTGCCTGGAGCATGTTGTCCCAGGAAGGCATGTGGGTCTCCTTCTCCTGCTCTGATTTCAGTTTAATTCTAAAGAACATATCTAAAGAAAGTCAAAAGAAGAGATCCTTAGAGCAGTGTTTCTCAATCAAAACGACTCCTTTTGGATTGAACAACCCTTTCACAGAGGCCACATATCTGAATATCCTGCATATCATACGTTATGATTCATAGCAATAGCAAAATTACAGCATGAAATAGCAACAAAAATAATTTTATGATTAGGGGTCACCACAACATGAGAAACTTTATTAAATAGTTGCAGCATTAGGACGGTTGAGAACCCCTGCTTTAGAATGAGGACTAAGGGGGTCCCCTGTGCAGTGCTTCTGAGTTTTCCAGATTCCACCAGGAGGTGTTACCCCACAACATAGCACCTGAACCTCGTGTCCAGAGTTTTTATTGGAGCCTCATGATTCCGGAGTGATAGATTGAACACCATCTTTGGCTCTATGTCCCTTTCACTGACATCACATGACTCAAAGCCCTAACCATCTAACCACATCAGGGACCACACTAGCTTCATCCTGTTGATATGAAGGGGTCACTGCAATGTTCTTTGTACTGATAAATTACGATGTGCTGTTAAACTGCTTGAGAAGCTATGTCTGGAAGCAGAATTCCCCTTCTAACTTCAGACCCAAGAGTGCTGATGTCAGATGTCCTATAGGACCTCTGTCTGGTAATGGGCTTCCTTCCTAACTCTGTCAGGGAGGGGACAGCAAAGCAGTCCCAGAGTAAAAACACTATGCCCTTGAAAGCAGCTAGAAGGTAAACGGTTTCCAACAGGTGTTGCTATTGTTTATCTCATGATATAAAAGTGCCTGCATTGAGAAAGGGAAGCCAGAAGTTCAGCCCTGGGAAACTCATTCATGAGAGAAACTCCAGGTGACTGCCTCAGCTTCTTTAGTTGGTTTCTGCTGCAGGTCTGTGAGCCCCTGATTTGGTGATGGATCTGTGTCTGTTGCTATTTGCTCTTTCACTAGGAAGTTTCGCCCAAGGGGACACTCTGTTCTGGCCAGGGTTTTCTTTATCGGAACTCCAACTGACTGCCACAACGGGGCTTGGCCAGTCAATTTCTGCTGGGTGTCTGCACCCTTTGGTGGTGGTCCATTTCTGCTGTTACTTGTTTTGGTTAGAAAGTCTCACCTGAGAGACTTCTGCTCTTTCTGGTACTCACTAGACACCCCAACCAACTGTCTCAGTGAGGGTTTCCTAGCTGGTTTTTAAAAACTGGATGTTTTGAGCGCCTGATTTGATGCTTGCTGTCTAACATCTGTCTCTCAGTCTATCCACCCATCTATCTCTTCTGTTTATTCCTTTACTTTGGCTTGCTTTATGCTTAGTAAACCCACACATTCAAAACTGAAAATATGACAACCATAGATCATGTTCAAGCCCATGCAGAACAACCACCATTAGTCACCTCGTTAGTGTAAACTTGGGAGTGATCCAGGGCCCACCATGACTACCAAAGACACTCCTACCACTTAGGACATTCCAAGGATTTAGAAGCTCTGCCCTAGGGATCCAAGACAAAAAACAGACAAAGTCTTTTTTTTTTTTTTTTAACACAACGTCCCATAGACTGGCTGAAACATTTTAGCTGGAGCAGACAAAAGACTAGTGTTGTTGTGGCTGCAAGTCTGTTTCCATGGTCTTGACCTGCTATGATCTTAGACACTGCCCCAAATGCTTGGGAGGCTACATCTAGGGTCTTCCAGGAGGAGTAACATGGCTAAGGATTCATGACAGCCCTGACGCAGGGAGCTGATGGAAGGCACGGGCAGAGCAGTCATGTTCTGCACCAGCCGTGCTGGGTTCAGGGTTATACCTTTACTTCATTACATTTGTGTGCTGGTGGGGGGCACATGTATACCACGGTGCACATGTGGAGGTCACAGGACACTGCAAGCTCAGTTTTCTCCTTTATCCTGAGGGGGTCAAATGACATCAGGTTCAGCAGCAAGTGCTTTTACCCACTGGACCGTCTTTGAGCCTGGATCCGTCCTTCCTTCCTTGCTTCCTTCCTTCCTTGCTTGCTTCCTTTCTTTTTTTTCTTTTTTCTTTTGTTTTTGCTTTTAGAGACAGGGTTTCTCTGTAGCTTTGGTGCCTGTCCCAGAACTAGCTCTTGTAGACCAGGCTGGCCTCAAACTCACAGAGATCTGCCTGCCTCTGCCTCCCGAGTGCTGGGATTAAAGGTGTGCACCACCACTGCCCAGCAAGCCTGGATTATTTCTTAGGGGAATGAAATCTTATTGCAGAGTCACGAAAGCAGTCACATTCTCTATGGATGAAGGCTTCCGCGTTGGAATGTGTAACATCTCGCCAGTTTCGGCCCTGGTCCTAATGTATAGAACAGATGCTCTGCTTCACTCCCGCCACACAGGGAGCACGGCTCTGCTTTCTTCTTCAAAGTGCAGACGAAGAAGGGGAGGCACGGGCAGAGAAGGGGACATGAAAGTGTCTCACTAACATGGCTCAGATCAGCCCTCTGAACCTTGTTCACTAACCCTAGAAGTCCCTTCTAAGGACTGTCTCGGTGAGTGTGGGCCCCTTCTCGGATTGTCACATCAAGCCACCCACATGCAGGATAGACACAGCTGGTATGTTCTAGTTGCTATTAGCCATTAAAAGATTGGAATGGTTTATAGCGGTGTTCAGCCCTCTCTGTTCCCACTCTCGAGTGTTCTCCTGTAGGTGAACAAGAATAGAGAGAGTAGTCCCACACTAGCTCAGAACTGAGTATAATAAAGGGTTCTTTATTTAGACGGCAGACTCACAGATCACAGTCTGCACAAGCAGGGAACAGGAACCAAATCCAGCAGCCAGGAGAGAGAGAGAGAGAGCAAGAGTGTCGTTTTTTGATATCCAACCTGGTCCAGCTTCTCAAAGGCCATTTACTAAAGGATACTGTGCATAGTAAAATTAGAGGCCTCCTTGTTAAAAACTGAATAAGGGGCTAGGAATGTAGCTAAGTTTGTACTGTGCTTGCCTGGCATGCAGGTGAAATCTCGTGTTCAATCACCAGAGCAATGTGAACCAATCCTAACCGCGCAGGGTTGGAATCTAAGCACCCTGGAGGTGAAAGCAGGAAGGTAAGAAGTTCAAGGTCATCCTCAACTGGTTTGAGACCAGCAAGAGCATAGTGTTCAACCAACTATACAGTCTTATTGATCATAAGCGTCTTCTAACTCACAGACCCATGAAGGGTGCTCAATGTCAATTGCCATCTTGATGAGACCTAGAATTACCTTGGAGCAAAGGCCCTGGAAATGCCTATGGCAGATTATCTTGACAGGTTAATTGAGAAGAGAAGATTCACTCCTTGAGGGAGCACTCTGTAGGCTGGGCATGGGCTGTATGAAAAGGGTAAAGCGCCCTTTATTCTCCCTCTGCTTCCTTTGCTCTGTAAAGCAACCAGCTGTCCCAGGCTGCTGCCACTCCGACTCCCCTAACATGGACTGTACCACGTGAATCAAAATGAACCCCCACTTCCTCACAGTGGCTTCCTCAGAGTATTTTATCATAGAACCGCGAAAGTAGCTAAGTCACAGCAAAACTGCCGAAGTCCCAAACCATGAAGCTAACCTTACCTGGGACCCCTTCATGGCAGGGGCCTCCAAGACCCTGGCCAGCTCCAAGGCCAGCATTCTTCTGATCGATAGTAGGTGGCCGAGCCCTCCTGTGTTTATGGGCATAGAGGGGTTGAGTAACCAAGAAGTCAGCCTGCCTTAAGATGCTGACGATGTTCACCACAGCACAGTCAGCGTGGGAGGAGGGATACTCACTCGTAAGCACGGCTGATTTGCCTGTGGTCCTGCCCATGTGGTTATGTCTTTGTGGTCCACATGAGACAACCAGAGTCAGTTTCTGGAAGGAACAGGACTGGAGTCTGTTAGTGGAAACTCTTTCTCAGAATTGTAGAAGGCCAAACAATCTTCACGGACTTTATTTTTAGCAGATGTCCTTCACTGGCATAACAAAACCCGTTGTCGACCAGTGCTCTAGTAAAATAGTAAAGTGTGTATTTATAAACACTCTCTAATGCGTCACCGCGGAGTAAAAGACTTCTGTTTCCGCGGGCTGGCCTTTCATTTTCGAAATGAACGCCAACTTCCTCTTTCTCCTTAGGACCTGAGGAGGCAGAGGGAGGAGGGAAAAAAATTAGGTAGTGGGTTCCACTTTGATTTTTTTGGCTGGGCTCCTTTCTGTAGGGAATTAGAGGAGGATAGTTGGCCTCCAAGGAAGGCGTAGCCCTTCTTGCTCCCTTCTCGCTTGTACCTGATACGTCATCCATTGCTCTGGCAAAGCACCTGACAAGAGGCAACTTAAGCAGGGAGGCATCTTAGTCAGTGCCCTACTGCTGGAAGAGACACCATGGCCACCGCAACTCTTAGAAAGGAAACCATTTCATTGGGGCTGGCTTACGGTTTCAGCGGTTCAGTCCATCATCATCATGGTGGGTCATGGTGGTGTGCAGACAGCGCTGGAGAAGGAGCTGAGAGCCCTACATCCTTATCCACAGGCAGAATAAGGAAGAATTGTGTCACATTGGTCAGACTTGAGCTTATGAGGCCTCAAAGCCCACCTGCATAGTGATTCATTTCCTCCAAAGGCCACACCTCCTAATAGTGCCACCCCCTACAGGCCAAACATTCACACACATTCCTAGTCAAACCACCATGGGAAGGGTTTATTTTAGTGTGTAATTTGAGGGCCTCCTGTGCAGCAGGGTGGGGAAAGGCATGGCAGCAGGAGACAGGTGACCGTGCTGGATCCAGTCAGGAAGGGAGAGAGCCATGTGGGCTGCAGCTCACCTCATATTCCCCTCTTTTCCCCTTTTTATTCAGTATGGGGTCCTGCCCCGCAGAATGGTGCCACCCCAGGGATGTGTCTCCTCAGCGATTCTAACCAGTCAAGCAGATGATGAAAGCTGACCACCATACTGTTCCTCCTAGCCTCCACCTCTGGAGAGGGCACTGATGTAGTCAGGGTTGTCAGGGGGCAGAACATTCAGGGTTAAAAAGTTCATAAGGGCAGGGCAGGGCAGGGAAGCCTAAGTCAGAAAAAGGGTTCTGGGGGTGATAAACTATTCTGTGTGATACTGTATGCTGGACACACGGCCTTACAGGTTTGTTACAACCTGTAGAAGGAAACACCAAGACTGAACCTTAATGCAAATCCTGGACTTGTAATTGTAAGTACCGGCTCGCAGACAAGCATTTACGTGTTCTGCTAGCTCACAGCACTAACGGGGAAGTTAGAGGTGGGGAGGGGACTATCTGGTATTTTCTGCTCAATTTTTCTGTAAATCTAAAACTTCTCCCCTACTAAATCCCATTATTTCAAAAAAATAAGTATATACTTGAGAAAGCACACTCTCTCTTGCCTCCCCTGTCTGCTGGGACTCATCTCACCAAAGCCTCTCCTAACTAAAGAAAGGAAGAAAGGCTAGACTTAGCCTGAGTTCAGCTGAGAGGCAGTAGTTTTGGACCCAAGGCCACCACGTGTTTGGGGATTTGGGGTAAAAATCCTCTGTGAATTTGCCCTTCTTCAGGACCTTGAGTGTGACTGGTGGAGGCAAACAGCACACATGAGAAGTTCAGGGAGCCACGTAAGTGGAAAACCATGGAGCCTGGTCACCATGGTGAGCAGAAGAAGAAATGGCGTAGAAGTAGCTAAACCTTAGTTTCCAAAATGGCAGGATTAAAGTCAGGCATTAGCAGCAAATACTCAAACCTACATGGGGTCATCCAGATTTCCACACTTTCGGCTGCCCATTTGTCTTGATCTTTTGGTGTAGGAGGTTCTTCTGTTCATGTGTTGCTTTCATTGGGTAAGGAATAAAGAAACTGCTTTGGGCCTGATAGGGCAGAACTTAGGTAGGCGGAGAAGACAGAACTGAATGCTGGGAAGAAGGGCAGAGTGAGCGATGCCATGGATCTTCTGCCTGAGATGGACGCTGGTTAGAATCTTGCTGGTAAGCCACAGTCACGTGGCATTACACCGGTTAATAGAAATGGTTTAAATTAAGATGTAAGAATTAACCAATAAGAAACTAGAGCTAATGGGCCAAGCAGTGTTTTAATTAATACAGTTTCTTGTAGTTATTTTGGGTGCTAAGCTAGCCAGGCGGCAGGGATAAACAAGGGGCCCCGCTCCTTGCAACAATCTTTGTCACTTTTTTTTTTCTGCTGCAAGAACAAGTTTGTGTGAGACTGGGCTTGTTAGAGACACAATTCTTGGCATGACCTGGGGCCCAAGACAGGTGCGAGACTAAGCTGAGGCAAGGCAAGCGGATGGCAACCCAGTCTATATACCTCCACGTGCTAGCCCACTGTACGGCTTACAGTGATGGTTTGTGGGTGGGGAAGATTTTATGGGACAACAATAGGAGTAGCACTTTGGAACCAGGAAAGCAAGCAGATGAGGAGCACCTACCTGACTAAGCAAATCATACAAACCAAATCCTCAGCCACAGGCACCTCAAGGCTTGAAGAGCGGCTTTAGAGATGGCTCAGTCAGTAAAATGTTTGTTTGCCTTGCAAATGTTTGCAAGTGTGAGGACCTGAGTTCAATCCCCAGAGTGCATGTAAAAAAGCCAGGTGTGGTAGCATACACTTGCAATCTCAGCTCTGGGAAGGTAGCGACAGATCTCTGAAACTTGCTAGCCAGCCAGCCTAGCCTGCCTGATACATTCCAGGCCAATTGAAGACAAAACAACAACAAGACAAAGCAAGAAAACCAAGCAACAAGATGAGTGGCACCGGAGGATCAATACTGCGTGTGTCCTTTGGGCACTGCACACAAGCACGAGCATACGCAAAGAGGGGAGGGAACCCCAAGAACTCTGGAACCGGCGAGCAGCTGACAGGGAGTTAAAACGGAGACGACCAGGAAAGGGTTGCTTGAGCGGTAACTGTGGCTGTGTGGAGAGGTTACTCTGAACCCTTTGGGCCACCCCTGGAGGAGCTGCTGGACTGGTAGTCTGCTCCTCCTTCCGCTGGATGCCTGCCTTGCCTCAACTCAGCATAAGTCAGCAGTCTGCGCCTCGAGGAGGCAGACAGTGTGGGTTTGGACAGGAAGACGGTGGAATCTAAGTTACAGAGAGGGATCGAAGACAGATATTGATTACCACACTCAGCAGCTTCTAGCCCTTTCGCTGCTAGGGGTGGGAACATGCTGGAAGTCTGATCCTTACTTTCCAGGCAAGAGCCCAGAAGACCTTCTCTCTCTGGGGAGACTGAGTAGCCCCAGAGAAGAAACCTAGAAATACTGCTTCGTAAGACTGCCTCTAAGATACAATCAGGCTCTGTCCTGATTTAGAGATGACATCTGAACATGATTTGGGGGTTTGAAAGTAATTACGGGGTGCTGGGGCTGAGATGGGCAGAGCTGGCTCACTGGCTATGCTTTTTCCATGTAAGTATGAGGAGTGCAGACCCTCAACACTCACATAAATGCTGGGTGGACTTGGCAGCCCAGCCCACCTGTAATTAGAGCAGGCAGAAACTGCACACAGAATTTCCGGAGCAAGCTGGGAAGCTAGTCTAGCTGCATTGGAAAGTTCAGTGACCACACATATGCCCAGGCACCTGTGCCCACACACACGCAAACATATGTACATACCACATGCATACACACAATTAGAAAATGATTAAGATGGAAGGGTTGGCATGACAAATGTACAGAACCAGAAAGGTGTGGCGCCTGCTGGGTGAGCTGTGGGCAGAGTGTTGGGTCAAAGATAAGGGAGGACAAATTGAGAGCAGGAGATGAGGGTGGCAAGGCCAAGTGAGATCCATGGGTACCTGATCAAGATATCATACCCAAAGCCCAGTCTCCCTTCTGAGTGATGCGTTGTTGCCCAACTCTGCATCTGCTCACAGAACTATTGGGTCTGGCGCTGGCTTTGCTAGAGGCTGCCCCGAGGAACCAAATGGAGAAAGGCTTCTAAGGCTGGGCTCAGTGGATGGGAATTCAGGAACTTATCCTGAGCCTGGTGAGACTTTGGAGATGGAGGAGTGATGTGTGGAATTGAGTTCGATTTAAGGACAAATTAATTTATGAGCCAGATGCTGTGAGAGGCGATGCTGGGCTGTAACGAAGCTGACTGAGAAACTCCAATACACTGTTTACTTGGCGTCTGTATTTACAGGAGGAGACGGCAACGGGAGGCTAGGAAACAGGAATCAAGTGCTTTGGCGAGGAAATAAGAACTTGGATGGGACTCAGGGGTGATGAAAAAACAAGAGAGAGAAAACAGCTGTAACCCATGTGAGCAGAAACAAACACCCAGATACATCAGGGGACTTCAGATGTCACGGAACATGTTGGCAGATTGCTCTCCCTTAACCAGAGGAAGGAATTCTTTCCCTCCTATTGCTGATGAAGCCTTGAGGAAACACCCACCACCCACAGACTGATGAGGATGGGTCCCCTGATCAATGCTTAATCTTTGGAAACTCCTTCTCCTCGGCCTTCTGCACAGGCTGCCTCTGGTCGGTAACACAGCCCATCCCTTTAAGGATAGAGATGGGAGCACCAGCAAAGCACCCTGGGAAGGAAAGTGAAGCAAGCTCAGGAGATGTCCTCCCCACAGTCAGCCTGGGAACTTAAAATTTACCTCTTTATAGGGTCCACACTGTAGGACAGGCTGGCCTTAAACTCATGGCAATCCTCCTGTCTCCCAAGAACTATAGACTACAAGCATGGGCCACCATATCTAGTGTATCCACTTATCTTTTTAAAAGAATATTGATTTTTATTTTCTGCATATGTGTCTGAGTGTGAGTGCACCTTGTACATGCTTGTACCTACAGAGGCCAGAAGAAGGAAGATACCAGATGTCTCAGAACTCAGGTTACGGGAGGTGGTAAGCTGCCATGTGTGGGCGCTAGGAACTGGACCCAAGTCCTTTGTAAGAGCAGCAAGTGCTCTTAATTGCTGGGCCAACTCATGTTCCCCATGTCCTCTATTCTTATCTATGAACCAAGTCTGGTTTTTAGTGCAAACAATTTTCTAGAAAAAAAGCAAAAGCTCACTGTTGGCTACCAACACCTATTCATTTCACAGGGAGGACCCGAAGAACGGTGGGGATCTTGGATAAGGAATAATCAATCTGAGCCACACACTGGAGTACATTAACAACACTTGCACACATTGTTTTGATCTCATGGTATTCTCCCATGAGTCTCATTGGTGTATTATCTCCCTCTTATACCCGAGGGACTCAATACTCAGAATAGTTTGGGAAGTGACTAGGAGAACCTTATTGTGGTAAATGATGCCATGGCTGGTTTCTGGCAGATGTAGCCCCTTGGGACATCTGTCCTAGAGCCTAGAAAGTAAGAATTCACAAAAGTGTCCAGTTCCTGCACCAAACAGCCTTAGCTTTCAGGACCTTGGGGACCTTAGCCGTGGGGGTGATAATATCAGTGATATAGAGTACCAAGTTCTGGCACAGCAATCTTCTCTCTGATGTGGACAATCCAAGCTCAGGGACTGGGAGGTACAGTCAGTGATGTGCTTGCCTACACACACACACACACACACACACACACACACACACACACACAGGGTGGCGGGGCGGTAGTGCAGTGGGCTTTGATGATATAGCTGTCTTTGAGTCACTTCTGCTCCTGTAAGTAACCTCTCAGCCATCCTCCTTTAAGGAACCCCAGAAAACTCATGGGTCACCAACTTGGACTTTGGTGGGATCTGTGCTTTGGTGTGTCATGAGCTCTATATCTAGGGGTGAGTTGTGTGTGGTATCTCCTCAGGTAAAGTTCTGTAAGACAGTGCCACTCTGTCAGCTCTGGGTGAAAGGGGAACTAATTTCATCCCAGTGTACAGGTCCTCGGAGAGACCTAGGAGAGCGAGCCGGAAGTAGCCTCCTCCCATGATTTCTGCTCTGCTCCTGCTTGAGTTCCTGGCCTGACTTCCCTCAGTGACGGCTGGTGTAAGCCAAATAAGTCTTTTCCCCCACCCCAAGCTGTAAGCATTACAGCTCAGATCGAAAGGTATCCTGGCAGCTGGAAGCCAAGGAATACCACAGTCATACCACATAGCAAATGTCACACGAGAGATTTATTGGGAGAGAAAAAACCAGGAGGGTGTCTTTCTCTGCTCAGGTGAGAAACAGCAACAAACTGAACAGGATGCAGGGCTTCCATGAGTTTTCTGGGAAAGGCGTGGAACTTTCCAGGGTGGAGATTGGTGGGATTTCATGTCCAGACACTGGGCTTTTTACTCTGTAGGGTGGAGACAGGGTCCAGCAGTTAGAGTGTTCTGTGGGTGGAACCCTGCAGTTGAAGGTTCTCAGGGAAGGGGCCTGGTCACTAGTGTGACTGGAAGGGTGAACACAAGTTGTTTTTGATCATGCTGTAGGCAGGCTAGCACACCCCCTTAACAGTTTGCGTGCCACCAGTGGTGGGCACAGAGCTGAAGCAGCCCGTGTAAGGACCTCAGCAGGAAGAGTCAGACTGCATGACGGCCTCTCTGGAGATCAATGAGAGGCTGGTGAGACCTAGGCCTGCCCTGTCCGGGACTTGAATTATAACCCTATCATTTTCTGTAATTAAAAAAAAAACAATAATTGGTGCTGGAGTGGTGGTTCAGCCAGTGCTTGCTATAGCAAGCATGAGGATATGGGTTTTGTCACCAGAACCCATGTGAAGAATTTAGGGGTAGTGGCACACATTTGTAATCCCAGAAATTCAAGGCAGAGACAGATCCCTGGGCCTCCCTGCCGAGCCAGCCTAGCCTACCTGCCTAACTTTAGGCCAGTGAAAGGCCATTCTCAACAAAACTACAAGGTGAGTGGCTGCTGAGGAATGGTATTTGAGGTTGATCTCTGGCTTCTCCATGTACACCTGCACATATACTAACATGTGCATACACACCGTTGAATTGGGGGTGATGGAAAATGACTGTACTCCCAGGATTTGGGAGGCAGAGGCAGGAGGATTGCCATAAACTTAAGGCCAGCTTGGTCTACCTGGTAAATTTCAGTCCTCCAAAGCTGTATATTGAGGAGCTATCTCAAAAATCAACAAAAATGACAAGAAGTTGGCGGGATGGGCATTCATCTGTGTGACAGGCTCTCTTTTAGGTCACCAGCCAGTTCCCAAAGCACGACAGGGAGACTTATTATTAGTTATGAACGCTCGGCTTTCCGCTATGCTTATCCCACCAGCTCTCCTGACTTAGCCTGCTTCCCTTCATCTGCACTCTGCCTCCCGATTTTCACCTTTCTCTCTTTCTGTACACCTTGCTTTCCTGCCATCTCCATAGCTGCCTGGCTTCTGGCCCTGTCTGTGCCCCTGTCTCCCTCCCTTGTTCTCTTCTCCTCCCCCTCCTAGATTCCTCCCCCTATTTTTATCCCTCTTCTGCCTAGTTATTGGCCATTCACCTTTTTATTAGATCAGTCAGGTGCCTTAGGCACGCAAGGTGAAACAAATGTAACACATCTTTGCCTAGTTAAAGCAATATTCCACAACCTATCTGGGGCTAATTAGAATATCTTTCACATTCTGATTTGGGGGTTGGAGTGAGGGGTGCCGTACTAGGGCCTTGTGCATATGAGATAGTAGACAGGCACACTACTACTGACCCACATTCCCAACCAACCTAACCCTCTACCTTAAACTTTTTATTTTGAGACAGGGAAACACCTTTTAACACCTTAGTCAGGCCCACACTACAGTTTAAGAGTTGCTGAGTGCGGCAGCAGCAAGATCAGAAGCAAACTGGGCCAGAGCAGCAACCTCACGACACTGAGCCAACATAAGCTCCGTGGTCCCTACAACCTGCTTCACGGTCCTTGTTTGCATAGCAGGTCCCATGTGGGATACACACAAACCAATGCGGTTGGCAGGGAGGATCGCTTTATAGACTGTTTCCTAGAAGATCTGCCCATCGGTGAGGGAGGCAAGCGGATATATCATCAGCCTGTGTTTCTGGGACTGTTTTTCTCCCCTTGTCTATCCAAGTAATGTGGTCATGGAGGATGACGACATTTTCTTCTGAGCCAGCAGAGATCACATGTCTCTGTGTTTGATGGCTTGGTTGTGTTTTTCATTTCCAACTCCTTTCCTCCACCCTCTCAGCCTCCATTCTTGATGGAGAATTTGCCATCCACATAGGTCTCACAGATGTCCCTATGATAGACATCAGTGGAGTTATTATTAAACACAGTTTGCTCAATATGGGTCTATTCACTTGACTGCATGACTCATGCTAACCTCTTGTCTGGTGCCAGGAAAATAGGCCAAGGGCCCCACTCCTTGATCGTAGTTGGTATCTTGGTACTGTTTGCCTTTCCTTCTGGCTCTGGCCGACTACTGTGCCAGGAGTCATGGAGCTGTGCTCATCATGGCTGGGTTAGTTACAAGCTCTACAAGCTTGCGCACAGCTCCTTTAGTATGCGTACAGCTGTAGCATTTAGTACTCAGTACCTGAGCGTGCATAGACTTCCCCAGTTTAGATCTCAGGGGAACTGGGCATGGGACCCAGTCTCTTCAACACTGCTCCATCCTACTCTACTCCAGTTAAGGGAAACCCAGCTTTTCTGGGGGCGGAGGGAGGAGCAATGTATCAGATTCTTTGGGAATTGGGCACAGGTATAAAAGAAGAAGACAACTGACTCCTATCAGAAATATTTATTAAAAGCCAGGAATGTTCTCTGTCCTGAAGTATGATCAAAAAGCATGAAGCTCCTGTCATAAAGATCTACTATCCCAGTTGAGAGAACAAAAGCATCCCCATGGCTAACACAAACTAACCAAGCCGACTGAAGGATATTGGAGGAGGTATCAGGGACTGGGGCTGGTCTCTGTAATCAAACTTGTCATAACGTGTCTGCGCATCATCATCTTTACCAGTCTGAAGGAAGATTAGGAGACCTCAATCCTGTGACTACCATAAAATATATTCCTCCAAAATGTGTGAACTTGGACGACTGAGCCCGAGTTAAGAGCCGAAGCCCTAGCTACCCTCTTGGTTTTTGTTATATGAGATCCTGGGTGGAAATCCAGTTACACCAAAGCCAGACTTAGGCTTTGAGATAACAAGCTTATGTTGTTTTATTTTAATGCTTATTTATTTTTATTTTACACGTATGAATGTGTTTGTCTACGTTTATATGTGCACTGACAATAAGTGGTCCCTGCACAGGCCGGAAGAAAGCTTCTGTAAAGCAACCGTGAAGTTGTAAGAACTGAGTCTGGGTCCTCTAGAAGAGCAGTCAGTGCTCGGACCACTAGACCATCTCCACAGCCCCAGACTTTGTTGTTCTGATGTCAATTTGTGGTCATGTGTTGTTATACAGCAATAGACAAAACGCCTATCATGTTCTTGAAAACCAGTTTCAATTTCACTGGTCCTGATGTAAAAGAAACTAAAAAGCCATAGAGTTGATTTGTTAACAGATTCGCTTATGACACACTGAACCATACAAAGTGGAAACCAGCTAAAGGAGCACCGCCTCCAAAATACCCCAAAGATAAGTAGTATGCTAACCAGCTCTGTTGGCAACAAGCAAAGTTTACCACACTAGGGTGTAAATGTTCACGGGATTGACCAGCCTCTAACAGGTGGCTCAAGGGGACAGCACAGGGTCACAGCAGCCATTAAGTCCTGAAGTCCCTTGTGTACTTATCAGGAAAAGCATAATTCTGCCAGGTGGGCAGGATGACCTGGCATCATCAGAAAGAATAGCATTGGTGTATTTATGAAATCTGGCAAATAGCTCTGCTGTGTAAATGTCCCATCTGCCCAAGTGGCCAAGTGGTCTTCTGTCTCCATATGAATTGTTCAAAATGTAACCTGGGGCAGGGACCCAAAAGAGATTTAAAGATGATGGAATGTGTGTAATGGAGAAGCCTCAGGCGTACATAAGTTAGCAATGTCTTCTGTCAGGGGCTGGCTCTTCCTTGGGCATCGGGCTGAACTGGACATGCGCTAGTGAAGATCTTTCCCTTCATGTCAACGTGTGCAGAGTGGTGTCACGCTGGGAAGCATGTTAGTCTCTAACAGCCCAAGAGTTGGCCCTGTGCTCTCAGCCCACCCTCTCAGACCTCAGTGCCATTGTGACTGGCCTGTTTGTTCACTTGCTTGAAAATGTCTTTTGTTTTGTTTGTTGAAACAAGGTTTCTCTAACAGTCCTGGCTGTTCTGGAACTTGCTCTGTAGGCCAGGCAGGCTTTGAATTCCAGAGACTTGTTTGCCTCTGCCTGAGTGCAGGGATTAAGCTTGGATCACCATGGTACACTATCTTTTCTTTTCTTTTCTTTTCTTTTCTTTTCTTTTCTTTTCTTTTCTTTTTCTTCTGCATTCTCTCGTTGTGAACTGGAACTCACCAAACAGATGAGCTGGCTGAAAAATGAGCCACAGGAAGCTGCCTGTCTCTCCTTCCCCAGCAGTGGGATTCCAAGCTTCCTTTTCACATGGGCGCTGCTGACTCTGCTCTGCCCCTCATGCTCCCGGGGCCACACTTCGCCAATTGAGCCAGCTTCTCAGCATGTAAGTTCAAATCTTGACTTTACTACTTCTTCAACAGGTAAGCACCAGCAGTTTCTTCCACTGCCGTAGATTCCTCTAAAATATGGGGCTAAGAAGGCTGTATCCCAAGAGTCTTGAAGATCGACTGAACCAATTTCTGAGAGGACTTGCAGACTGGCACAAAACAGGCGCTCTACAAATACATGGGTGAGGGACAGACTGACAGAGGGGTTCAAGACCTCTCTGACTTGACAGAGGATTAGGTCCATGTGGGGGCATTTCCTCCATCAGGGCCTCCCTCTGCCCACGGGCAGCTTTTCCATGGTGTTTTATTGCAAGTTCTTTTCCCTCACTTTATTTATCCGGCTCACAGGAAATATTCCTAGAAAAACCTCAAGGGACCAACTTCTTTTGTGCCCCAGGGCAGCAGACAGTTGGATTTGTTATCTGCCACAGAACTCCAACAGTTGGGGCCCCGGGAAGGGGCTGGGATGGCAGTTGGGATTAATTCACATCATAAAGGCTGCTTCAGTAAAAAGAACTTAGCCTCCGAACCCTGGATAAGGTAGAGTCAGAAGATAAGGGAATTCTTTCCACCCCCACATCACACAGCCCTCAGTCTGGGTGAGGCACCTCCTGTCCCCTGTTCCTTTTGCCTTCCTACAGAACGGTCACACCAGCAGCAGTCAAAACTGCTTTGAAGGCACCAGCCTCTGGGGAAGCCCCGCTTCTGTCCTGGTTGTGGGAAGAGAGCCATTTGGCATGCAAAAAAGAAACAAGCCATCTGGAGAAGCCTGAGACCTCAGTGAATTGTCCCAGTGATCTTCAAGCTTTTATTTATTGTAAAAAAACAACATGATAACAACATTAAATAAAATTTTTAAAAAAGGAATAAAAGATGACTCATGATTCAAGAGCCCTGACACCCACAAGTGTTTAATTTTTTTCCAGTCCCTTTTGAGTTTTGGCATGCAATCTGTGTTTGCCTTCTTTCGTTTTTTTTTTTCTTGAGACGAGTGACTCAGTAGACCAGGCTGACCTTGAACTCTTGACCAGAGACCTGCCTGCCTCAGCCTCTAGTGCTGGGATTAAAGGCATAGCCATACCCAGCAGATCCTCTTCATTTACATTTAGGCTGGGTACTGTGTATCTCAGGCTGGTCTGAACTCAGTAATAGTCAAAATGACCTTCAGTTGATGCTCAGGTCCCTATCTACTGAAGGCTGAGGCGATGGGTAGGCAGCACATGTCCATTTATGTGATGCTGGGGTTGAATTCACAGCTTCATGCATCCTAGGCAGGCACTCTAGCAACTGAGCTACATCCCCAGTGACTTCCTTTTTAAAAAATGTATCATTTAATAGACTCCTTAAGTCCTTTTCTAGTATTAATACACAGTCTTCACATTGGTCTCCTCCATTGTTTCTGTTTTTGTTTTGTGTTTTTTTCAGCTGCAAATATCCCAGCCAATTTGATTCAAGCATAATTGATGATTCCTGATCCCTGGAGCATTCCTGTTCATGGCTGGAATCTTGACAAAGCTATGCCTGAAAGGGAGTTTGTTTTCTGGTCCCATCTGCACCACAGAGATCTTCTTTCTTCTCTGCTGACAATGTAACTTGAGAGTTGCCTTGTCCTATCCCTACCTAAACTGCCCTCTGAAGCTGTGCCCTTGGCCAGGGGCTTCAAAAAAGGAATCCCTATGTTTGGTTTGTTCCTCCTAGTAAAAGCAATGCATGCGTATGTAAAAATTAAAAATATATAGAACAGTCCAAGAGAGTGAGAATGCTCTATGCTGGTTATGGTGGTACAGGTCCTATGATCTAGCACCCAGGGAGTTGGAGGCAGGAGCAGTGCCAAGGGTTTGAGGCACCTTCTGTCCCTGCTTTCCCTTGCGTGGGCCGCACAGGGAGTTCCAGGCCAGTCGGGGTTACACACAGAGACAGCGTTGCTATCAGGCCGACGTGGTGCTGTTTTGACCCCATTTCTGCGGCAGGTCCCTTTTCTCCCACATTCTGCCACCTTCCCAGTTCACTCCAGCGCTGACTTGTATCACATGACTAATGGCACAATGAAGGAATTCTAGCAGAATGAGCTGAGAGCTCGGGCACTTGTTTAGTCAGGAACGTGCACCAATAAGCACACACAGAGTCTCACTTGGAGGGCTCGAGGGTGGTTGGTTCAGTCCACAGAGGAGCCCAAAGCCTCGTGTGACTGGAATGCACGGAGGCATGAAGGGAGGGCTTCAGGACAGGGTTAATCCAGCAACTAAAAAATATCAGAAAGGAAATGTAATCTTTCTACTCTTTGTACTCGGTGCTCCCACAGGATGGTCTTCTCCTTCGGGCCTCTTCTTCTAGTCCACATGGCTATCTCTTCCGCTTCTTCTGAGGCTGCTCACAACTATCAGGAAATGGAAGCATTTCCTCTCAGTCCTTCTGGTTCCTGTGGCTTGTGATAGGAATCCTTTCTATTTCTAGAAATTACTGCAGCTGCCAGAGGGAGGGAGAAACAACCTTTTAAATATAGAATTTACCTCATGTTTGTTGCCCAATCAGACATTAAAGCTGAAGTTGTTTAAAAATATTTATTACATCAGGTTTGATGACACAAACTTTAAACCCAGACCTCAGCAGACACAGGCAAGCAGATCTCTGAGGGTTTAAGGCCGGCCTGATTTACTTCCAAGTTCCAGGCCAGCCGTGGTGGCACCCTGTATAAAAACAAGTCTAAAACAACACCTCCCCTCCAAAGCCAAAAGAAATAGGCATTACTCTATTAAAGGTGACAAACATAGGCCGGAGGTATAGCTCAGTGGCAGAGCGCTAGTCAGTCATCATGGTGGTGGTCCAGTCAGTCATCATGGTGGTGGTCCAGTCAGTCATCATGATGGTGGTCCAGTCAGTCATCATGATGGTGGTCTAGTCAGTCAGCATGGTGATAGTCTAGTCAGCATGGTGGTGGCCCAGTCAGTCATCATGGTGGTGGTCCAGTCAGTCAGCATGATGGTGTTCTAGTCAGCATGGTGATGATCCAGTCATCATGGTGGTGGTCCAGTCAGTCATCATGATGGTGATCCAGTCAGTCAGCATGGTGATGGTCCAGTCAGTCAGCATGGTGGTGGTCCAGTCAGTCATCATGGTGGTGGTCCAGTCAGTCATCATGATGGTGGTCCAGTCAGTCAGCATGGTGGTGGTCCAGTCAGTCAGCATGGTGGTGGTCCAGTCAGTCATCATGGTGGTGGTCCAGTCAGTCATCATGGTGGTGGTCCAGTCAGTCAGCATGGTGGTAGTCTAGTCAGCATGGTGATGGTCCAGTCAGTCAGCATGGTGGTGGTCCAGTCAGTCAGCATGGTGGTGGTCCAGTCAGTCAGCATGGTGGTAGTCTAGTCAGCATGGTGATGGTCCAGTCAGCATGGTGGTGTTCTAGTCAGTCAGCATGGTGATGGTCTAGTCATCATGGTGGTGTTCTAGTCAGTCAGCATGGTGGTGGTTCAGTCAGTCAGCATGGTGGTAGTCCAGTCAGTCAGCATGGTGGTGGTCCAGTCTGTGGAAGGCCCTGGATTTGGTCTCCAGCACTGAAAAAATAAATATACAACTGTAGTTTGCTGTCCTTGATTTATTAGTGTTTTTTCCATATGCTAGTCAGAGCCTGGAAACTTCTCTCAAAGGCCGGCCAGTAAACCTTTGAGATCTAGTGAGTGAGTCTTGTATATTATTTGGAGGTCTTAGGGAGTGTGAACCAGGCAAATGAGCAGAATGCTGAGACAGATGTCTGTAAGGCTAAGACAGGAGGCAGAGTTCACAGCTTATTCTTCGTTGCCCCTAACTTAGACCTGCCTTGCATCAGGGTACTTCCGACTCCCAGGGCAATGGTTATTGCACAGGGAGCTGTGGGGAGAACCGAGGCAGAGACCCCAGGATGTCTGACCAGGCTGGTCTCCAGTAGCGAGGGGGCGAGGTGCTCAGCATTCCAGGAAGCTGCTCCGTCTGACCAGCCTTGGCCAACCCACTGGATTTAAACAGCCCCATGTCAAACTTCCTTCCATTTTTTTTTCTTCTAGAATATTCCCAGTGTGCTTAAAATCATCCAGATTTTTTATTTTTGTAATGAAAGCAGAATCCACCCAGCCTATTCTTTCCTGTGTTTCATTCTTGGCATTGACTACCCAGATAGCATCCCCCACCCCCACATCCCAGCTCTGCTCTCCATCCTGGAGAAAGAACCAAGATGTGTCCAAACCTGCTGCTCTGTTCAAGCTGCTGAAAAGGAAAAAATGATAGGACTCTTGGCTCAGAGTCTAGGTTCTTGTTCTTCAAAATGAGAGAGGTATTGTTTGGTTTGTGGGAGCTGGGAGAAAGAGGTAATTTTCCGGTTTCTACAGCCTCACACGCCGTTGTAAAACCCCGATCCTAGCTTTCACTACAAAGCTGACACACAGCCATGAGACTTATCATGGGACCAGAAGCCTCAGAAAGGAGTTTGATATGTGGCAACCAAGAAAACTGAGCTGGATCTTGAGGACGTGTCTCCTCCAGACTGTCAGAATGCCCCTTTGGGGTTAAATGTTCTCGAGACTGAAGGCAAGCTGTTCCAGCTTAACAAAAACTAACCCGCCAGGGCATTTTCCTCAATACACGTGCACTAACAAAGGGTCTACATCCTCAGAAGAACTTGGCATCATTCAAATATCATTTACTTTGTGGTTTGGATCTCCTTCTTGTCGGCTTTTCTAGAGGATCATGGGAAGAAATATCCTAAAAGGGAGATCCAGTCCAGTTTTAAGCACTTTTAACGCCCCAAATTTGAGTTTAAAAAATAGTATGGTAGCTCTTTTCCAGAATAAGGTGTGGGAGGCAAGGGCATCAGGAGGTTTTAGATAAATGGATCTGAGTGCTCCAAGCTCAGGTTCTGATCTTGGTTCTGCCACTAAATGCCTCCAGTGGTTTGAAAGTTATTCACCCCTACAAGGACCTCAGCACTATGACACTAGGTACAATATAAGGCAGTCCGGGCAGGGCCCAAGACACGTCCCTCTAGTCCAGTGATTCTCAACTTTCCTAAGGCTACAACTTTTTAAAACAGTTCCCTATGTTGTGGTGACCCCGACCATAAAATGACTTTTGTTGCTACTTCATAACTGTAATTTTGATACTGTTATGAATAGTAAACACCTGTATTTTCCGATGGTCTCAGGGAACCCCTGGTTGAGAACCGCTGGTCTAGCCTGTCCTGGTGCTTGCCTCGCGGGACATAGGGACCGAGGACCGGTAACTGTCTAAAGACCAGAGGGCAGCTGGTAAATAAAGCACGTGACGACGTCAAGCCCCTTCTTCCCCTGGCTCCGCGATTTCTAACCGGATGCTCAACCGAAAGCCCACAACCGGTCCAAAGCCACCTTTGGTTCCCAGAGCCGCCTTCCACCATCGAATCGCGGACAAGCCTGGATTAGATGGAGAGGTGGAGAGCGCCCCAGGCGCGGGGCACCCCTGTCCCAGGCCTCCTGGCGCCCAAGCTGCGTCCCGGCAGGATGCGCCCTACTCCCCCTAGATCCACAGGGCGGAGGGGGCTGCCCGCTCGGAGGCGGGGCCGCGGCGGGGCCCCGCGCGCTGTGATTGGCCTCTCATGTCCTCGTGACGTGCGGTCCCGCCCCCTCCGCGTCCGCGCCGGGGAGCGGACTCTCCGAGGCTGAATGGGCGCGATCGCGGCGCGGGGGGCGGGCTGGGGCGCGGGGCCCAGGGCTGGCTCCTAGCCAGCGCCCCCTCCCTAGCATGCGCCCGGAGGCGACGGGCGGCGCGGAGCGGCGGCCTCAGAAGCCGCGAAGCCAAGCAGCGGCACCTGCCTGCCGAGGTACGTGGCGCAGCCCCCAGTCGGCATAGCGGACACCCGCAACCCAGGCAGCGGCGATCCGCCTTTACCCACTCATACCCCGGGCCCAGAGACTCCTCCCCAGCCCTGCGTCGCCGGACGCGCCTGCGGGGGGACGCGGGCGGAGGGTCGCGGCCCCGGGCCGCTAAGATATGCACCCCCGCGGCCGGCACAGGTGTGGAAGCGGCGCATCGGGTAAGGATGACCCGACCCGTGTGGCTGGTCCAGCCGAGGTGATCCTTTCCATGAGGTTTGGTTTGGAGTGTTTTAATTCATTGCTGGAACCTTCTGAGCCAGCAGAGCCGAACTGACTCAGTGTCCGCCGTGACTGGCTTGGGGGAACCCTCTGCAGGGTCACTAGTGGCTCCCGAACCTTCCCTGTGCATGCAAGTGGGTAGATTTCTGCTGGTAGAAATTCGCTGGTGACCTTCCCCGCCCCCCTCTCTGCGGCCAGTCCTGCGGAGGAGACACGTTGGGGCGACCTTTTTCATTCCTTGGAAATTTTAAACAGTGGCCTGAGAAGGGGGTGCGTTCTTTGTGTGCTGTTTTGTTTGTTTGTTTTTTCCCCCCAGAGAATATTTGGTAGGACCCTATGAATAGAAGCAAACCCCTACCCCACACCAGCTGATGACCTTGGCATCCACTGATCCTCCTGGGGGGGGGGGGGACGGACTTGCTCTCCTGGTCTCTGTACTGGAAAGCTTAACCTGCTATAGACTGAGGTCTCTTCCAGGCCACTGGGGTTGTGGTTCTAACCATTTAAAATAAATATATCATAAGAAAACTCTGTAGAATCATTAATTGACTTGAAAATGAAATTTTACTTCTTAGTCTTTATATATTTATATATGGTGTCATTTTCTTAAAAGGGTCATTTCCCCCAAAAGTGGTTTTATGTGTTATACTTTTTCTGGAACGGATGAGTTGCGGGTTCCTGCAGCCAAGGGCTGAGCTAGGTTTTAGACTCACAAAGGAAGGAGACTCGCTCTCATCTTCTGCCCTCTGGTGTCTAGCCAAGCCTTCCCTTGGTTTATGACGGTAAATCCTCTTCTACCTGCAGATGGACACACATGCTGGAGCTAGCAGTCTGTTGAACGAAAGGACCAGACAGGACAGATTTGGGTTTCATTTGTGTAATTCTATATCCTGACAGCTCAGAGCAGTGTCTAACATTTCTAGTTGCAGAGCTGGGAATCATCTACTTTCAAGTGTTTGGACAAGAGAGGATTAATACGAACTTCCAGAACACTGTGGTCAGACTGTCTCTTGACACCCATGTCTGCTATGTGGTTGATGCCGGTTCTTTAAGGTGGAAATTTTGGTTAGTGTTGATAGTGTGTCCTTGAGACTTGAAAAGATGTGAAGGAGATGACTGGGGGTTTTGATGGCTGGTTTTTGTTTGTTTGTTTGATTGATTGATTGGTTGGTTGGTTTGGGTTTTGGCACTGGGTATATGTAGCTCAGGTTGGCCTTGAATTCACTCTGCAACCCAAGCTGGCTTTGAACACTGATCCTCTGATCTCCATCTTCTTAGTGCTAGATTACAGGCCTGTTCTAATACGCCTGGTTTAAACAGAGTAAGATGAGGAGAGACAAAAGAAAGTGCTGAGGGGCTGGCAGGAAATTCTAAAAGCACATGGATTCTGAAAATTCATTCAGTTTGTCATACGTTGCTAATGCCCATGTCATCAACATAGGTTAAGGGGTGAATGCTTAGGGAAACAGGCAAGGAGAAACTCTGCTACACTACTTCTTTATGCCCCTTACTGGGCTGGCCGGATCAGTGGAGAGGTAGCAGCTGTCTCTTGGGACATTAATGGTGTGCTGGGTAGTTTTTAAGGTCAACTTGTTACAATCTGGAGTCATCTGGGGAAAGAGAACATCAGTTGAAGGAGATGCCCCCACCAGATTGTCCTGTAGGCAAGCCTGTGAGAGACATTTTCTTAATTAGTGACCCACCTCATTGTGGGTGGTGTGACCCCTGGGCAGGTGATCCTGGGTTGTATAAGGAAGCCGGCTGAGCAAGCCCTGAAGGACAAGCCAGTAAGCAGTGTTCCTCCTTGGCCTCTCCATCAGCTCCTGCCCGCAGGTTCCTGTCACGTTTCAGTCCCTGCCCTAATTTCCCTCGCTGTGGACTGTGATATGGAACTGTAAGATGAAATTAAACACTTTCTTTCCAGTTGCTGTTGGTCATGGTATTACAGCAGTAGAAATCCTAACAAAGACATGTAGGAAGAGTCACCCTCCACACCTCTCTGGCTTCGGAGGAGGTCTGTATTCTGTGCTGCTTTTGGAACCAGGAGGATGGTCGTCATCCTCCAAGGGCGTGCTCTACACAGCTTGTCTAGCTGGGAAGGTTTGGTGTAGAAACCACTAGGAATTTACATGGCAGCTGCTGAGGATGAGAAGAAAGGGCTGGATCAGCGTGGGTGGCATAAGTTAGCAGAGGCATCCACTGGAGGGGTGTGACTCACGGACCTGGTGTGGGAGGAAGCCATAAATACGGATGGTGGCCCAAGGGCTCTCCTGGAAGAGAAACCCAGTTCAAGCAGTTCCTAGAGGGAGCAAGTGGGGTGTGCGAAGGAGGGAGAAAATGAACTGAGAGAGCTCATGGTCGAAACTAGCTTACCTGGACACCTGCTGTGGGACAATGGTCTGTACCCTGTCAGTTATATTTTAAATAAATGCTGATTGGCCAGTAGCTAGGCAGGGCATATAGGCGAGACAACCAGGCAGGAAATGGAGGCGGGGCGCCGAGACCAGGAGAATTCTGGGAAGAGGAAAGCCACAGTTGTGACCTAGTCACAGAAGAAGCAAGATGTGACTGCCCCACCGAATAAGGTACCGAGTCACATGGCTAACACAGACAAGAATAATGGGCTAATATAAGTTATTAGAGTTAATAAGAAGCCTAAGCCAATCAGTTTATAGTTAATGGAGTCCTCTGTGTGATTTTTTGGGGACTTAATGACTGAGGGAACCAGGCAGGACAGAAAACTCAGTCAACAGACACCAAACAAGATTTGTTCCTGTTTAAATAAGGTGTAGATACCTGCATCTGGGGGTGATGTGCAGGCTTGTTAATCTCAGCACTTGGGCAGGAGGGTCAAGAGCTCAAGGTCAACTGGGGTATATGAGACCCTGACTTGATATGTATACAGTCTTATACTTGCAAGCTTATACCTGCATACATAAAGCCAATGAGATGATTCAGTGCACCGAGTTGCCGGCTGCCCAATGATCTGAGTTAAATCTTCAGAACCTACACAGTGGAATGAGTACTCTTTTCTCTTATGACGACGTCTTAGAAACGTGTAGGTTCAGGGAAAATAGACGTACCTACCGTGTATCACGGAACAAGTTTCTGTATTGAACATGTGCCACCTTGAGATCAAGGATCAGTTCTGATCTAACCAGGACCCGTGCTTTATCTGGTCACTGGCTCTCAGCATTAACCCTGGCCTGCCTGCCTTCTCACACTGTGCGTAAATGGAAACATGCAGAGTGTGTCTCCTTTTGTGAGCACAGAGGCCTCCTGTGCTGCCTGTAGTTAGAGCATGCTCACTCTCGTTGCTGGTGGTGATCACAGGGGAGTTTCGTGTGTCTTATCTGTGGTTAGTCGTTCTAGTGTTTCTCTGCACTAGATAGTGCTGCTGTAACTAGTGCCTAACTTTGGTAGAATGTTCGTGCATATCTGAGAATCTGTGCTGAGCAGTAGGATCACTGGGTTATGGGTTTATTATGGGTGTATTACTCTCTTGGGGGTCCCCAGGCAAAGCTCTTTTATTCTAGTCTTAGAATTAATGGTGGGAGCTCCTACAGCCTGAATGATGAAGGTGATCGTTTCCAGGTGATGGTGCTGGAGTTGTTTTTACAGGAGGCTAAGTTTCCGCTTGGTTCTGTTCTATATGGCCTCAGGAAGAGCAAGCAGTCCTGCAGGCTCCAGGCTCTCCTCTGGTCCAAGCACAGGGCAGACGGAGCTTAAGCTCTGAGCTACAGGATCCTCTTGATGTTGAGTGTCTCTAGCCCTAGTCTTCACCCATCTTGCTGCAAACCTCCACCCACCCAACCACTACGTTTCTGTTTACCTACAGGAAAAGCCTTTGTCTTACTTGAGGTTTTCAACAATAGGAAGCATTTTTGTACTTCAGTTACATCAGGGAAAAATACCCAGGAGTAAATTTTTAGGTCATGAATCAACATTTATACTCGTGAATTCTCTCTGGGATTATAATAATTTAAGATTGTGTGATTGAGTTTGATCAGCTCAACAAACAGCATTTAACAGGTCTACTTTATGAATGATATTTAAGCTTTTTGAATGTTGTGGACACTTTTAAAATTCTTTATGGTTTTTAGTTTAGTTTTTGTTTGTTCGTTTTCAGATAAGGGTTCATAAAACCCAGTCTGGCCTTGAACTTTGGTTCCTGCCTCGCCTTCTAAGTGCCAGAACTGAAGCCGTGTGCCACCGCACTGGGTTGGGCTGTTTTTTAAAGACTGCCATTTTCATAATGGCAGGTATATATATATATATATATATATATATATATATATTAACTGAGCAGAGACAGTTTTTCTGTTAGGCATCGAGAATGTGTCCTTCCGGCTGTCTTCTTTCCAGCCTCTGCTCCCTCATCCCTTCCCTCTTGTTCTTCACCCCTGTTATGTTCTCCTCTCTCTTTATCTAGACTCCAGCAAGCAGCAAGATCAGGACAGAGTGGCTCCGGTCTTTCCTTCTCTTTGCTTGCCATATTCTGCAGTCAAGGTCTTAGTCAGCTGGGGCTTCTGCTGGCCCAGGCCGCCACTTACCTTCCTTCTGTTCCCGTGCTCTCCAGTGGGAAGAACCTGAGTCATACCTGTAATTTAAAATTTCCTAGTAGCCTGCCTTTAAAAAAGTAAAAAGGAGCAGACTGGTATTAGAGAGATGGCTTGGTGGCGAGAACACTTGCTGTCCTAATAGAGAACTGGGATTCCATCCCCACCAGCCATGTCGGGCAGCTCACAGCTGCCTATAATCCCAGCTGCAGGGTATGCAAAGCCCTTTTCCAGCTCCTGTGGGTATGATACCACATGTGCACATATACACAAAGTTAAAAAGTAAAAGTAAGGGGCTGGCAAGATGGCTCAGGGGGCAGAGGCCACTGCTGCCTGATCTGACAACCTGAGTTTGATCCCCAGGACCCATAACCTGGAAGGAGAGAACTCACAATGAAGACTCTCCACATGCATGATCTCTACATGCACTCCATGGCACGTTTGCACTCATACAGATACACACACACATACTCACAACCAAAATATAATAAAATTAAGAGTGATAATAAAAATAACTCTTAAAAAATAAAAAGAAACAGGTTGGTTCAAGTTTCCGTTTCTCTTGACAATACCGACACCTAAACTTGCATTTACCTAGTGACACGGCTCCCAGCCGTGTGTGGTACCTAATGAGTACTTTGTGGTCTGTTAGTCAGACTAAGCCTTCAGTCCTGCGCCCCGCTCCCTGTAGACATAGTTTTCTCACTCTCTCCTCACCTGCTGTAGAACTGTTACATTGACTAGCTGATTTCACCATAGCCCTGTTTGGTTCCGCTGCCCCTCCCATTTTACAAAGGAGAGTATCAAGATAAAAAGATATAAGAAACTCCAGAGTTCAGAGCTAGGACTTAGACCTAGGCCTGGAGGTTGTAAATGAGGCCACTGTTCCCATGTCTTTGCAGCAAATAATGTATTCCTATTGGAGGAGGTCCCTTCTTTTGTTCCTGGCTGCTCAGCCCCGAAATAATCACGCAGTAACCACATTATTTAAATCTCCACTTGGCCCATTAGCTCTAACTTCTTATTTGCTAACTCTTACATCTTAATTTAACCCATCTCCATTAATCTGTGTATCGCCACGTGACTGTGGCTTACTGGGTAAAGTTTCGGTGTCTGTCTCCAGTGGGGCTACATGGTTTCTCCTTGATGCCTCCTTCTTTCTCCCAGCATTCAGTTTCTCCACCTGGCTCTTTTTTATTAACCAATGGTATTCACAGCAAACAGAGGGGAATCCCACATCATATTCCCATCCCTCAGAAGGGATTCTGTCATAATTCATGACATTGCTTTGAGGTGGCTGAGGTAGTTCTGTCCAGGTTTCTACACCTCCAGGGGCCACATCATTGTTCCCCTGGGTCTCCACAGCACTCTTCTATCTGGTATTGCCTCATGAGGGGATGGCCAACCTCAAGAGGTTTCTTCAACATCCAGTTCCACTTAGAAAATCCTTTTATTCTTCCAGTATAATTTCAGCAGTCAGGTAGGACCTGCTCGTTTCTTCGTCGGGCTCAGCGTATCATCCCTCCTGGGCTGGACCCTTTGACACAGACTTCTCCACCAGCACGTGCTGTCGCTACACTGGCATCTGCCTCCCGCACCCTGCTCTAGCTCCTAGTCAGACAGGGGCAGAGAAGCATTTCTTCTTCGGGAAGCCCCTTTACCGGTTCTCTGCCCCACATCTCTAAAACTTCTTGTAACACTTTGCCCCAGTGCGCAGCACAGAACACCATGAGACGGAAGGTCCCGGAGATAGATGTGCTGGTCTGTTCTCAACCTTTGTTTTTTGTTTTTTGTATTTTTAGGTGGGATTATGAGGGCTTCTGAAAGAAAAGGCCGTGTCTGTTGCTTCTCACTGTATGTCCAGATGTGTGCTCCA
This sequence comes from Microtus oregoni, assembly GCF_018167655.1. Taxonomy (NCBI): domain Eukaryota; kingdom Metazoa; phylum Chordata; class Mammalia; order Rodentia; family Cricetidae; genus Microtus; species Microtus oregoni. The sequence continues at coordinate 13,445,868 of NW_024543061.1, forward strand.
TATGTGCCTGGAACCTGCTATGTCTGTTTGGGAGTCTGCCCAAGTGCTGGCTTAAAGTCTTTTGCCAAACAAGATTGGGCCCTCAGCATTTTATCCTGGGTGAGGGATAAATTCCCTCCCTGAGGAACTATTGATAATTAAAAGTTTTTGGAAAAGGGGTTTCATTTTCTTCCATGGTATAGCTTCTGATATATAGCCTTTGTTGGGGCAGGAAACACTATTTAAACTCAGTGGATCACACACAAAAGAGGACATGAAGCTGGAAGGGAGATTTGTTGAGAAGAAGAATGTGAGCAGGAGGAAACAGGGAGGGGATGGATATAAAAATGACTAAAGTTCATTTGTATAATGTATAAAACTGTAAACTGTGTCTCAGCTAGAGTTTCTATTACTATGAAGAGGCACCGTGACCGCGGCAACTCCTAAGGAGAGAAACATTTCATTGAGGCTGGCTTACAGTTTCAGAGGTTTCGTCCATTATCATCATGACAGGAAGCATGGTGGTACACAGGCAGACATAGAGAAGGAGCTGGGAATTCTATATCTGGATCAGTAGGAAGAAAGAGAGACACTGGGCCTGACTTGAGCATTTGAAACCTCGAAGCCCACCCCCAGTGACACACTTCCTCCAACAAGGCCACACCTCCTAATAGTGCCACTCCCTTGGGCCATTTTCATTCAAACCACCACAGTAAGAAAATTTTGTTTTGTTAAAAAAAAAAATGGTTCAAGATGAAAGGGTTCATGCCAGGCGTGGTGATGCACACCTTTAATCCCAGTACTCTGGAGACAGAGGCAGGCAGATCTCTGTGAGTTCGAGGCCAGCCTGGTCTACAAAGTGATTTCCAAGATAGCCAGGACTATATATAGAGACGTACAAACAAAACAAAAAAATAAAAGGGTGCATGATTAGAGTGTGAATGCGTTCTAGTCGTTTCTGTCAGACTTAAATATGCGGTGCTGGCTCCAGAGATAGGACTAGCTTAGCACGATCTGTTTCATGTGGCCCAGACTGCTCCTTTGGTCTTCATCTCCTGTCCCTCAGTTGCCAGGTCCTGCAAGCCCTGCACCGTGCCTGTCACTGCATTGCTGCTTCCTGATTTGGGTTTTAGCTGATGTGTTCTACACCCTTAGGACAAACACAGGTTTTTTTGGCATTGGTTAATGTCAGAGCTGCCTAGCAATCCCCCAGCACCCGTCCCCATCAGCCTGGCTCTCTGGGAGCATATCTGAGGCCCTATTTGGTAGTATAGCCATGTTCTACCATCTTAAAACCATGACTTTTGCCATTTCTCTCTGGGATGCGGGTTGGTGGCATTATAAGGTGCCTGCCCGTCGTCTCATCTGTTTTCCAATGAATTCAAGCATGCGGGGAAGGTCCCGATAATGAACCTTTATTTGTGCTGGCCTCACAGTTGTTTTTTCGAACTGTCTGTTCTTCTGGCTTTCATTTTCTCCTATGAAGTATGATTTGTTCAGCCAAAACTTATCTTTTCCTTTTATAGGGAAATCTTCCATTTAAAACTTCGCTTCTGGAGTTTGCTATGTTTAGGACAGGCAGGGATTGCCACAGACTTGTTTTATCGTAGCAGATTCTTTGAGGGTGATGGTGTGGCCATGTCGGGTCCCGCCCAAGAGCTCTCATATAATGCCCTTGTTAAGGGGCCCACAAGGAAGGAGAAGTCCTATGAATGGATTTCTTCCAGCATCCTGTTTTGCTCACTCTTCCTCTTTCTCTTTGAGAGGTGCCCCCACTTCTGCCACTAAATAGTTTTGAGAGTTAATGCAGGGTTCAGAACCTTCTTGGGTGCTCTCTTAGTTTAAGAACTGCTCCTCCCAGCTCAGTCACCAAGTTCCGGAGGCATCCTACTTCCTGTTATCCCCTGCTTGGTTCCCTTCTTCTTCCGCCTTTGACCCAACAGTTCAGTCACCCCTCATAGCCATGAGCTCAGTGACCTTTTGACCACCCGGTGCCTTGGCCTTGCCCTGCTGGGGTTGTTCTTACCACTGTCCTGCTTAGAACTGTTGAATGAATGTCCTGGTGTTCTTAGTTGACTCTATAACCACTGTCCCTTAGATCCCCTGGTATCCAGTCTCAGCACATCTCTGGGCTGTCAACATATTCTTCTTTCCATCTAGAACACAGTCCTTGTCACCCTTGGAACATCCGTTCACTCATCACCCACCCCCCTTTTCCTCTACTGGACATGTACTCCTTTCCCATCAGCCCCACTATCTCATTGTTGCTGCTTTGAGTATATGGGGAGTTCCTGGTCAGCTAGTCATTGAAAGAGAAAAGGGATTATGCCATATTTATTTTCCTATTCTCAGCTTCTGGTATGTAACATTTTCTTGTTAAATGTTTATTTAAAGGATTATAAATCTGGACGTGGTGGTTTATGACCCCAGAGAACCTGAGGCAGGAGGATCACATTGGATTTAAAACTACTTAGTTAAAAAAAAAATAAACAACTGAGGTGTAGGGAGAACAAAGCCAATCCCATACCCATGCAGACCAGCCCCTCCCAACTGAGGCTGTATGGGAAATGTAAGCCCTAATACCCAAAGGCTGGCTGTGTTATACATTACCTTCTCTCCTGTGCTTCTGTAAGCATTCTAGTTGTTGGCCATCCTTGGGAAAACTGGCATTTTCTAGCCATTGTTATGGGTCTTCATCCATGGTGGAATTCCAGTCACAGAAGGCTAATGTAGACAACTCAACCCTGCTCATGTAAAACATGAGACAGAGGCTGAAAGGATATAGCCAAGAACGCTAGCAGTGGGCACCCCTGGGCTCTAGGTCAACATCATCCTAATCTCCTTTCCACTGTCAAATATTCTCTGACCTTGTAAGAACAAGAGTTCGAGACTGGGGAGATGTCTTAGTGGGGAAAAAGCTTGCCGTACAAATGTGAGGGCCTGTGTTCAGATACTGTGCACCTGCCTAAAAACTAGGTGTAGCCAGAGTCTGGTAACCTTGCGGCTGGGGTTGGGCCCAGGCAGGAACAAAACCAAACAAACAAAATGGAAAGAACAAGACAGGCAGCAATAGAGGGAGACACCTTATGTCCTTCTCTGGCCTCATGAGAACATGAGAGAGGGGGGTGGAGAATGCGCTGAAATGTTAAAACAGAATAATAATTTTTTTAAAAGATTTTAAAAGTATTTCCTGAATAAAGCAGATTAGACACCCTAGCCATCATCATGCCAGAGGGGGAGGCAGAACCATGGATTGAGCCTCCTCGGCATTGCTCATTAAAACAGACCAGGCATTGGTGTGCCTCTTGGTGTCAACTCTCTGGGTCCCACATCTCTTCTTGCTTCTGGACTTTTTAGGAAGTCTCTAACAGACATGCAACAATAATCCCATGTCCTATCTAAGTGGCATCTAGACTTCTTTCTTTTTTAACTTTCCATTGATTGTGGATTTCACACCATACATCCTAATCCATTCATCTCCCCATCGTTTCATATCCACCCTGCCCTTGCAACATCCCCACCAAAGTAAAATAAAATTAAAAATCATCGTGGAAGCTGTTGTGTGGTACAGTACCCTTTAATCCAAGTTTTCTTTGTTTTGTAGATTTTACATTCTATTGTATGAGTGTTTCCCTGCATGTATGTATGTTCGCCATGGGCATGCCTGGTCCCCAGAAGAGGACCTCAGATCTCCTGGAACTGGAGTTATAGATGGTTGTGAGCCCCCATGTGGGTGCAGGAAACAAGAGTGCTCTTAACGACTGAGCCATCTCTCCAGCACCTGCCTAGTTTTCGTACTAGGAGTGAGCATGAGTTGAAGTTCCTTGGAGTAAATCTGATAGGAGACCCAGATGCTAGTTCATCTTCACCCACTGTGCTCTGACAAGCCTTATCTTTATTCTGTTATCTACCAGTGGCTACTGAAACAGAAAGATCTGATGAAAAAACAGGAACTTTACTTAGTTCCTAGGTGTGATAGTTCGAGAATGCCCCCCCCCCCCCCCCCGCCACTGGCCTGTATGTTTGAATTCTTGCTTAGTCCCTAGCGGGTGGAACTGTTTAGAAAGGATTAGGAGGTTGGGCCTTATTGGAGATGGTGTGTCCTAGGGAAGTACACTTGGAGATTTCAAAAGCCCGTGATAGGCTCAGTTTCTTTCTCTCTGCTTTCAGCTTGAGGACCAGGATGTGAGCTCTTAGCTACTACTCCCACCTCATGCCTGCCTGCCTACTATCATACTTCCCGCCATGGTGGTCATGGTGTCACCTTCTGAAGTTGTAAACAATAAAATGCTTTTTAAAAAATAAGTTGCCTTGGTCATGGTGCCTCTTCAAAGCAACAGAAGAATAACTAAGACACTAGGTATCTCCTGTCAAGTCACTTATTAATTCATAAAGATAACAACTTGATAGTGGATTCTGACTTCTGCCACCTTAACCAGCTTCACATGAAATGTCTCCAGCGTCAGGCCAGTTCAACACCATGCACCTCTGGAAAAAATACTGAGAGTGTAGCCTCCCACTGTGCTCCTCTGGCCCCAATGCATAACTTGAATCTAATCATGAAGAAATATCTGATGAACCCCAGCTAGGGAACATTCTATAAAATACTTGGCCCGTACTTTAAAAAAAAATGTCAAAATCATAAGAGATAATAGAACTGTTTTAGATTAAAGGAAGCCAGGGAGACATGACATTGGGCCTCACATGTGATCCTCAACTGTGTCCTGGAAAAGGAAAAAAAACCAAAACTTTTTTTTGGGGTTGCTGTTTGTGTTCAAAAACCATCACTACCAGAGAAATCTTCCCTCTTAAAACCTTTATGTTAGAGTCTAGTTTTGAATCAATTCATGTTCTGACATTGACCATTATTCTGTGCTTGTATAAGGTATGACTTTGTTTCTAGAAAAATAAAATACTCAGGGTGTCATGATGCCTCCAACTTGCTTCCAGGTGTATTAATAAATTATGCATTTTCTGCGCTAACAGAATGGCGGTGTACATGTTAGCCATGGGGGATCTGGGTGAAGGATAGATGAGAATTCTTCATATTGGACATCTCTGCGGCCCACAGTTCAGGGTGCTCTGACACCGTGGCAGCAGAAACGGGCTTGTCTGCATCTTGTGCAGCCACTGCTCTTCGGCATCTTTCTGTCCTGACCTCTGCGGGGAACAGAATGAGGACCCAGTCTCTGCTGCAGAGTTCTTTCCGCCATGCCTGTTCCTGCTACTGTTCTAAGAGGTTTCCTGGTTTGTGGCTGGCCTCAGGGTCAGCTGGTCAACCAGCTCTGGCTGCCGCCACTCCCCCGCTTCCTGATTTAAACTGAGCCTACCACAGTCCTGTAAGAGAAGTTTCCCATTCAGACTTTGAAATGTGTTTAAGCCCAAACACTGTAAGATGCTGTGGTCCAGCCCGCAATAGCAGATAAGGACCAACCCCAGAGTTTCCCATTAAAGGTGGTCTGCCCACATTGGCATTGTGGCATACTCTTGTAATTCCATCACCCAGGAGGCTGAGCAGGAGGGTCCTCAATTTGCATCTGGACCAGTGGGGCGATAAGGGCCTCAAAACAAGACCTAAAATGCAAACAGCAGTACCCGCCATGCTTTGAGAGAACCTGAGTTGTACCTTTCAGTAGAAATCTCACACTTCTAGAATATTTTTAGTAATTGATATACACCCTCAGCTCCTACCCCTAAACTCCTCCCATCTGTCACCCCCTCCAGACGGATTCCAGTTTGTGCTACCCTGCATCCCCGACTCTTTTAAATGTAGTCTGAGGGACCTTTGCTCCAGCTGGGCTTCAGTGGAAAGGTAGCTGTGAGGGCCAGTGGATTCAGAGGAGTATTTCCAAACTGGGGCTTGTGAACAGTTTGTGGGTGGGTGAACTCGTGGGTGGGTGGACTCATGGGCCTCTGCAGAGTTCCCCTGAAACTGCTGAGCTCCCTGGTCAGAGGGAGGAAGGTTGTGACATGCATTTTGTTCCTCTTTCCTACCTTTTCTTCCCAGTTCTCACTTGCCAAAGCTTCCCCTCCCCACCCTTCATGTTTAGCTGCTCTCAAGCCCAGCCCGTAGTAAGCATTGTTACATTCTCTATGTGTGTTTGAACTTCAAAAAAAAAAAATCCCACTCTCTCTTCTTGGGGGGGGGGCGTGTCTTTAGTCTGACTCATTCCGTTTATTCTCGCTTTCATTTTCTCCCTCCATGGCCCCAACATTTTAGTGCCAATCCAACTACCCAAGCCATTTGCTGTTTGAAAGCTAGATGAGTGAGAATTCTACATCCCAGGGAGAGGAACAATAGAAGGTTTGTGCCCAACCCTGTTTCTTTGAAGATGAGTAAACTTACTTCAGTGGTTACTTCTTGACCCACATCAAATTGACAGATAGTTGAGCATTTTAATCCTATTTTCTTGGGAAGGTCTTGGCATCAAAGAGAGCTAGTTGCTTTTTCTCCCAGGCATACCCCACTGGTACATGCGACAGCCATTGATTTGTATACCTGCCCCTCCCTCAGCTCACACATTCATGCAGTCCTGTTTGTGCAACACCTGAGAAATATCCAATGAGACTAGAAAACAATACAGTCAGATGACTAAAGGGGACCCCAAGAAACCAGAGGGCAAGATGTCTGTTAGTGCCCTCTTTGTGTATGTACATATGCAGGGAAAATCACGAGAGGAAAACCTCCAAGGTTCCAGTCTATTCTGAGAGTTGGAGGACAATGTCCAGCAAAGAGAAATGCAAGTTTGATAAAATGGCAAAGGCAGATAAAGTACACTGTGATCAGGAAATGAAAGATTGTGGACCAGCAAAAGGAGGCAAGAAGAAGAAGGACCCTAATACCTGCAAAAGACCACCGTCTGGATTTTTTTATTCTGCTCTGAATCCCACCCCAAGGTCAAATCCACAGATCTTGGCATCTCCATTGGATGTAGCAGCAAGGCTGTGTGAGATGTGAACTCAGCGGTAGTGAAGTCACCTTAGATCAGGCGGCGCAGAGCTGAAAGAGAAGTCTGAGAGGGTTGTTGCAAGTCGGATGGGGCGTTCGATTATGCCAGAGTCCTGCTGAAGTAGGCCGGTGTAGTAATAGGGGCAGCGGGGTTGCGTCCCCAGCACCCCGGCTGCCTGCTCGGCTAGCTTATGCCCCGAAATAACAACACACAAACTGTATTCATTTAATCACTGCTTGGCCCATATCTATCTAGCCTCTTCTAGGCTAACTCTCGCACCTGGACTAGCCCATTTCTAATCATCTGTGTGTAGCACCCCAAGGTGCGCTTACCAGGGAGATTCTAGCCTAGTCCATCCTGGGTCGGAGCTTCATCCCGGGAGCGGGGCATGGCGTCTCTCTCTGAGGCGTCTGCTCAGGAGAGCAGAGCTGTGGAGTCTCTGACCTCACTTCCTCTTCCTCCCAGCATTTTGTTCTGTTTACTCCTCCCACCTATCCTCTAACCAATAAAATGGGCCAGGGCAGTTCCTTTATTAGCCAATGACCTTCCTCCATCAGGCCGGAAAAAGGGTGAGAGAAAAGGAATCAAAACTGTCTCCTTGTGAATACCTTAAGTAACAGGGTGCTGTTATTGACACTTCTCTTATTTGAGCCATGTCTATTGCCCTCGGTAGGTTTAATTACAAATTTGATCATATCGTAGTTTCTCAAAGTGTCAGTGGTTCACGTGAAGTAGCTGTGAGTGTCTAGAGCACCCTGAAACTATCAGTGAAGTTGTACATAGCTCCAAATATTTATAAAATAAGAAGGCACTCTCATGGTCCCCTCGCTCTGCACTTTGAAGGTGTCCTGGCTTTTTGTTTCCAACTCATAAGTTAGTGTTAACTGTAAGGCTATTGGCTGGGAAATCCTGAGTTGTCAACTGTACGTACCCATAGTTGGTAAAGAGAACAAAACAACCCAGACAGATGTCTTGTTTGGTGTGGAAGCCGTGAGGGGAAGGTGTGTTTTGGAGGGGCCATAGCTCAGGGCATGTGCTGTGAAGCTGGACCTGTTGATGCTGCCGTGGGCATCCGTTAAGCCTCAGGTTGTCTGATTTTTGTATCTAGTGGCATAGCATTCTGCTGACATTCTTAGTTGTGGGAAAGAGGGGAGGGTCGGCCGGCATGAGAAGCGTTTGGATTTTTTTTTCTTTAGTTAAGTGTGGTAGATTTTCAACCATTATTAAACAAACTATAGAACTCATCCTTGTTAGCAAAGCAAAGAATTACTGTGTCAACAAAGTTCAGGAACCCTCTGTTACCTAAATGCAGTATTCAACATTCTGTTATTTTTTTATATGGTTAGAATGCTGAAATGAAGTTAAATAAACAGGATTACATTTCAAAATGAAAGAAAAGGAAGAAGCACCTAGCTGTGGATTATTTGGACAGGAGATGGCAGGTGAATTTGGGTGCACTTCGAGTGTGGGGCCACTTGCAAGCCAGTGGTCAGTGCACTCTCTCCTGAGTCAGCCTTCAGCAGTGAGTGCTTGGTAAGTGCTTTTTGCACGGTGGCTCTATTTTAGGATGCTGAGGTAAAAGAGTAACCCTCACTCTAGGGATCGCCTCTGCTACTGTGGAGAGCAGGCAGACAGACGGATGTTTGCCAGTGGCAGACTCTCCAGTGCAGCGAAGTCAAGCAGGAAAGGGGTGGGCAGGGTAAGGGGTGAAAAGCCGTTTGCCAAGGACCTTAATCAAGGGAAGCACAGGAACCAGGCGTGAGGGAGTAACTGCTTCTTGGTAAAAATCTTGGAGAGACAACATCTGTGCTCATTAGTTGAGTTCTCTCATCTTGGAGAATGAATCTTTAGAGACATTCCAAGCATTCAGACGGCATCGCCTTAATGTGTTCAGACTTGTGAAGAGCAGAGATTTGAGTGATGGTAATGATCCACCTTCACACCTGGGGAATTCCAGTTGTGCGGATTAAAGACATCCCTCGGGATCACAGAGGGTTAGTTAGCCAGAATGAGCAGGGTACAGATCTCAGAACAGTGGTCTTGCTTGTCGGGGGAGACAGACCCTTACGACTTGGCTCACTCTGGAGAAGAATCTTGACAGTCTTCCAGCTGAAACCTGTCATTCATTCCATGTGTTTACTGCTGCTGGGAAAAGCTTGCTGAAAAGGGGGTTTTCTTTTTAAGTGCTGTACCCACATGACATGAGAGAATTCACTTGAAAATGGGCGTCCTCATCTGATCCTGTCAGGTGTTACATTCTAGGCATGAAGTGTAGGAATTCACATGTTTTACAACCTCAAGTGGTTCTTTATTAATGTTAATCACAGCACACAGAGGGGACTCCCACATCACCTCCCCTTTTCTGTTTAAATAAAAAAGGTTTTAAATTTAACATAGTAAAATTACATATAACAATTTAGGTATCAAGCAAGAATTACAGTTATCATATTTCTATTTACCTTGCCTTTTATCATAACTAAGGAAAACTATAACTACCTATCTATTCTTCAACTCTACCAAAGACTCCAGAAGGATATATTACCTAAGTAAACAGGAAGTGCATTATAAGCAATTTCCAAAACTCTAGAAATGACAGAGACATCTTGCTGCCTGGACAGTTACCAAAAGTTCTTCTTTACCATTGGGGCATCCATCTTAAGCCCAAGGCCCATAGTATCCAGCAGACTTTTCCATGGAGCAGGAAATTTCAAAGACAGTTCAGTCACTTTCTTCTGTATCCTGCAGAATGTCTCGCAGACTCTTTCATGAACAAGGAACCCCGAAGGATCATCTCACCTTCAGGCAAGTTCAGCAGTCATCTCTCTGTGGGTACTGCATGTCTAGCGAAGCAGTCCAGGCAAGAGCAGTTTCTTGCCCAAATGGCTAAGGACCCTCTTCAGTGCCCATCTTCCTCTCGAAGTAATTGGTGCTGCCAGGAGCAGATGTGTCTCAGTGTCATGAAAAGTCCTAAGTTATTAAAACATTTTAAATGTCATATTCTGAAGGTCTCTGAAAGATTTGAAGAATACCTATCTAACTGAAATATGCCTCTATACATCTAGAAAATCTAACATGACTACAAGCTTAACTATTATAGATGATTATCTATTAACTTATATTTCACTACAAATGGCACCCAATGTGGATAACTGAATCCACAGAAAGCCTGAGAAAGCTTGGGAAAGAATAGGGTAAAGCATGTTTTCTTGGTAGCAGCAATTTCTCGGGTCTGCTCTGCTTGCTAGAGGCAAGCAAGCGCTCTCATCTAAGAGAGGCTTCCTGACTCAGCTTTAACTGAAAAATCCTGCAGCTCTTTTAAGAGGTCCTGCCATGAAACACTTAAATGGTGTTGATGAAAAGCTGAATGCATGCTTTTCAGTTTTCAGCCAAAACCAGGAAAAACGCTGCACCGTTTTAAAAAGCCGGCTTTCTGGGCCATCCTGCCAGGGTAAACTCTGACTCTTTGAGGCAGGCAGTCCGACTAACACCAAACCTGACACTTGTGTCTCCTTTCTGTCGTTGGGACCCAGATCCTTGGTGTGTTTTCTTCACCATCCTCCTTTCACCATTCTTAGTCCACCTACCGCTGCCCCCTCTTCCTCTTGGTCCACCCTAGGCTGTGCCCCAGGTTCCTCTTCAATCTGTGCCAACACTGCAATGAGTACCTAGGTCTTGCCTCAGAGTTGATAAGGGTGCAGCGTTCAGCCAGCTGGGCTAATTCCTCACCTGTTGTGAAATCCATTTCTCATAAAACTCCCATTCCCATGTATGTAACCTCCCTGGGCTAATTGCTCCCCTGTTGTACAATGCATTTCTCATAAACCTCCCACCCTGATGGACAGCGTCTCCATATTTGTTGCTCACCTTTCTGGACAGCCCACTCCAGCCATGTTGATTCACTGACTGATTTCTCAGTTTCAGATGTCATTTGAAACAGTATCACCCTAGCAGGCCCTCATATAAGCCCTTCTGTACGTGTGTTCCCCCTGCTGTTCCAAGCTCTGCTCTTTCTGGGCAGTGGAGGGGAGAAAGATGGGTTGGATTTCACAGTACGTCTACTTACCCAGGTGTGTCTTTGGGAGAGCTAAATCCAGATAGTAATCCAGTGAAGTAGGTGTTTTTGGATTCGGTCAGCTCAAATGTAGGCTTACCCTTCCTCCCACTGTAGTAATATGGGCGGCGGGGCTGCGTCCCCAGCACCCCTTCTGCCCACATGGCTAGCTTATGCTCCGAAATAACAACACACAAACTGTATTCATTTAAACACTGCTTGGCCCTTTAGCTCTAGCCCTTACAGGCTAATTCTCACATCCCGATCAACCCATCTCTAATAATCTGTGAGCACCGGTCTTACCGGGAAAGGTTCAGCATGTCTAACCTGGCGGCTTGCTTCATTGCGTGTGTCTGCCCGGGAGAGCGGAGCATGGCATCTCTCTGAGGCGTCTGCTCCCGAGAGGAGAGCTGTGGAGTCTGAGCTCACTTCCTCTTCCTCCCAGCGTTCTGTTCTGTTTACTCCTCCCACCTATCTCTAACCAATGAGAGCCAAGCAGTTTCTTTTTATTTAACCAATGACCTTCCTCCATCACTCCCACTCTGTGGATACTCTGTCTACTCTCATGCCAGCAATTATTCGTAAGCTCAGTTTGGCATTTCATTGTTTACTTCTCTGAAGCATCCATTCTACTCTTGTCTCAGTGGCTGATTCTTACTTTAGTGAAAGTTTGGGGGTGCCTGTAACTGGTGTCCTGTCTCCACGGATTCATCGCTTCTCTAGGTTCCCTTCAGCCACCCTGTAAGATCCTGAAGTCTCCTCCTGCTGCTGGTTTTGTATGGCAGCCCAGTCACTTACTTCCTCCGTTCCTAAAATTCTCTCGTTTCCAGAGCCGGTGATGTGGCTCATTTGTCACCATGCCTGGTGACCTCAGCTTGCTCTCCAGGACCCACGTGATGGAAGGAGGGAACTGATTCCTTCCTTCAAGCTCTCTCCTGATGTAATTTCAAAATATATTATATATAGTTAATTTATAGATTTATAAATTTTATACATAGAATGCTAGGCATGAGCAGCTAGAGCAATGGCTCAGTGGTTAAGAGCATCGCCTGCTCTCCCAAAGGTCCCGAATTCGATTCCCGGCAGCCATCTGTCATGGGAAAAAGGGGGGCTGGAGAGATGGCTCAGAGGTTAAGAGCACTGACTGCTCTTCCAGAGGTCCTGAGTTCAATTCCCAGCAACCACATGGTGGTTCACAACCATCTGTACTGAGATCAGGCACCCTCCTCTGGCGTGCGGGCATACATCGAGGCAGAATGTTGTATACATAATAAATAAATAAATCTTAAAAAAAAAAAGAATGCTGGGCATGGTGACACGCGGCTTTAATCCCAGCACCCAGGAGGCTGAGGCAGGCGGATCTCTGAGTACAAGACCAGCCAGGTCTACAGAGTTAGTTCTGGGACAGCCAGGGCTTTGTAGAGAGATCCTGTTTCCAAAACCACAGAACAAACAAAATGTTTGTACATAATTGGAATTATATAGCATGTAACAAAGCTTTAAGTTTCCTGTGACTTGATCGAATAAGGTATGAATAATAATAATAAATTCTAACAATATGGTATTAATATCAATAATAATTTACTTTTACTTATTCATCATTGATTAAGAAAGCTTCATTTTTAGACATTCTCTTTCCATCTAATGGAAGTATAGACAGTGATATTGAATAATATCACTGTTTCCAGCTGCCTTTTATAGTACGTATAACATGTCTGGCCTTCAGTAAATTCTGACTAAATTTCCTTGAAGATAAAATATTCTACAGATGGACTAGAAGCTTCCCCTGTTACTTTTTTAAAAAGATTTTTTATGTCCTCCACCTTCCTCCCTCCTCTTCCCTCCTGTCCTCCCTCCAACCTTCCCTCTTCCCCCTTCAGCATGTGTGTGCATATGTGTGTGTATCTGTGCATACTTGCATGTAGGTGCCTGAGGTTGGAAGACAGTGTCAGATTCTCTGGAACTGAAGTCACAGGCAATTGTGTGCCATCTGACATGGGTGATGAAACTAGAGCCCTGAAGAGCAGCAGGTGCTTGTGATCACATTTCCTCACCAGGGCTTTAGTAAGCATTATTTCCTTCTCAGACATATAGGCTCTTCAAAAATCCATTACACTTTTTATGTATAAGTAGAAAAATATATTCAAAGATATGCTTTTAATAAATGAAGTAGTCAGTGAAGCCATAAAGCTGGGGCCGTGACCCAGTAGCCTAAGTAAGGATAGGGTAACCTTGATGCCCTGGGGAACCCAAGCACTTTTGGAGAAGGAGAAGAGAGCCGGGAGAGCCCAGGAGAGACAATAGACTAGTCCTGAAGAAACTATATTCAAGTGAGGGAGACAAGAGTCAAATTATATTTAAAAAATTAAGTCTGAATAGTATGGCCCCCGGTACTGAAGCTGGAGGAGAGTGTCTATGGGAAGATTGTGGAAGCAGTCTCTGCAGGTGGGGTGGAATCGCCTGTGAGTCTAGCTCAAGTGTTTCCACGGTTCATGCCATAATTCTGCTTCTGTTGTTGTGATAAATTATTCTGATGGCGGCAGCATCTAAGGAAAGTTTGTTTTATACTTACTTATTAGGGGTGAGGCATGCATGCTGACACACATAGGGGTCAACTTTTGGGTGTCCGTACTTTCCTTCTACCTTGTGAGCCCTAGGGATTGAACCCAGGTCAATCTTGACAACAAGAACCTTTACCTACTGAGCATCTCACCAGCCCAGAAAGAAGCAGGTTACAGCCTGTCATTTCGGGGAAATCACAATGGCTGGAACTCGGGACTGTTGACCACAGTGTATCCATAGTCGAGCAGAGAAAAGCGCACCCGTGTGTGCTCGTGCCCAGCTAGCATTCTCCACTTGCGTGCAGTTCAGTAGGTCTTCTCACCTTATTTAACACAATCAAGATAATCCCCATAGACACGCCCACAGGCCCGTGTGATCTAGACAATCCCTTATCAGCTTGGCATAAAGCACACATCACTTTTAAGCCATAACCTGTCCCTTGTCCACAGTGTCTCAGGTTAATCGCCTAAACTACAGTTCAACTTGAACAACTCCCATCACTTTATGAAATACAAAGTCACCGGAGCCAGGTGGTGGTGGCGCATGCCTTTCATTCCAGGACTCGGGAGGCAGAGGCAGAGGCAGGAGGATCTCTGTGAGTTCGAGGCCAGCCTGGTCTACATAGAGCTAGTTCCAGGACAGGCTCCAAAGCTACAGAAAAACCCTGTCTTGAAAAACAAACAAACAAAAAAAGGCACCTGGTAGGGGTGGCATACATCTTTAATCCTAGCACTCAGGAGGCAGAGGCAGGTGGATATCTGTGAGTTCAAGGCCAGCCTAGCCAGTTCCAGGGCAGCCAGGGCTACACAGAGAAACCCTGTTGGGGGGCGGGGAGAAGAAAAGAAAAAAAAAGTCTCTTCACTGTGACTTTTTTTTTTTTTTTTTTTTTTTTGGTTTTTCGAGACAGCATTTCTCTGTAGATTTTGGAGCTTGTCCTGGAACTACCTCTTGTAGACCAGACTGGCCTTGAACTCACAGAGATCCGCCTGCGTCTGCCTCTCGAGTGCTGGGATTAAAGGCATGCGCCACCACTGCCCGGCGTGTTTTTTAAAAATAAAAAACAAGCTGTGTATTGGTGCAAAAATAAACATTTCAAAATGGAAGAATGGCATGAAACAGTCTCACTTAAACAAAATCAAAACCCAGCAGGGTAGACAGCAAACCTGCAGCTCCGTGTCCAGCCTCTAGAGCCATGATAAAATCATCCAGGCTTCTATAGACTTGGATATACCCACCCCTCCAGCTCGTCCACCTCTGCTCAATGCGGGTTCTTCCTGAGGCTGGCTATACTCCACCCCTGCCGCTCTCATTGACTGATGAGCCAGTCCTGACATCTTCAGTATCCTGATGTTTCCTTGGAAACAGAGGTCTCACCTTCACAGCTTCACACAATGCTATTTCCTGGCCTCTCAAAATGCACCCTTAGCCTCAGTTGCTTTCCATGACACCCTTAGTCTTGGGGTTTTTAGACTTTGAACACCAGTACCGTGTGGAGGATGGTATGGCATTGTCAAGTTTTGATGCCAGCTTAAGATGTAGCCAGGCCCTTGCTGGACCATAGATGTATCAGCTTCATGTGTTGATCCTGAGGATGCTCTTGGATGCTCCTCGGCAGCAGCCAGAATGCACCATTCTGTCTCGAAAGTTCTGCCAGAACAGACTGTTATCTTTAAATTTAACTTCTCTCAGATTCTCAGGACATGGGGTAAGTGAAGCCAGATTTCTGACCAAGGCATCACACGAATGGCCACTGTTTCCATTGCTGATGTATCGTTTTCTTCTGCAAGCTCATGAGCCAGGCCTCCCCGTCTGCGAATCCATCAGTGTCTGTAGCTCTAAACGCCCACAGGAACAGCCGTAAACGCTGCTCAGTAGGCCGACCGTAGAGTTTGAAGACTTTCCAGGGTCTTGGCGTTGTGACGTCTCATTTAAGGCTTCTGCATTACTTCAGCAAAGGTTGCCTAATAAGGTCTTTGGCACTTTTCTTTAATGCCCTTCAAGTAGAATGAGACAGAATGGTAGTAATTATTTCCAGTGTAGCGTATCTGCTGTGTTGTAGCTGGAGCTGAGGGAGAGCAGGGAAAAGAAGAAGGAAAATGAAATGACTCGAGAGTCAGTCTCCCCATGTTCATCTAAGGGACCGCTTGCTTTCACTCAGGTCCTCTGGAAGAGCCCTGTCTCCAGCCTCTAGACATGTTCTTAGGTCAGGCCAGGGTAGACCGAATAGACCTCTGGTAAGGAGAGGCATTCTCTGATTCTGTGCCACACACACTTGCTGCATCGTTAGATAGGAGAATCCCAGTTTCTGGTATTTACTGTTTGGTGCTCATAGCTGTGGCCCTGACTCTTTAGCCATTTATTTATTTAAATCACATATTATTAATATAAAACATTTTATAAACTTAACATGTCACATAGCCTTATAAATTTAAATGTTTTAAGAGCTTTTCCTTTTTTTAAAAAAAAATCCAGTTTTAGCTGGGTGTGGTGATGCTAATCTCAGTACTTAGAGGCAGAGGCAGGTGGCTCTCTGTGAGTTCAAGGTCAACCTGGTGAGTTTGTTCCAGGACAGCCAGGTCTCTGTTACACAAAGAAACCCCGTCTTGAAAAACAAAATAAAACAAATAAATCCAGTTTTTAAATTTAAACTTAAACTCCAAAATTTCCTCTTAAAGAAGTTTAAAGTCTCTCAATTATGAGCTCCTGCAATATCAAAACTAAAGTAAAATCAAAAACCTTTTTTTTTACTTCAAGAGGGAAGAAGCAGGACACAGCCACATCTGGACCCGGCAGAGCCAAGCTCCAAACAGAGCAGAAAGCTTCGTGCTTAACAGCTGGGATTTGCCCACAATCCTTGGACTTTGCTGAGGGCTCGGGTCACCTCTCTGGCCCAGCTTCAGCAGCTCACAAAGCCTGCCTTCTAGGCCCAGCCAGCTCCATTTCATAGCAGGTGCTGTTTCTGGTGGCTGTCACTGGCCCGGACATCCCACAACTTGTAGGGTCCTTCCCTGGGCTCTCCTAGGAAGTCCAGCGCTGCTGCACAGTGACAAACATCAGCTCTTCTCCGTGGTAGCCATAGCTTTAAAACCAGCACCACCTGGTTGACTCTTGTATAAGTTTGGCTGCCAGCACAGGGTTTTTCCTTGCATATGAATGTGTGAAGCTTTGATACCTCTTAAACAAGTGTTGTTTTAAAATTCTATCTTTCATAAACCTTATTTTCATAGCTTTGTTTTCAGGGCAGGATTTTTTTTTGTTGTTGTTTGTTTTTTGTTTTTCGAGACAGGGTTTCTCTGTGGTTTTGGAGCCTGTCCTGGAACTAGCTCTGTAGACCAGGCTGGACTCAAACTCACAGAGATCCGCCTGCCTCTACCTCCCAAGTGCTGGGATTAAAGGTGTGTGCCACCACCGCCCGGCTCAGGGCAGGAATTTTTATACAAAAAAGAAAAAAAATCCATCCTAATCCAAATTGTCTTGGAGACCTGTTGCCTCCTTGGTTGGTTTATGCTGTGTGGTCACCTTTAATCCAGATGGCAGTGAAGTCACATGACATCCATCCTCTCCAACCCTAGCAAAGATGGCTGCCTACTTCCTGATGGGGGAACAACATCTAAGTTGGTGGCAAACCACGTGTTGTTAATATTTCAAAGTGGCCCCGTGCCACGTAGTTAAGATTACCTATGCATAGATTTTTTAACTATCATACCTATGCATAGATTTTTTAACTATCAACCCTGTTACGAGTTTTGTTAACTTTTTCCCACAGATTTTACAGATTTTTAACCATATCCAATAAAGTTACAAGTTTGGAAGTACAGAATGTTCACATAAAACAGTAGTCTAATTTTTTTTTTGGCTATTCTACTTTGCTTTATTCTCCCTGTTACAGCATCAGGTTGCTCCCCTGACCCTGGACATAGAGACTTTAAAAGCACGCCTGCGTCTGAAAAAGGGGAAGCCATGACCCAATCCAGAGAACAGTTTTTCAATAAAATGGAGGAACATAAAAACAACTTTAATATTATACACACTCAAAAGATGTTTGATCCCTTCCAAACTGAATCCAGTAGCCAGAAAGCTCAGAGATAAATTCTGAGCCCTGGCCATAAAAGCTGCCCTGGTGGCAAGGGTGACTGGTGGCTGGCAGCAGCAGAAACAGCAAAAATATATCCAAGAAACGCACAACGCAGAAAGCTCATACCCTCAAAGAAGAACAATCAGAAATGAACATGTAGTCGCCACTCTGCAGCTGTACCTTTCATTGATTCTGATCTGCTGCTTTCTCAGCTCCATGCTTGCAACAAAACTTATGGACACTCCAGAAGCACAGCCCCATTGACAGACAAAACTTTCCAACAAGACAGACAGACAAAACTTTCCAACCAACCAGAACCAGGCAGGCTTCACTATTTACCTGATGTCTCACTGTTTTCCCTGAATGGGAGAATATTGGGGTCCCATTGAACCCCCTCCACATCACAGACCAGGATCTCACAGAACAGAACCAGACCGTGACTCCCCAGGAGGCCTCGGTAGATGCTGCTGCTTTTCTCAGTATGGCATCTTACTTAAGTCTGTAAAACCATGGCCGCCCTGGAGCCTTGAGATGCCTCAAGGTGAGTGCCTCCTGCAGTGACCTCTCAGCCCAGTTCCAGAGTGAAGGTCTGACTTTAGAATTTGGGTGGGTGGTTTGAATCTCACTGGGGCCTCCAGAAAATGTTAATCCCAACAGTTGAGAATAAGATTACTACCAGCATTTTTTACACCAAATTTGAAGCAAGCTTTAAATACTGGCCAAGTTTATTTTTCCCTCTTCCTGTTTTATTATTTTGTAAAGAAGCTCTCTCATTTGTGTCATCTCTAAACATTTCTGTATAGATAGCTAAAAGGAAGGCCTTTTGAAGAAATTTTAAATTTTATTATTGTGTGTGAATGTGTGTGTGTCCCTCTTTTGGTTAACAGTATAGAATTAGGAGAAAATATCAATGAGATCCATGTCTGATATTAGAGAAAAACAGTTGGTCTCTCTCTCTTTTTCACGCACACACACACATAGACATGCATGTGTCACAGTGCATTTGCAGGGGCAGAAGACAACTTTCAGGTGTTGATTCTCTTCTACTGAGTGGGACCCAGAGATCAAAATCAGGTTATCAGACTTGCCTTGACCTATGATCTTGACTGGCCATCTTGCCAGTCCCCTACTCCAAATTAAGATTTTAAATTTTGGAATTGTTATAGATTCATAATGTGACAATCTGTAGATTCTCTGTACCCTTACCCACCCCCCCCCCCATGGCATCTTGCAAAAGGATAGTGTTGTGTCTCAACAGTCACGTCAGCAAGGATACATCAAGGCCAACATTTCCATCACCTCAGAGTCCTTCACAGTGCCACACCCCACTCTCCCTTTTTTTTTTTTAATTTATTTTTCTTCCTGAAAAGTGTATGTAGCCTTTGTCCTCACCATCACCCTGCTTCAGCTTCCCAAAGGCTGGGGTTCTAAACATGTACTAGCACACCTCCTTTTCCCCGTAATTCCTGACATCCAGTGGTCTCTGGTTCTTTGGTTTTGTCATCTGAAGAGTATTAGATCGCGTACAGTGTGTAACCCTTTAGCATCAGCTCCTTGTAACTCCCTCTAGTTTCATCCACATTGTATTATGAACCCACCCCTTTATCACCAGGTTTATCACTTTAAAGTCTCTCCAGTATAATCACCTGACTGATGCTTCTCTCTTTCTTTCCCTTTCTCCTCCCAGGAATGCCAACTGAGTTCCCCTCTGTAAAGCTGAGAAGCGATTGCTCAAGGACCGCCCTGCAATGGTACACCCGAACCCAGAACAAGATGAGAAGACCCAGCGTGTTATTAAAAGACATTCTCAAGTAAGCACAGCCTCCAGGTCAACAGCATTAGATTCTGAGAAGTTTGTACCTGGAGAAGTTATTAGAGGAAACCACTGGGTTGAAGAAGTGGGTTCAGCCACAGCTGAGTAAAACTGTGTGTAGAGGAGTGGGTTTGTGCGCTGCTCACATTTAATAGGTGGGTTTGATGGGAGCACCATTCCTAGCAGCTGCTCAGTGTCGGAGCCTGGATGACTGAGAACAGCTTGGATGCCTGTTCTTCATGCCACTGCTTAGCAAAAGAGTCATTCTTAGCTATTGTGAGCTAATGTAAATCCGGCAAAGTGAGGCATCCTCAAGACTCCTAGGTACCACTAAATATAGAGCATTAGAGAAGACAGCAGATGTTGAAGCCAGGTGGTCCTTATATCCCAGCATCTAGGAGAATTAGCAAAGGAAGAACCTGGTGGGTTTCTTTGGTACCAAACCAAGTTGAAATCTTCCTTCTTTCTTTCTTCAAATTAAATCCCATTTTGTGCGCGTGTTTTCATACTCAGCAGTATGCTTTTGAAGGGCAGAGGGCAGATAGGTGGAGTCAGTTCTCTCTGGCCACCTTGATGTGAACCGTGAGCTCAAACTCAGATTGTCAGGCGTGGTGGCAAGTGTCTTTACCCACCAAGCTGCCTTGTCAGCCCTGTTTTTAAAAAATCTATTTATATTTATGTAGTGTGTGTGTGTGTGTGTGTGTGTGTTTGTGTGTGTGTGTGAGAGAGAGAGAGAGAGAGAGAGAGAGAGAAAGAGACTGAGACTAATTTAGGATGTGGGAAAGGAAGCAAAAGGTTCTATGAATAAAGACTTTGATCCCATTCAGTCCCAGTCAGCTGGTGTGTTTATTGAGGCTTACAACACGTCTACCACTAAATCAGGTGCCTGGTGTAGGACCTCAGACCAGACGGACCTAGGCACCCATGCTAGGAAGTACAGCAAAGGGAGGCACATGACACACATGTGGGGATGTCTTTAAAGCTCTTTCATTAAAAGAAAAAAAAAATCAAATTGGGAATCCAGCTCAGTGGTAGAGCATATACCTAACATGCAAGAAGTCCTGGATTTGAACTCCTGCATTCCATAGCCGAGGTGTGCTACTGTAACACTAAGGACGGGGAGGCGGGAGAATCAGGAGCTCAAGGTCTTTTGCATCTCTATAGTGATTTTGAGGCCATCCTGAGAAACGTGAGACTGTCTCAAAAAACAAACAACAACACAGGGTGCGGTGCAGGTGGGAAAGACGGCAGGAGAACTGGGAGATACTTCAGTCGCTAAAGTCCTGAGGACATAGTTTCAATCCCCAGGGCCCAGAACCACATTAAAGAAGCCAGGCAAGGTGGCATGTGCTTATAATCAGAGCTGGGGAAGTCTTAGAGATGGTTGGAGCCTGAAGCTCACTAGCCAGCCAGGCTGCTTGGAAAGTTCTAGGTCAATAAGAAAATAAGGATAGGAGGCAGGAAGTATCTTGGAAGGTAAAGGTACCAGCTAAAAAGCCTGATGACCTGGGAGCTATATGGCGGAAGGAGAGAACCAGCTCCTACATACAGTCCTCTGACTTCCACACAAGCTGTGACACACACGGTATGCCTACACAGAGATCACACACACACACACTATTGCATGTATGCCATATACTCTCGGGTTTAGAGAGAGGAGTCAGTCTACTGAGTTCATGAGATTACAGTCGGAAAGGTATCAAGCGCCCAGTGAGGTGCGTTCTCACTGTCCCGTGCTCTCCTTCGGCTCTGAAGAACTAACTTACCTGGAACTTGTATGTGGAAGATAGATTTTTTGTATGGAGATTTGTTCTCTCCAGGCTCAGCCGAGCCATTTTCATAGGCAGTCCCAGATCCTGGCCTTGTCCCCAATCCCCCGGGAAGGGAGAACTCCGGAAGTCTCAGAGGCTCCCAGCAAGCCCTCCCTCATGCATCGTCATCCTCAGATCAGCTTCCTTGGTGGTTCGCATCCGTTAGAGCCAGCATAGATTGCTAGGGGCTTTATTTTAAAAACTGCCTCTGCCTTAAGAAAATACATGATTTTTCTCAAAAGCTTATTCCTTAATGTTGTTTTTATAAAAACATAGATTGGAGAGTTGGAGGCATGTCTCCCAAGTACTTTGTGAACTTTGAGTGGACATAGGTTTGATTTCCGTCACCCATGTAGTGGCTCATAGCCTCCTGTAACCCCAGTTCCAGGAGATCTGACACCTTCATCTGGCCTCCTTGGGGCCCAGGCACACATGTGGTGAACATACATATATGTGGGCAAATACTCATACACATAAAATAGAAGCAAATAAGGCTTAAGGATGTAGATATTAAACTGTGGCTTAGACATTTTAACCTTTCATTTATCGTTGTTACTGGGGTCTTATTAAAACTGAGATCTTGGCTGGGCATAATGGGCGCACACCTTTAATCCCAGCACTGGGAAGGCAGAGGCGGAGGATCTTTGTGAGGTACAGGTTAGTCTGGTCTAACCTGGCAAGCTGCAAGACAGCTGGGACTACTTAGAGAGACCCTGTCGAGAAAAAAAAAGAACAACAGCAAAACACTGAAATCTTTAGAACAAAAACTAGACAGTCCAAGGACTGTGTGTGTGTGTGTGTGTGCGCGCGCGCACGTGTGTGATGATAAGCTAGTGTGAACTTATGAGAGCTGCAGAGAGCTCTTTGATGCACTTAAGTGTAACTGTTAGTGCTCTCTAATTACTCATTTCCCAGCCTTCTGGACAGAACACAGTTATACATCTCTTCTGTCAAAGAGACAGCATGGCGTGTTTAACATTCCTGGTTTCCCTAGTGCTATCTGTGAGCACAAGGACAGGTTTTAAAGACTTTCACATAGTATTTCAGTTTTTCTTTAAATTTTTATTGATGTTTCTAAGTGGTTTGATACATTAAATACAAAGTTCACTGATAAACTGAGTGGTTAAAAAAGTTGGGGGCACGAGAAGATTCTGTATTTGCTTATAACAAACACAATCATAAATGACTAATTTATCTCACCAGGAAATGACACCTTTCTTTAGTGCTCTGGTGACCTTTTATCAGCGGTTCTCAACCTTACTAATGCCGTGACCTTTTAATACAACTCCTCGACCATAAAATTATTTTCATTGCTACTTCAGAACTGTAATTTTGCTGCTGTTATGAATCATAATGTAAATGTCTGATATGCAGGACATGTGACCCCTGTGAAAGGGCTATCTGACCCCTTGGTTAAGAACCACTGCCTTAGATTCTGCTTTTATTCCATTTGAGTTAGGATTGCTCGTAGTTAGGCCTTTCTCTGGGTGTGATAGCCTGCATTACTGTACCTGATTTCCTCCTAGGTGTGCATTGGTTGTGTTTGGAGTGTGGCTCCTCTACAACCTCAAGCTGAGTCACACTGTTGAAGAATGTGACATGAAAAGAATGGACTACGTGGACCCTGACCACATAAAGGTAAGCTACCGCATGTGGTTTAAACCCAGCGTTTCCAAACACACACCGCCGCCAGCCCACCTCTACTGTGGGACATAGACCTGCTAGTGAAAATCTGAACAAGGAATGTTCTAGTTTCATATCTGTTTCTGTGATAAAAATAACCTGACCGAAAGCAGTTTAGAGTAGGAAAGCTTTATTTCAGTTTCCAGGTTACAGTCCCTTTCAGGGGCGTCGAGGCAGGGACTCTTAAGGCAGACCTGCTTGCTATTCCATGCAGAATTACCTTCTAACCGGGGAACTCACTCCCAGCCAAGACCACTATCAGAAGCCATGAAGGAGCACTGCTAGCTTGCCCAGGCTCATACTCAGTTAATTTCCTCGCGCAGGCCAGGACCACATGCCCAGGGAATGGTACTTCCCACAGTGGGCTGGGCCCTCCCACGTCAATTAACAATCAAGGCAGGTCCTGTAGACACGCTCATAGGCTAGTCTGGTCTGGGCAGTCCCTCAGCTGAGACAGCATTCTCAGTTGACTCTAGGCCGTGTCCAGTTGACAGTTAAAGCTGACTAGGTCAAAGGAAAAGCCAGTCTCACCTACCAAGGAGTTCATCTGTCGCAATGCTGCTGCCCGTCATCCTTCTAGCACAGCTGATGAAATCATTCTGTTGCTGTGCTGTGTCTTACTGGGCTTCAGTTATTGGGGGGGAGGGGGGTCTCTGCAAACAGCACAGCCAGTGGAGCAGTGATTCCAGGCAGGCATGAAGGAAGTCCAGTTCAGCATGACTCAGCGGCTGGTGCTGGTTCAGACTTCTGGAGTCTGACACTGCACAGTTTACTGTAGTCATATTTAAGTATAGTACAATCTGAAAAAAAGGGTTTCTGGTGTAGCACAATCTCATGTACACAGGAGGTGTTATTACATGCAAACTCTCCTCAAGGTACATGTCACTTCTTCCATGAAGAAGGGTTCTAAAGGCAGTTTACATACCTTGTCTCAGGTGCCCGAGGAAGGATGGGTGTGGTCTTGGTCATTCAGATAGTGCATAGGTCACCCGGGTTATTAGCCACCTTTGGTCCTGGTTGGAGGAGTTTGGGGGTCCTCTGGCCATACTAATAGTGCATCACCTAAGCTATTAGTACCTCCATTCCCAGCCTTCTGGACAGAACACAGTTATACATCTCTTCTGTCAAAGAGACAGCATGGCGTGTTTAACATTCCTGGTTTCCCTAGTGCTATCTGTGAGCACAAGGACAGGTTTTAAAGACTTTCACATAGTATTTCAGTTTTTCTTTAAATTTTTATTGATGTTTCTAAGTGGTTTGATACATTAAATACAAAGTTCACTGATAAACTGAGTGGTTAAATTCGGCAGAAGTGTTCGGCCCAGGTGGTGTGGCGGGAGTGAGCTCCAATAGGAACAGGTGTTACATGTAGTGTGACTCACTGTGCCATTGTCCTGCCTCATCCAACATGATGTCTCCACAGACGGTGGCCTGAAGGTTTGACCCGCTTGCCTGTATTCACGTCTAACGTAGGACGCTAGTGCAGTTAGTCTCGGTCAGTGCTTGGTGTGTGCCCGGATTCATGCGGCCAACCCAGTGAGCCTCGAGATCACTCTGGATATGTAGCGTGTCACCTCCCTCTGTCACAGCTGAGATGACCGGGGATTGCAGATGAAGCGGTCAGGCCAGGGTCCTGACCACTCTGTGGTCGCAGTGCCTAGAAGGCAGAGGCAAGAAGACTGCTTCGAGTTTAAGGCCTTGTGGCACCAGACCAGACCAAACCAATCCAATGGTACTGGATCCCTTGGGCCTAAGTTTTCCCAATTGGGAAATGTCGGGGGCAGTGTGGTGTATATCTGTGTAGATGCTTCCCTGTTTTTGATTTGGATTTGCCCGTTTCTACTTTTAGTCTGTATTCTTCAGGTGCTCCAGTTTTTTGTGTCCAGACAGTTAAACAAGCTGGAGGAGCATAACCCTGTTTAGTCACGGGTTTTTGTCTTCCTGCCGTCCCCCTGTCCTCTGACGTTTGCTGCCTCGTCTTGTTTCATCAGTGTTCCACATCCGCTTTGGGGCCAGTGTCCAGCGTCCTCTGCTTGAAGCTCCTTCCTCTGCCAATCTGTCTGGCCTTGAAGACATTCCCTGAAGCCCGTTCAGTTCCAAGGCTTTTCACAGTGCTCTTGGACCAGGGTTTCTAACATCCTGTCTATTTTCTGTCTCCTGGGAAAGGCCTAAAATAATGGCATTTGGTGGGGTTTACTGGATCACTGTGGATTCTTCTGTCTGAATCTTTGCTGAGCTTCCCCACTTTCTCATGCACCTTATTTTCCTGTCCTTTGAATCATGTGTGCCAGTGACTGCCTGCCTGCCAGTTGATGGCTCTGGAGTCCGTGTAGTAGAGGAGAGACTGGTCTCTCACGTGAGGCTGAATACACTGCGGGCACAGGGTAGACGTGGTGACTCTGGAGTCCGTGTAGTAGAGGAGAGACTGGTCTCTCACGTGAGGCTGAACACGCTGCGGGCACAGGGTAGACGTGGTGACTCTGGAGTCCGTGTAGTAGAGGAGAGACTGGTCTCTCACGTGAGGCTGAACACGCTGCGGGCACAGGGTAGACGTGGTGACTCTGGAGTCCGTGTAGTAGAGGAGAGACTGGTCTCTCACGTGAGGCTGAACACGCTGCGGGCACAAGGTAGATACTTTCTCATAGCACTGTGCGTGGAGTGCGCTTGTCATCCCCCATCTCCAAGCTACATGGTCTACAAGGGTGCTCGGCTTGCTTTTTTAGAGGTCAGACAGTTATACATATGTGCATTTATGTGTGTGCACACCACGCCTGGTTTTCCCATGGGTCTTTAGACTTGTGCAGCAAGCACTTTGACCCTCAGCCATCACCCCGCTCTTGCTCTGATTATTGTAACTATTGCTCTTTTTGACATTTTT
This sequence comes from Microtus oregoni, assembly GCF_018167655.1. Classification (NCBI taxonomy): domain Eukaryota; kingdom Metazoa; phylum Chordata; class Mammalia; order Rodentia; family Cricetidae; genus Microtus; species Microtus oregoni. The sequence continues at coordinate 13,471,670 of NW_024543061.1, forward strand.
TTTAGAAAATTATGTATATAGATGTTTTCCCTGCATATATGCCTTATATCTCAAGTGTGCAGTGCCCACAGAGACCAGAAAAGGGCATTGAATCCCTAGAACTAGAATTACAGATGGTTGTGAGCCTCCAGGTGGATGCTGGGAATCAAACCAGGGCCTCTGGAAGAACAGTGCCAGCCCCATAATCATTGTAGTTTTTGCTCATTAAAGTTCTTCTGGGCCCTAATGACTCTTGATAGAGACCAAAAGAAGACTTAGGACTGCATCTCTGAGACACCACCAAAAGGGAGGGAACACTGGCCTAGCCTGAAAGATCTGATTTGGGGCAAATGATGAGACCTGCCTATGCGGCCTTAATGATGGAAAGATGTACTGGACCAGTAACCAGACTGCAGGAGAAAGGGCTTGAGATCTTTTCCCTTTGCTACGCTCCCTCCCATATTAATTCATGTAAGTGTGTCACAAGTCTGCCGAACTGTAAATCATTTGAGTGGAATTAAGTTCATACAGTTCCCAGTAGTCTAAGGAAAGCTCTGCATGCAAGCTGGCTCTCAGGAGTCTCTGCTCTCGGTGTTGTCTGTTCTTTGCCTCAGGCGTGCCCTGTGATCGCACAGTAGAATTTCTGAAAACTGAACCTGCTGCATCTTGCCCCCCCATCCCCACCCCGCCAAGACTCTTGGTCTCTCATTATCTTCAGGAGCACATGGAAGTCCCTGAGTCCACCCTCGCCTCCCATCAGCCCAGCACTCTTGGTCTCTCATTATCTTCAGGAGCACATGGAAGTCCCTGAGTCCACCCTCGCCTCCCGTCAGCCCAGCACTGCCCTTGTTGTGTGCACTGGGTGGAGCTGCTCTTTCTTGTTACCCCTCAACCTCTTTCTCTCCACTTTATTGAGATGCAATTCACACATCATAAGTCACTGTTTAAAGCATATGGTGCAGGGTCTTTCACATATTTACTGTGGTGCTGCTTGGTGATGTGTATGGAGCCTTTCATCATCCCCCAAAGAAACTCCAGAACCATTAGCAGTTACTACTGCCCAGGCAACTGAATCTCTCTGCCTCTAAGGCTGTTTGCTGTTTCATGTAAATACAGCCCACCATCTTTTGTTGCTGGCTTTTGCATTTAGCAAAATGTGTTCGTCTTTCCAATTGAAAACTAACGCTGGAGCTGGGCATAGTAGTCCATGATGGTAATCCTAGCACTCAAGGCTGAAGCAGGGATTGGTGCCAGCATGCACTGTATAGCAAGACCTGTTTCTAAAACCAAACAACAACAACAAAAATCCTCAAATTTCAAAATATAGGGAAGAATAAAGGAGAAAGTGTGCTAAGGCTTTCCACTGGGGAAGAGAGACTAGGGGAGTGTTATGTGCACATAGCCCCTGAAAGCCTGTGACAGCCATGGGAGAACCGAGGTCCAAGTGTATTATTTGAGACATAGGTTCTTTTTTGTTTTGTTTTGTTTTGTTTGTTTTTGAGCCAGGGTTTCTCTGTGTAGCCCTGGCTGTCCTGGAACTTCCACTGTATACCAGGCTGGCCTCAAACTCACAGAGATCCACCTGCCTCTGCCTCCTTGAGTGCTGGGATTAAAGGCGTGTGCCACCACCATCTGTCTGGTGCAGGTTCTTTTTAAAAAATATTTATTTATTTTATTTATTTATTTATTTATTTATTATTTCACATCTTGACCACAGTTTCCCCCACTCTCCCAACATTTCTGTTCTGAAAAGGGCCAGCTTCCCATGGCTATCAATCAAACATGGCATATCAAGTTGCAGTAAGCTCCTCTCATATTAAGACTTGACAAGGCAATTCAGTATGAGGAATAGGATCCCAGAAGCTGGCAACAGTCAGAGACAATTGCTTACCACCCTTCTTGGTCCTATAAGAAGACCAAGCTACACAACTGCCACATATATGCATAGGGCTTAGGTCAGTCAATCCCATGCAGGCTCCCTGGTTGTTGGTTCAGTCTCTGTGAGTCCCTATGAGCCAAGATTAGTTGATTCTCAGGGGGGGGGAGGGGGTTATGGTGTCCTTGACCCCTCTGGTTCCTACAATTTTTCATCCCCCTCTTCTGCAGGCTTCCTTGAGCTCTGCCTAATCTTTGTCTGTGGCTCTGCATCTGTTTCCAGCAGTTGTTGGGTGAAGCTTCTCTGACAACATTGGCCTAGGCACCAATCTATGAGTGTAGCAGAATATCATTAGGAATCGTTTTATTGACTTTTTGCCATCATGTTTGGTTCTGTCCTGAGTCTCTGGGTCATCCATCCTCTGGGTCCTGGTACTCCAGGCAGTGTCAGGTGTAGGCTCCCTCTCGTGGCATCGGCATGGGTCTCAGGCTGACCACTCCTACAAATTCTGTGACACCTTTACCCCAACACATTTTATACTTTTGGTTGTGAGTCTGGCCTTTAACAGCCGAGCCATCTCTCCAGCCCACCCCAACACATCTTGTAGGCAAGACAAATTGTAGGTCAAAGATTATGTGGGTGGGTTGGTGTCCCAGTCCCTCCTTTGGAAGTCTTGCCTGTTTACAGGAGACAGACAGCTCAGGTGATATATCCGCTGTTGCTAGGAGTCTTGACTACTTGGGTTATCCTTGTTGATGCCTGGGAGTTTCCTTGCACTAGGTTTCTATCTCACTCTGAAATGTTACATTTTTCCGGTCATTTCTTCCACTGCTCTCCTCCTCCGCCCCCACCTCCTGTTCTCATCTCCGCCTCCCCATCCGCTAGTGATGCCTGCTCTTTTTTCCCTTCACAGTGAGATTCATGCATACCCTCCTTGAGTTTTCCTTATTATTTAGCCTCTCTGGGTCTGTGGATTACAGCTTAATTATCCTTTATTTTATTTCTGATGTCCACTTATGAGTGAGTACATACGAACTATATTTGTCTTTATGGATCTGGGTTACCTCACTCAAGATGATTCTTTTGTAGTTCCATCCATTTGCCTGCAAATTTCCTGATGTCATTGTCTTTTACAACTAAATAATACTCTGTTGTGTAAATGTACCACACTTTCTTTATCCATTCTTCAGTTGAGGGGCATCTAGGTTGTTTCCAGGTTCTGGCTATTATGAATAATGCTGCTATGAACACAGCTGAGCAAATGTCCTTGTGGTGTGAGTGTGCATCCTTTGGGTGTATGCCCAAGAGTGCTATTGCTGGGTCTTGGGGTAGATCAATTTCCAATTTTCTGAAAAATTGCCATATTGATTCCCAAAGTAGCTGTACAGGTTTGCACTTCCACTAGCAATGGAGGTGTTTTTCTTGTTCCTCTCCAACATAAGCTGTCATTTGTGTCTTTGATCTTAGCCATTCTGACAGGTGTAAGATGGAATCTCAGATGTATTTCCCTGATGGCTAAGGATGTTAAACACTTTTTAAAGTATTTTTTAGCCATTTGAGAGTTCTCTGCTGAGAATTGTTTAGATCTGTACCTCATTTTAAAATTGGATTATTTGGTTTTTTTATTTCTAGTTTCTTAATATTTTGGATATTAGCACTCTGTCTTTTCCTGTTTTGTGGGCTGCTGTTTTGTCTGTTTAATTTCCTTTGCCTTTTAGATGCTTTTCAGTTTCATGAGGTCCCATTTATTAATTGTTGATCTTGTGTTCTGTTCAGGAAGTTGTCTCCTATGCTAATGTTTTCGAGGCTATTCCCACTTTCTCTTCTATCAGGCTCAATGTATCTGGTTTTATGTTGATGTCTTTGATCCGCTTGGACTTGAGTTTCATGCAGGGTGATGGATACGGATCTATTTGCAGTCTTTTACATGCTGACATCCAGTTAGACCAGCACCATTTGAAGCTTTCTTTTTTTATTTTCTTCATTGTATAATTTTAGCTTCCTTTGTCAAAATTCAGGTGTCCATAGGTATATGGATTTATGTCTGGGTCTTCAGTTGAATTCAATTGATTCACCTGTTTCCTTTTATGCCAATGCCATGTGGTAAAGGCAGGCTCTTGTGTGTCTCAGGCTTGCCTTAAACTCTTAGTAGCTCTTTTAACATCTTTAAAAAAAATGTGTGTGTGTGTCGATGCATACATGACACAGACACACATAGAGGTCATAGCACACTTACAGGAAGGAGTTGGCTCTTTCTGTCCACCACGCAGGGATTGAACTCAGGTTCAGGTTGAGCTTATGGGACACTTTTCCCTGCTCAGCTGGCTCACTGTACCCACCTTTCTTGGGGGAGGGACACACAAAACAACAGCAACAGCAATATTGAAAAACCAGTTTAACCCTGTCAGGTTGCCCCACTTTTCAGAAAGGTCTGGGCAAGATGTCGCTGATCTTCTAGTATGTGCAGCTTGCCATGGAGGGCTTGAGGTGGGCACAGCAGGAAAAGAGATGGGAAATGGGACAGACAGGGGCCTCAGAAGCACAGCAGATAGCACTGGTTTGTTATACGTTGTGCAGCAGGGACTGGGACCGCAGATGTGCACCGCACCCCTGGCTTTACCCGTGGCCAGATTTGAGAGATCGTGCGTGTGTAATCTCAGAAGAATGAGCCCTGTTAGCGTTATTGGCTACATCCAGCTTCCCGAAACATGAGCGGTACCCTGCCTGCCCTGTCAGATACTAGTGTCCCCAGCTGTACTGGGCTGGCATTCATTCTGCGGGGCTGGGAGAGTAGCCGCTGAGTTGTAGAGTTTGTGTGTTCTCACTTAGCGGTGCCCATTGATGTGCCTGCTGTTGACAAGACCAGCGGTCGTCTCTGAAGTGACGTTCAGGTATATCAGGAGTACACAGACTGAAATTGTGCTTAAAAGGTATTTGAGGAGAGACTGTCATGTTATGTTAATTTATGCTTGGTTTGAATGAGTGATTTGAACTTGGCCCACTCTTTTTTCAGGGAGCCAAAGACCACAGACCCCCATGGGGACAGCATTCTGTGCAGTATGGTTAATGATTGTGGCCCAGTTCCTCAGCTTTCTCAGCTCCGCAGACCCCACTAAGTGTGTTTGCAGTCTGTAGGCTCATCCTGCCCAGCTGGTCCTAGACCTGGGGCAGCGGCACCCTGCACACATCTCTGCTGTCTTTGGTACCACTTCCCTTTCCACAGAACACCCCAAAATGAAAAAGCTGAAGTCCCCACCCCGTGTCCACTGCTTTAACCCAGATGATACTGCTAGTTAAGTAGACCTGAAACTACCCAGCCTTTCTGTCCTAACAGGTGAGTATGAATGCACACAGTAGGACTTACTCCTTTGGGCTAGTCTCTGAATTACACCATTTGCACTAAATTCATCTTGGGGTGTTCTAACCCTAGTTAGTTCCCTCAGATCCCTTTATAATCAGTTCTCACCTAATTCCACACAGAGGCCTCACTGTGGCATCCTTCCCTTGAGTTTCCTTAAGTTTTGTCTGCTTATTCACAATGAGGCTGTAGACAGGTAACTTGTGCCTGAAAACTTGGCTCCTCGATTTTGCCAGACACTGGGCAAAATGCTTTGGTCCTCAAAGGGAGGAAGAAGCCAGTGTGCAATTACAGATATGGAAACAAGCATTTCCGTAGTAACTGCACCCAGGTCCCAAGAGCTGTCTTCCCATATTTAGTTAACCCGAAGTTCTTTGACCTAAATTCCCTCCTCTCGTGAAATTATAGAATCAGCAGGCGTGCAGATGGAGCTCCGTCGTGTACTCACAAGTGCGCTGCTTGTTTGTGTTCTAAGAAACACGGTCCTTAGTGTTAAGGAGTGGAAATGGCATGGAGATTCTGCTGCGGGAATTAGCTTGACCTTAATTCCCTTCGGTGAACTTTCATGTTGTGTTTCATGGCAAATGTCACACCATTAAACAGCTGGACCTTTAAGGTATCTTTCTTCTCATTGTGGGTACTGAGAAGCTCAACCTGGAGATTTTGAAGAACTAAAGGTTTTTTCCATCCCTAGATTTGACACAGTATCTTGTAAGAATAACATCAGCTCTCTGAATCCCAGGGCTGCGTGGCCAGGCCAGGGGCTGGCGCTTGCCAGTCAGCCCTCCCTCACTTAGCTGCCGTGCTCCGTTCCTTAAAGTAAGCTGTTCCTTCTTTGAATTATTTTTCTGAGCTGTGAACCCCATGTAGGGAAAGGAAGAGAGGTGCCAAAGTACATTCTAGTTTGGAAAAGTTAGCCCCTGTGATTGCAGACTGTCCCGCGCTACCGTCTCGCCAGCAAGAACGACGCGGCACATTCAGGATCCTTCTGCAGAAAAGCTTTATGTGTCTTGAGAGGGAGAGCATAAGCTTACAGAGCGAAGACCTCAAGGGTCAAAAACCTGGCCCTTATATAGTCCTCGCCTTGGACGTGTCAAACTCTGACTGGCTGCAGCCTGTCAAACCCTATGACGCCACGGGAGAGGCAGAGAGCAAGGGATGGAAAGCTACTATGTGCATGTGCACTGGCTTGACAAGGTAAACTGTCATTTACCATGCACATGCACACTGGCTTGATTACAGTGGTGGTGCTGATGGTCAGCGTCATCTTGCAATGGAGTATGTGGGAACGGCTCCCCACATCTCCCCCTTTTCATTTTTAAAAGCAATCTGGCTTTCCCAGGCTATGAGGGTAGAGACAGTGGTTGTACTTCCCAATGTAAAAATATGTAAGACGTGTACGAAATCTATCCCTAGATTCATTGAACCCGGGATGCTTTCGACCTGCCCTCTGCCATTTTTTCTGGGAAAGGGAAAATGAGGCAGGCAACCCTTATGCAGGACAACATGTCTCTCAGAGAGAACCACTCTCTGTGCGATGCCCTTAGCTCAGCACCCCTCTTGGGAGGTCAGGCTGAACACTCTACCTTGTGCAGTGAACCTGAGTTCTAGGTGTGCAAGAGCTGTTCAGTCGGTGGCCTATTGCTTGAGCATAAATATCAGTGGAAGCCCCTTGTTCTAGGGCGACCAGAGCCTGTGCAATCATCACCTTATCTCTTTTGTTTTGGGTTTTGAGCTTACAGACCAGTCAGAGAAGTGACACCAATCCACAGCAAATGACTGCACCAAATAATTCCATCCCCACCCATTCCTTGAAGTATGAAACAGCAGACAGTCCCTCTGTGAAGGACAGATCAAGGCAGGTAGAGTTGATCTGGACAATGGCGGCTCTCAACTCGCGAAGACATCACCGGCATCGGCAACAGAAAGGTTGACACAATCAGCATGAGAGTGATCCCCGCCATCCTTCCGTTCCAAGATTTTTCTTGTTAGCCGTTCAGGGACCCAGAAAGGATTTTCTTCATTCTGTGGAAAAATACAAACAGCTCCCCTGGATCTTATTAAAATAGGATCCGGGCCTCTCCATTCATTAGTCAACACATCTTTCCATTTTACAAGTTCCTTTGGCCGCCGTGGCTGTGAACAGTGTCGGTCCGCCGCGGTCTGATCATGGTCATCCAAATTTAAAAAATTTATAGTGAACAAAGCAGTGGCAATGGCCACTCTTGGCGTCGGGGGCAACAACTTCATTATTTCCCATTTTTGTTTAATTAGATAAGACTTAAGTGTGTGATGGCATTGGCTCTGGCTTGCTCCTGGGCCGCTTCATACCAAAGGGCTTTCCATTCCATACTAACAAGTGATGCTTTGGTGACCGTTTGCCAGTCAGCCGGGGTCATGGCAGTCATAGCCAGTTTGTCTAATTGGGCTAGGGTAAAATTAGCGGTAACGCCATATTTTCTAACCGATTCCGCCAATTCTTTTATTTGGCTATATTCCACAGGTGCGTGCACCCGTCCTCCTTCCACGTCTTCAAAGACGGGGTAGGCCAAGCACAATTTTCTCTTTACCTTCTCAGGAAGGAAGGAAAAGGCCCTCGGGCGCATCTCATAAGGAGGGGGTGCCGAAGGAACCACCTGTGAAGAAGCTGTGTAAAGCTGTCCTCTGTCGCTTTGTAAGCAATCATCGGGATAACATCTCTCCTTCTCATATCTGGTTGCTTCCTCATCTAGTTCAACTTCTTTCTCGGGGTCTAAATCTTCATCCCCAGAGCTATGAGAGTCATTAGAGCTATCTATACTTAAAGCCTTAAGTTCCTGCAGAGGGTACCGGCTAGAGCCATTCTCCTTACCTTTTTTTATCATGGTGCATTGTGGACCATTAGGGTCCGAAGTATTCATCCCCTCATCCTTAGACTTACCAGGGAGGTCTTTTTCCTTAATAGGGGCTAATTTTTTTTCTGCGCGCACCCAACCTCTCAGTACGTTCAGTTTCTGACATACTGTCCTGGACTTCTTCTAGGACGTTTCTTCCCTCTGCCACTATAGCCTTGCAGGCTTCATCCTCCAGACGGTGTTTAACCAACTTCCAAATGGCCTTTGTTCCTTGCCTTAAGTCTTCCTCAATTAGTTTTTTATCGAGGTCTTTATCTAGTTTGTTCCTCGAGGCAAGAGTCAACGATCCGGAGCAAACATACCAGGGAGCCACTCGATCAATCTCTTTTATGAAGTTTTTCAGCGTCCGATGGGCAATTTTTATGTCTCTTTGTTTTAACACCGACTCTAGTGCTGTGATAACGGACTGCGAGGAGCCCATGATGACAAGCAGGCACCCGCGGCTTATCTACGTCCGTCTTACAAGTGCGGCGAAAACGAAAGTGTCCGAAAAGGAAAGTATCCGTGCGTGGCTCTTTTATCTACAAGAGACTGAAGCGCACAGTAAGGTACTGCCGCTTATCTACGTCGGACTTACCGTACCTAACAGTTTGGTGGTCCCAAAACGATGATCAAAAACGCTCTCAGAAGATCACTAAGGCCTCCACGCTACTCTTCAGGGCGATGAAAGGTCCAGTCTGAAATCCAAAAAAGACATGCCTCTCTGAACGTACTCACCTGCAGTTCTGAATCCTCCTTGAGTCCAAGGGGTCTCCGGCGGTGCTGACGATGTTAAGATTCCCGGGATTTCGGCACCAGATGTCCTGCGCTACCGTCTCGCCAGCAAGAACGACGCGGCACATTCAGGATCCTTCTGCAGAAAAGCTTTATGCGTCTTGAGAGGGAGAGCATAAGCTTACAGAGCGAAGACCTCAAGGGTCAAAAACCCGGTCCTTATATAGTTTAACCGTCCTCGCCTCGGACGTGTCAAACTCTGACTGGCTGCAGCCTGTCAAACCCTATGACTCCACGGGAGAGGCAGAGAGCAAGGGATGGAAAGCTACTATGTGCATGCGCACTGGCTTGATTACAGTGGTGGTGCTGATGGTCAGCGTCATCTTGCAATGGAGTATGTGGGAACGGCTCCCCACATCAGACACATTCAGAGCTCAGCATGGCTACAAACAAGGGAAACAGAAGTGAGGAGGGACTTGCTTTGGCTACAGCATCCACAGTATGCTTGCTCGCTCCCTCAGATGTCCTGCCGGCTGTGAAGCAGGCACAGGGAGAGTTACCGCAGAAGGTGACAGCTGGGCCTTGGACTCTGCTTGATTAAATTTGAAGCTTGAAACTGAATCCTTTGCCGGGACAGGGGATGGAATGAAATTTCACTCCTCTCTGAAGGAAACTTCTAAAGGAAAGACTTGGCAACGTAAGAGAGCTGTGCACATGCTTCCAGCTTGCTTGCAACCTCCTTCCAGTCTAGACGGAGAGGAGCTGCCCTGGGCCTCCGGCGTGTATCCCAGGGGTTAACCGAGTCTTTGGGGCTTCGAAAATGGCTGTTTATGACCTCCAGACCTGGAGTCTATCGAGGTGAATGAAGAAAGGGGCGGCTCTGTGTGCTTTGCTTCCTCCAGTTTGGCTTTAAGACCCCATGAGGGATGGAGTCTCACCCGCCTGGTATTTGTGAGGACACAGGGTTATGACAGATTCCTTGCTTGGCTTTCTGACGGATCCCTGGGGAGGATGCCAGTCCCTCCCTGCGCCAGTCTCTGGAGTGTTGCTCTTTCCTGTGGGTGTAGAAGCCACTGTTTCAAGCCGTGGCATGTGCGCAGCCCACTACTGGTCGTACCACCTCCAAACCACAGGGACCTCAGCAGTGACCTCATCTTAGGGTACCCACGAGGAGTATAAGGCTGGGGGATTATCCCTCAGTTCCTCGTTTCCAAAATGGAGTCAGTTCCCAAAATGCACATGCTGTGCCCTTTATGGGTACTAAATAAATTTTCAAGGCTATACTGTTAAAATATTTGAAAGGTTTTCTACTAAAATGAGAGAAATATGTTCCCCTCAAAAATAGATTTTACAAATATTAGATAATGGCTGGTAAGACGCCTCCTTGTTGTCATTCCTTACAGTCAGGCCGTCCCTTAGTCCCACGTGGAGGAAGGAGAAAACTGGCTCCCATGGGTTGTCCCCACACCCCCCCACACGAACACACATACATACTTGCACATGCGCATGCACACACACACTAAGACACAGGCACCCACACACACGCACATGTGCACAGAATAAAGTGTAATAAAAATAAGAGTAAAATCCTAAGAGTCTGAGGAAACCAGCTGAGGTGATGTTTCAGACTACAGCAGTGAGAATCTTTCTGAGGCACAGACAGGTTTAAAGATAAGAGGAGGTCCTAGGAATAGGTGTCCTGGTGGGCACGGGACCTCATGCCTCACATCCACCCGTACTCAAGTGCACACAGAAGGAAGCTGTTCTGGAGCAGGCCTGTGAGGCAGGTGCAGCAGGCCTGAGGCAGGTGAGGCTGTTGAGCATGTGGGGCATCTTTGGGCCTCGTCCACAGTAGCTGTGCTTTGCTGATAGGAGCCATTAGCTCTGGGAACATGGGAGTGAGCCAGCAAGTCCTGTGTGTCAGGACACTCGTTCCCTGATAACACTGAAGGTCATTTGTCTTTTAGACTGTCCAAAGCCAGTTAATCCTATTGATAAATAAGACTGTTTCTTGCCCTGCTAGATAGAAAATGTGAAGCTCTTTATTGTTGCTGTGGTAAAAAACAAAAACAAACAAAAAAAAAACCACAGAAAATCACATAACACAACCGTTATCTTAACCATCTTAACCGTTGGGGTGCAGGGTTAACCAAACCAAAGTCTTGCAACATGTCAAGCGAAGATTACCACTAAGCTGCATTATTGGCCCCAATTCAGCATGATGAAACAGACCTCTAGAACTTCTTTTTTAGAGAGAGAGGAAGAGAGGAAGAGAAGGAGAGAGTGATCTCTGTGTTTCTGTCTGCACAGATCTCTGTGTGTGTGTGTGCGCGCGCGTGCGTGCTCACCGTAGCATAGAATGGAAGTCAGAGGACCGTCTTTGGAAGTCAACTCTCCTCCTATCATGTGGGTCCTAGAGATGGAACTCAGATCGTCAGGGTTGGCAGCAGCCACCTTGACCTACTGAGCCATCTTGCTGGCCCTCCAGAGCCTTTCAGTGTGCAAAACTGAAACGCCATGCCTGTTAGATGCATTGCCTCTTCACCCCCTCAGCCTGTGGTCCCCAACATCTAGCTTCTGTAAACCTGACCACTTCACACACTGCAGGTAAGTGCAGTCTTCATGTGACTGGTTTGTCTCACGGGCATAATAAAATCAATACCCTTGTGGAGTTTCTATTCTTGTCATGTGATGTGGCCTCCTGGTTCCGTCCTGTTCCTGAGCTAAAGCTAACCCTAAAAGGCAAATGCTCTATATTAGCAGATGGCAATCAACACGGGAGTGGCTCCAGGCATCACAGGGCTGAGTGTCTGTCTACACGGTGTTATTTCTAATGTTGCCGAGGTTCTAAAGCCCATGTTGGTCCTCCCCTTTCAGAGAGCTCAGAGATATGCCCAGCAAGTCTTACAGAAGGAATGCCGGCCCAGGTTCGCGAAGAAAGCCATGGCTCAGTTATTTGAGCACAGGTACAGCATGAACTTGGAGCCCTTTGTGCAGAAGGTTCCCAGGGCCAGTGAAGCCGAGCTCAAGTATGACCCTCCTTTTGGATTCCGGAAGTTCTCCAGTAAAGTCCAGAGCCTCTTGGATTTGCTGCCTGAGCGTGACTTTCCTGAACACTTGAGAGCCAAGCACTGCCAGCGCTGCGTGGTTATTGGGAACGGGGGCATCCTACATGGACTAGAGCTGGGCCATGCCCTCAACCAGTTTGATGTGGTGATAAGGTATCTGCACTCAAAACCAGCTTTATCTAGAATTTAGGCTCCTACTCTGGGCCAGTGCAGCTCTGGGGACAGAGAGGAAACCTGGAAGCTCTTTCAGCATCTCTGTTTCAACACCTGGGTTTGTGAAACAGAGCCACAAATGGCCAGGTGTCCCAAACTATTTATTGGTTATGCTAGATTCAAGGAGTATGCTGTGGGCTGAAGTCACTTGCTAAGCCTTTCAGAAGAGGGGTGTTTGGAAGGATGGGAGGGCTTGGTAAACAGTGTGTTAGCTAGGGAGGGTGTTAGCTACAGGATGGTGGAGGACAGGAGGATGATGGGGGATGCCTGGCTTAGGATAGCGAGCCCTAGGAGACAGTGCTGGCTAGGGTAGAAGGCCCCTCGGGTAGTAAGAACTCAACACAAGCAGTAGACAGCTGTTCTAGAGTTCTCTGACCTCACCTAACTCTTTAAAGGGTATTTTTTTCATTGGCTTATTTGTTTGGTGTTTGGTCTTTTGAGACATGGTTTCTCTAGATAGCTCTGACTGTCCTGGAACTCACTATGTGGACCAGGCTGGCATGGAACTCCCCAGAGCCAGGATTAAGGTGTGCTCCACCACACTGTGCTTAAGTTCTTCCCCTAGGTTAGGGGTGTGGCGGAATGGTAGAATACTTGCTTCCAATACTCGAGGCTCTGTATCAGTGACAGTGAGGAAAGAAAGGCTTTCCAGTGATAGATGTAAAGTATGCATTATCAGGGAGAGAATGGCACTGCCCGTAGCCCAAGCGGCCAGCCGCTGCTGGTTTGCTATGCTACTGCTCACTGTGGCTCTGGGCATGTGCTTGTGTCTGTGTCTCTCTCCCTCCTGAAAGACTGATTTTGTTTATCTGTGAGTGTGCATGTGAACATGCACACATGTGCCCGTGGAGGCCAGAAGAGGACATCAGAAGTTATAGGCTCTTGTGTGCCACCCAGGATGAGTGCTCGGACTAAACTGTGGTCCTCTGGGAGAACAGCAAGTCCTCTTAGCGACTGGGCCATCTCTCCAGCCCTGCTTTACTTATACAGTTTCTAAATCATTAATATCTTAGAACTCCTTTAGAAGAAGATGAATTATTGGGTGACTCTCTTGCCAGACATTAGAATGTTCTCATCTTTTTACTTTTCATTATGAAATTGCTTTGTATTTTTTTTTTAGCCACATGTCTTTTTATCCAGCTCTGATTAGTTAGTTCCTTGGACAAGTTTTTTAGAATAGAATCGGTGTCTCCAAAGCCTGTGTCTGTTTTTCCAACCCTTAGTACACTGCATAAATTAACCACAGGAGCTGGGTCCTAATTCAGTCTGGGCAGATTGAAGACAAGAGAATGGGAACAGAGCCTGGGGGAAGGTGTGACTGACACTCATGGTTGGTTACACACAGAAAGGGGGAGCAGTGACAGAGGCTGAATCTGAGCAACATACTAAAAAGTCACTCAAATTGGCAGCCCCTTTTAATGGTTTGAAAACTAATGTCAAATGATACCAAGATTTTGACTCCAAGCGCTTTTGGCCTTAGAAACTGCTGTTAGACACCCGGAAGTGGAAGGAACAGGTTAGTGAGGGACATAATAAAATCCACTCCAGACATTTTGACCTCCAAGTGATGATGCTCACATGGGACCTTTGTGATTTGGACCAACCACTCCGTGATGCCTCAGTTTCCTCATCTGTACCCTAGAAGCAGTGAGGTTCATCCACAGTGGAGACAATGTGCTAAGAGCAGTGAGCGACAGGGTTATGTTCAGTGCTCATAAACGCCACGGCTACTTCAGGAGAGCGCATAGGAAGCCGAGGGCTGCAGCAAGGTGCAGTCGGTGAATGGGTACGTGTTCAAAGGGGCAAGGATTAGAAAGTAGGAGGACGCAGAAGGGAGCCGCAGGAGAGCAGGAGCAGAGCAGGCTAGGCTTGTGGGGGTCAGTGGCTGTGACGGCTGCCGTACACTCATGCTTTCTTCTCAGAGTAACCCCAGTGGGTGGTGGTGTCACCGCTAGCAGGTGCCGTGAAAGACACAAAGGTGCCGGTCCTTAACTGCTTAAATACAAGCTCTGGAGGCTCCAGCCCCTTGCACCTGGTCCCACTGAGCCGATCAATGAACACCCGTGTGCAAGTAGCGTACAGAGCAGGGCCGGGAGCCCCCACTTGTCCAGCAGCGCAGGGCTAGGCTGTGGGAAAGCTGGTGGGGGAGGGGGGACCAGTGTTGGCAGTGCAGACCTTCAGTTCCGGGGCAGAGGTGGCTAGAGAAGGCTGCACCTCAGGCTGGCTCTGAAGGACAGCAGTGTGTGTCTTCTCAGAAAGGAATCAGGTGGGGACGGCTGAATGAGGAGCCCTGCCTGGTGTGAGGAGGGGGCTGATAGCTGGGAGGGGCCAGAAAAGGGGCTTGATGCCCTGGGGTGGCAGGACTGGGGCGTGAGGACTTCAAGGGCTCCTTGCACAGAGAGGCTCCAGTGTGCCAGGGACAGTGAAGGGTGCTTGGAGCCCTTTTAGAAAGACAAAGATTGGCTAAGAAGCATTTTTATTCTCATAATTTTGTGGGAATAGTACAAATCATTTCATTTACCTTCTCCCAGATTCCCTGGTTGACCACATACTTTCCATTTGCTTATTTTCCCTGGATATATACAGATGCCCTTGGCTTTTGAGGCTTCCCTCTGTACGCCCAGCATACTTTTCCATCGGGACTGCATTAAGGGACAAGGGAGGCAGCTCAGTGCGTAAGGCTGTTGCTGCAGGACTGGAGCTCAGGTCTCCTGAGGAAATGCCGGGCATGACAGCCAGCCTGTAGATTCCATGCTCCATAAGTCCAGGCTCAGAAGGCAGAGGCAGGCTGGCTACATAGACTAACTAGCCATCCTGGTGAACTTTGGCTTCAATAGAGAGACCTTGTTTCAAGCGATAAGTTGGAGACCTTTTGAAGAAGACTCCCCATGTCAACCCACTCATGCGTGTAAGGGGAGGGGAGAAGTGGGGAGGCACTGACTCCACCTAACCTGTTAGACATCTGAGCTTAATGTAGACTGTCAGTCTCTTCCCCTCGTGATCCACCTGGCTATCACCCTGTGGCATCATAAAACGTATCATTCCACAGATGTTAGCAGCCCAGGAAAAGAGCGAAATCTGAAGTTCAGAACAGGGTTTCTGTCAGATGCATACTGCTTTGGGTCATCATAAAATTATAAGATTTTAAGTTGAGCTGTTAAAGATCAGATACCGTCTGTACTGTTCCTCTCTCCTGACCCTGTTTGAAAGTTGCAATAGCAAGCCCTAAGAACTTGAGTATGCTTTTCCTGAGAACAGAGACACGATACTCAGACTCAGAAAGTTAGCATAATGTAATTAATAAGTTGTATCCATACATTAGTACCTACAGACCTAATAATCTGCAGACTTTATATATATCAGCGGTGCCTTTCCTTTTCAAAACAGAAGAAGGAAAACAGTCTGGCCCAGTGGTGTGCTCTGGCATTTAACTGTCCTGTCCAGTAGCCAGTTTTAATGACCAAGGGAGGGGGTGTTAAAGATCAGGAAGGGGAAGTAGCATGAGATAGCAAGGTTAGACACAACTATGTGGCTGACATTTTTATGCGATTTCAGAAGACCATTAACTAGCCGGGCACAGTGGTAGCTCTGTAACCCCAAGTACTCAGGAAACTTTGGGATTCTGGCAAGATCTCTTAATTATCTGAGCAAATGGGAGACTTTCAAAGAAAGTAATATCCAGGAAAGCCCTAAGTGTTATGTTTGGGTTAGCTTAAAATACCAGGACATGACAGAACTGTCTAAATTGACAGCATGGGCTTGAGGCCATGTTCAGCCAGCGCCCTGAAGGGCAGCGATGTGCAGGCCGCTGGGGTCACTGGGAGGGATGCCTACTCCAACAGTGTCCTGATTCATGAAGGCCGTGGCATAGGATGCTGGGATGTCACACAGTGTGACAAGATGATTAATGACTTCCTTTGTCAATTGTTCCTCTTTGTTTGACTAGGTTAAACAGTGCACCAATTGAGGGTTATTCTGAACATGTTGGAAACAAAACCACCATAAGGATGACCTACCCAGAGGGTGCCCCGCTGTCGGAGGTGGAGTACTACGCCAATGACTTGTTTGTTACCGTTTTATTCAAGAGTGTTGATTTCAAGTGGCTTCAAGCAATGATAAAAAATGAAACCCTGGTAAGCCCTCAGAATTCTTCTGGAAATCCAGCATTGGTAAAAGTGAGGGCATCTTAGATTGAAATTATGGACTTTTATTTTTAAATATTCACAGTAGAATACAAACTTTTGCTTGGTCTTTGAAATGATATTCTCCCTCTTTGTAGAAATCCCTCAGAACTCCCCTGCACATTTGCTTCAGAACCTTATTAATATTAAGACTTGGCACATAGAACTGAAAGTGTGACTCAGTCTGTGGAGTGCTCGCCGAGCATGCACAGGCCCGGGTTCATTCCCTGTTGCCACATAAAACTGGCTAAAGGGGCACACACTATATTCTCAGTACTTGGGAGGTGGCGGCAGGAGGATAAGCTCCAGGCCATCCTCAGCTATGTAGAGTTTGAGGCCAGCCTGGGCTACATGAGACCCTGTCTTAGAAGCAAGCAAATAAATAAGTAAACCAAAACTACAAAGAGAATTTCATGTGAAAATGGTGTTCGCACTAAAAGGCAGCATCAACTTTAAGACCACGCTTCCTATTGTGAGGTTGATTACCTTGCTCTGCAGACATGGACAGAATGACTTTTAGTTCAAGAAGTGAGATTTGCTGGATGAATGTAAACTGTGCTGAAGTTTATACAATAACCATCCCAAAGATGTTCTCCAAAATGCTGCGGGCAGGATCCTCTCATTGGAGTAAATCCAAAACATCCTCAAGGGCAGCAGCGGAGGCCTCCACTGGCTCAGCTTCCTCTTGCTGGTCTGTCCCATAACCGGTTAATACTGCTTAATTGATTTACTTAATTGATGTAGTCCCATGCATTAAAGTGAAATAATTTTCAGAGCTCAATTATCAAGCTGATAATAAATAACTATCTCTCTCTGTGAGGCAGGTGGATCTCTGTGAGTTCGAGACCAGCCTGATCTACAAGAGCTAGTTCCAGGACAGGCTCCAAAGCCACAGAGAAACCCTGTCTCGAAAAACCAAAAAAAAAAAAAAAACTAACAGGATAGGGTCCATGGAGATGCCTGGCACCCCAGGTTCAACCCCAGGTGGTGCATGATAGAGAGAGAGAAGTGATTCCCAGAGATCCTCCTCCGGCCTCCATGCATGTGCTATGACACCACACACACACACACACACACACACACACACACACGTGCATACAATACGTGGCTAAATGGACATTCTTTTTAATTTAGTAGGCCATACCACATGATGGAACAGTTTACATGTCCCGAGCCTGGTTCTCTGTGGATGATTGTGACCTTCTGGAGTTTCTATAGCATAGAATTTCTGATGGGAAAATGAAGTGACCTCTAGTCAGTTGCTAAGCAATTTTATGAGACTAGGAAATAAAGTCAGTGGAAAGTGGGTATGTGGTGAGAACCCATCCAACAAGGCACTCCCCGCGCTTACCACCCCTAAGTCGAGCCTGTTAACTGACCTTCCCTGGGAACGCTGTAGAGTGTACAAGAGCCCTGGCTCAGGTCATCCTTGGGGAATTTCTTCCTCAAGCAAACAAGTTGGTTCTGTCATTTCTGTTCAGGTCTGCAGCAACTTTGTAATTTGCAAGTTTCGGGGTTACATTATTGGGCGGAAGTACTGGATTTCCATACATTTAGATGACTGTGCTCTGGGGTGCAGGGCCAGCTGGAGCTGTGCTCATGACCTTCATCATTAACCTTCTTACCCTCTGCTGACAGGAGGACGTTAGTAAGTATCCTGACGATTGCTTGCATTCTTCCCTTAGCCATTTTGGGTTCGGCTCTTCTTTTGGAAGCAGGTGGCAGAAAAAATCCCACTCCAGGCCAAACACTTCAGGATTTTGAACCCACTTATCATCAAAGAAACTGCCTTTGACATCCTTCAGTACTCGGAGCCTCAGCTGAGATTCTGGGGCCAAGACAAGGTATATATTTGTTACTGCTCACTTAACTGTTCTCTGTGTACAAGAGAAAATAGGTTTAAGTTTTGTGCAGGCTCATCTATACCCCTAGAAGCATCTCTAGTAGGGAAGCCTACTCAATGACCAAACAGGTCCACGTGTGATTAACGTTCCGCCCCTTGGTGTCAGGTCTTCTTGTGGTTGAATTAGCCTTCTAGTGTACTCTTCAGTACAGTAACACACATGTTGCTGAAATGTTAAGAAAGGCATCTTGGCCCCAGGCATGAAGAGGCACTTCGTTAATCTGAAAGGTTCTGTATCTTGTATCTCTGTAAGATACTAAGACTTGGGGGCTGGAGAGATGGCTCAGCGGTTAAGAGCATTGCCTGCTCTTCCAAAGGTCCTGAGTTCAATTCCCAGCAACCACGTGGTGGCTCACAACCATCTGTAATGAGGTCTGGCACCCTCTTCTGGCCCTCAGGCATACACACAGACAGAATATTGTATACATAATAAATAAATATTTAAAAAAAAGATACTAAGACTTGGTAGTTACCAATGCTTCACAGTCGGTGATAAATGAAGACAGCCCTAAGACAGTGCTTTTCAGTCTGGCCCCACACCAGACGTTCAGACTTCACTAGTCAGTGTTGTGATCTGTACATGGGGATATTTTCAAAGTTACCCAGATAATTTGAGAACCTCTGTGTTCTAGGTTTCTATTGGGTAGGTTGTTAGCCTGAAGTTAACATGTGCTGCCAGAAGGCAGTGGTGTGGAAAATGATTTTATTGTAGCTTGGCTCATGTCTTTAAAACTTTGAAGGTTGCCTGGTCAACAAAGTGAGTTGCAGGGCAGCCAGGACTACACAGAGAAACTCCATCTTTAAAAAAAAAAAAAGCCAGGTGGTGGTGCCGCCTTTAATCCCAGAACTTGGGAGGCAGAGGCAGGTGGATCTGGGAGTTCGAGGCCAGCCTGGTCTACAAGAGCTAGTTCCAGGACAGGCTCCAAAAGCTACAGAGAAACCCTGTCTCAAAAACAAAACAAAACAACAACACTAAATACTTATAAAATTATAGTACATGTATAAGACATGCATGAAATACAAAAGAGTATCAGTACATGTGGGTCCAAGTCCCAGGATGCCTTGCTGCTTATGAACAAGTACTCCAGAAATACCTGAAACATTTCTGGGCTCACACATCACAGATACGGGAAATGGCCTGCAATTGGACCAGCAACAGCCCTCGGGACTGTTAGCCACAAGCTCTCTGGGCTTGTTATGGTGCTGTCTTTACCCAAAACTTGAGTGTAGATCCAGAAAGCTTGTGCCAGGCTTGCACATCCCAGGAGGCATGGCAGGATGCTAGGCAGACAGAGGGTGTGCCAACAGTGAGAAGCTAAAATGGGATGAGCCTTGGGCCTGCTGAGCCAAAGTTAGTTGAATCTATTTTGAAAGGAGTAAATGTAGCCGGGCAGAGTGACACGTGGACTCCAGCACTCCACAGGCTCAAGTAGGAGATTGTGGTGTAGAAGCCAGCGTGGGTTACATGGCAAGACCCTATTGTAAACAACAACAACCAGATGGATGAGCGTGATGACGCCTGCTGCGGAACAGGAGTTCAGTCCCGGGCCCACAGGGAGAAGAAGAGAACCAACTCCTGAAAGTTGTCCTCTGACTTCCAGGCCTGCACAGAGACATGCCTGTCCAAGTGCTCATGTACGCACACACACATACATTTATACATCTTAAAAATATAAAAAGATAGTCCTTATTTCAGGTCTGGCTTATCTGCTGTATATATAAAAATGGTCTAGGAACAGCAAATTGTAACATTAGTGCGACACTAGCAGCAACTAGGTATCTGGGAGAAATGAGAATTTAATAAGGGAAAATGTGCCCCACAGGAGGGATGGGATCCACAAACCATGCCCTGGGAAGGACCACAGAGGGTCCTTTCTGAAGTAGACCTGATAGATCCTTACAGCATATATACAAATAACACACAGACCCAGCAGGTTATATTTAGGAGTGTGTGTGTGTGTGTGTGTGTGTGTGTATTATGCATGCATGCATGCAGTAACAACTAGTGAAAAAAGAGGCTGTGAATTTGTAGGAGAGCAGGGAAGAATATGTGGGAGGTTTGGAGGGAAGAAAGAGAAGGGGAAATGTAATTATGTTATAATTTCAAAAGTTTAAAAATAGCGGGGTGTAGTAGTGCACACCTTTAAGCCCAGCACTTGGTGAGCAGAGGCAGGTAGATCTCTGTGAGTTCTAGGACAACCAGAGAGCTACACAATGAAACTCTGTGTGAAAAAAAAAATAATTAAAAATGAGTTAAAGTATTATTTTTAAAAATGAATAAATGGAATAAATTGGTCTGTGTTCTTTCAGAACATCCCCACCATCGGTGTCATTGCCATCGTCTTAGCCACACATCTGTGTGATGAAGTCAGCTTGGCAGGTTTTGGATATGACCTCAGTCGACCCAGGATTCCTCTGCATTACTTCGACAGTCAGTGCATGGGCGCCATGAACTTTCAAGCCATGCACAATGTGACCACAGAGACCAAGTTCCTCCTGAAGTTGATCAAGGAGGGTGTGGTGAAGGACCTCAGTGGGGGCATCCATCGTGAATTTTGAGCACAACAAACCTCAATTGGAAATGCAGCTGGGACCGGTGGTGAAGCCTCCACTTCCACTCACCCTGCCGCTGCTTGATGGGCAGCTGCTGTTTTTAAACTTTTCATTAAAAAAGAAAAGAAAAAAGAAAAAAAAAGCACCAACAAAGTTTAGCTCTTCCCACGTCTTTGCCCTATTTATTTGAAGTCAGTGTTGGGTTTTGCACATTTTTATAAGTTAATTTTAAGAATAGGATTGGAAAGACTTTTCAAAGAGAATCATATCAAATGACCCTTTATTGTATTATAAGGAAATAATTTAACTTGCAAACACTGTACGCATGTCTTCTGCACAGTGGGCAGCAGGTGATGAGGTGGGAGCAGAGGGCTCTCTGGCCCTTTGATGACGGCCATGGTGCCTGATTCTGGATTCTGCTGCTCTGTTTGGAAGAACTGATGGCAGAGACACTTCTTACTTCTTGGATGAAGGGCTTACTCATGACCACTGGCAGCTGCAGGAGGTCGGGACCACTAGACAAGTTCATAACCCCTTTCTGCCGGTTTGTCTTAGACTCACCAGCAATCAGCCAGAGCAGCTGGCCTGGAGGTTGCTGGCTGGTGAGACACTATTTGCTGAGTCCTGTGAAGTTGCCTCAGACTGGAGAAGCCATGTCTCTCCACACCATCAGGATACTTTTAAACTTCTAGAGAATTTTTTTTTCTGTCCTTCCAAAGCACTTATGTGTTATTTAAGATACTGCTGTTTGTCTGAGGTGGTACATCGAAATTATGACAGTGCCTCAGTTATCCAGAGCCATGGGGGATGAACCTTTCCAGGGATGATCACATTGCTGAAGCACTGAAGTGAGATCCTCCCATTGTTACAACTTGTTTATTTGAAAGAAGGAAGGAAGAAAGAAAGAAAGAGAGAAAAGATTTTCAAATGCTTGACAGTGTATAACAAACAATGTCGAAGAAAGAAAGAAAAAAGAATAAAAGCTTTTGCAGAGCCCCCTGTGATCTAGTTACTTTGAGTGTTTGTTCCTTCATTTGTTCATTTTAGGAAAATCCCTTTTCTCTGCTAAGTGGAACCCTCACCCTGGGTGCTGCATGTGAGGACAGAATTGGGGCACCTCACTCCCCTAGCTCTTTGATTCAAGTCAAGCGCCCCTCTGGTGATGGGTGTCGTAGTTATTTTTCAACACTGTGACAAAATTCCATGACCAAGGCAACTTATTAAAAGGAAGCATTTAATTTGGGGCTCAGGGTTTCAGAGGGTGAGTCCATGACCACAATGATGAGGAACACGGGAGCAAAGCAGCAAGCATGGTGCTGAAGGGGTCGCTGAGAGCTTGGATCTTGCTCCACAAACATGAGGCAGAAGGAGCCTAACTGGGAATGGGGCCTTTTAAACCTCAAAACCCACTCCAGCTGACACAGCTTCTCATCCTTCCCAAATAGTTCCACCAACAGGGGACAAAGCATTCAAATAATGAGCCTGTGGGGACCATTCCCATTCAAACCACCTCTGTAGTTACAGGTTGCCTTGCCCTGAAGCTCTAGCTTGCCTTTTAGTGGCCTGATGTCAGAAGGTGTGGGCAGCTGTTCTGCATCCATCTGCTGTGCCTTTTGTCTGTAGTCTTTCCCTGCCCATGCTCCCTGACATCTCCCTCAGTTCACTCCACTGCCCTGCAGCCCCAGGGAAGCCTGTCCCCAGTGCATTCTAACACTTGTCCTGTCTCCCTTCTGAGTGTTGGGAAAGGGGACAAGCCATATCAACACAAAACCCATCTCTAGGGCTGTAAGCTACAGCTCAGAGGGACTGCAGAGCAAAATAGTGTAGTATTTCTCTGGGGGTTTTGTCTCTTTTGGCTTCTACTTTGGAAGATATAATTTGCTGATGTGGGATTCCCCTCTGTATGCTGTGAATATATTTTGCTACCATTGGTTAATAAAAGAAGCTGCTTTGGCCTATAGCATGGCAGAATATAGTCAGGCTGGAAAAGATATGGAGAGAGAATAGGCAGAGTCAAGAAGACACCATATAGCTGCTGAAGGAGACAGAGGCCCCAGAACCTTACCGGTAAGCCACTATCCTCATGGTAAAATACAAAATAATAGGAATGGGTTAATTTAAGATGTAAGAGTTAGTTAACAAAATGCCTGAGCTAATGGGCCAAGCAATGTTGCAGTTCATATAGTTTCCTTGTGATTATTTCAAGTCTGGGTGGCCAGGAAACAAATGAACAGTCTCCTACTATAATTTGCTTATATGACAGTGTTTCTAAACTTCTAGTTCTATAACTTATTAAAAAACATTCTAGCTTGAATACCACACAGCCCCACTCTATAGCAAGAACCACAAAGATACATATATATGTGTGTGTGTGTGTGTGTGTGTGTGTGTATTGAGGAGTGCTGGGGAGAACAGGCTCATGGGATTGAGGGAGCTGGGAACCAGCCACACACTGCTTCACACCACCTGTCTCAAGTCTTCACAATCCAAGAGACTATGTGATTTCTCTCTCCTCTTTTAAGAGATCATGACCACAGGCAAGAAGCCATGCCTTTAAGCAGGTACCCCAAAGCTACTGGCAGAATAAATCCCTATAACACTTCCCCCTTTTGGTCGAAATAAGAAGGTTCTATACCCATACGAAAGTATATACAATAAGAACAATGGTCAAGCATTCTCCAGGAGAAAGAATAACATATATAAAAATAGAACTACAACCAACAAGAATAACAAGGAAAAAAACACATACTACATACCCACGCAATAGGTAATAGGCAAATAACAGAGATTATTCTAATAGCTGTTTTATTCTGAAGGTCTAAGTCTTGTACCTAATATGCCTTGGCTAATGTAAGAGAAGATAATAACTTATCATCTAGTCTTCAACCCCATCAAAGACTCAAGAAGGAAAATAATATTACCTGAATAAGCAGGAATTGTAAGCACAAAGTGCAAGCAAATGACTTCCAAACAATGCAAGAAGTGACAGAAACAGCTGGCTACCTAGACAGTTACTCAACATTGGGTTAACCAAGTTTGGCTGTAGACCTAGAATATCTGACAGACCATTTTCAGAAGCAGGAAAAATTCAAAAGACTGTCCCACCCTGTCTTGTCAAGGTTCAGCAGCCTCTTCTTTGAATCCTGCTTGTCCAAATTGGACAGTGTGCTTACTATAAGCAGTTAAGGGCAGTTCTTTGCCTGATAGGCCAGTTTTGCCAAGAAGAAAACAAGCTCCATATGGAGTGTCTGCATACTCTTGGGAGTAGATTGGTACTGCCAGGAGCAGTCATGTCTCACAACAACAGAAATTCTAAATTATTAAAACATTTCAATGTGATATTCTGTAGGTCTTTGAAGTATTTGAAGATCACCTATCTATGCAGAGTACATCCTTGTGCATCTGAAGAACCTGACTAACATAAGTATGACAAACATGGCTGACTATTAACCTGTCATTCTTTTTTTGTTTGTTTTTTTTTTTGTTTTTGAGACAGGGTTTCTCTGTAGCGTTGGGGGCTTTCCTGGAACTAGCTCTTGTAGACCAGGCTGGCCTTGAGCTCACAGAGATCCACCAGTCTCCCTTCAGAGTTCTGGGATTAAAGATGTGTGCCACCACCACCTGGCTTTAACCTGTAATTCTTAATGACCTATATAGCTTAAAGACTAAAGCTTCATATTATAAAAATAAACAATCTTTAAACATATGTACAGCATGAGAACAATGACCTTGAAATTGTAACATTGTATAAAATACCTTTACCAGAGGTAGAAATGTACATGACAAAAATATCCTTAATTTGTATCAATATACAGAATATCATAAGCAGGAGAAATATATAGTATGACAAGGATAATTTTATACTTATGTACAAAACATTGTAAACAGAAATAGAAACTTACATAATATGATAAGTATGATTTTGAATTTGTATCAGTATACAAATTATCTTAGAAATACAAAAAATAATTTCACATATGAACCAATATAAAAGAATCTATACCAATGTAAATTGTCTAAAACTAATAGTTGCTTAAAATAGTTTACAAGTAGATACATTAATCTACCTTATTATTCTATCCTATTCTACCTATTCCCTTTTTTTCTTATCCAAAAGAGAATCCTGAGTCTAAACTTCATTGTTCCACCCGCACCTATTGCAACGTATAACCAGTTCCCAACAGATGACAATTATCCATAACCCCGAGAAAACAAAATCTGTTTGCTGTGTGGGATAATGCTTTTGTACCCTGTAAAGATTTCTCACTCATATTGGTTTAATAAAACTTTGATTGGCCAGTAGCCAGGCAGGAAGTATAGAAGAGCAACCAGACTAGGAGAATTCTGGGAAGAAGAAAGGCAGAGAGTCAGTCATCAGCCAAATGCAGAGGAAGCAAGAGGAGAATATCTTACTAAGAAGATACCAAGCCACATGACTAAATATAGACAAGAATTATGGGTTAAATTAAGTTATAATAAATAAATAATGAAAGACACCCCCCCCCCCGTCCAGCTTGCTAAGCAGCTTAGCACCAGATAAAAGACCCCCCCCCCCCCGCCCAGCTTGTTAAATGACTTAGCACCAGTAACGCCATTTTACAAGGCTTGTACTGAATATTCAGGGTTTGAACAAAGGGCAGTTTAAAAGCTGCCAAAACGAGCTAGAGACACCTGTGGCTGGGGGAGGAACGGGAATACCGAGAATGTGGCTAGGCGCCATCTGTCCCAGGCGGGGAGGAACGGTAAAGTCTGCCCTAGATAAGAGCCAAGGCAGCCCATATCTGAATTCTCGGGAACTAGAGACCTTGTCCCGACCTGAACTCGGCCACATTCAAACTGACCAATGAAAACCCTGTAACTACGCTTCTCACTTCTGTACCGCGCTTTTTGCTCCCCAAAACATATATAAACCCATTACCCCGACCTAAAGGCGCACAAGTCCTCTGAGAGACTTTGTCACCCCAGGTACCTGTGTATCTGAATAAACCTCTTGCTGTTTGCATCCGTACAAGTGGACTCTCTGTTCCTTGGGAAGGGTCTCCCCAGAGGAAAGACACTCGTCGAGGGTCTTTCAATAATAATAAGCCTGAGCTAACAGGCCAGACAGTTTATAGTTAATATGAGCATCTGTGTATTTATTTGAGACTGAATAGCTGCAGGACTGGGCAGGACAGAAACTTCTGACTACTTCTGTTGGGAGAGGGGTTGTCGCTTCCTTAGAATTGCTTCCTGCTGTCTGGTGGGCGATGCTATCTCTATGGGATCCTGTTTTTAAAAAAAAAAACAATAGTTAAGTCTCAAGAGAACTAGCTGTAATCAGGCTTTGAGAAGTAGGTAGGCCTATGTGAAGTTCTTATCTGAAGCTCTGGCTAGTATGTTGTTAGAAGGTGGACCATCACAGCTAGCCACCTTAGAATTGTCTTTAGCAATTTGTAGTCCAAAGACATTCTCAGAGTGGTGTTTATTGGCTTAATGGCATCATTATGAACCAGGTAGAATCGTTGTAGAGCCCCATCTTCCTTCTGGAGACTTCAGAGATTGCTGCTAGGAAAATTTATTGTTCACTGTGGAAAATTTAAACATTACTAATATTAAAATTAGTTTAAGTTTTAAGATAGTTATTTATTCAAAGAAAGGTACTGAGGAGTCACAGGTAAGCACTGGGAGAAGTAGAATTGTGAGGAGACAGCAGAGTTCTGACAACAGACCACCCTACACCAGGGTAAAGGAGCCAGATGTGTGGGCTGCTAAGATGGCTCAGCCGCTAGAGGTGTGAGTTGCTAGGCCTGGACCTGTTCAATCCCCAGGATCACATAATGGGACTCCTTTGAAGTCAGGAAATAAAGGGAGACAAACGCTGCCTCTCAGCTGTCTTTATTTCTTATGAAGTCCAGGACCTACCCATGGAATGGTTCTACCGACAGTAGGGTAGCTCTTCCTACATCAACCCAGTCTAGAAAATCCCCCAGACATGCCCAGGTGTTTGACTGCAGAGTAATTCTAGAGCTTGGCACAATGATAATATCAACCGTGTGTGTGTGTGTGTGTGTGTGTGTGTGTGTGTGTGTGTGTGTATTGTGATTTGAATAAAAATGACTCCATAGGCCCATAGGGAGTGGCACTATTAGGAGGTGTGGTCTTGTTGGATTAGTTGTGATTTCTG
This sequence comes from Microtus oregoni, assembly GCF_018167655.1. Taxonomy (NCBI): domain Eukaryota; kingdom Metazoa; phylum Chordata; class Mammalia; order Rodentia; family Cricetidae; genus Microtus; species Microtus oregoni. The sequence goes on from NW_024543061.1 coordinate 13,498,572, forward strand.
TTGGAGGACCTGTGTCACTAGGGGACAAGCTTTGAGGTCTCAGAAGCCCAAGCCTGGCAAGTGTGTCACCGTCACTTCCTGCTGCCTGCGGATCCAGATGCAGAACTCTGAACTACCTCTCCAGTACCACGTCTGCCTGCATGTGCTGTGCTTTCCGCCATGACAGTAATGGACTAAACCTCTGATTATAAACCAGCCCCAATTAAATGTTTTACTTTATAATAGTTGCCGTAGTCATGGTGTCTCTTCACTGTAATAAAAACCCTAAGACATAAATACATACATATATTTTTAATTTTTGAGAATTTTGTATGTAATACACTGTATTTACATCATTACTTCACTTCACCCTCCAATTGTTTCTATGTCCCCTCCATTACCCCTCTCAAATTTATTAGCTCTATAATCATTGTTAAATGTACACACACACATATACATAGACATATTTGTACACACACATGCATAGATATATGTGCACGGTGTGTTGTGCGTGTATGTTGCCCTATATACATGAGCTTAGGACTGACCACTTAGGACTGCAAAACCTATCAGAGCTTTTCATCCCTGTCAACAGTCATTGATTGCTTGTAGTTCTTCATCTAAGTGTGAGACCTTCTGGAATTTTCCCTGTACACGCTGGCATGTTGACCGGTGTGGTTTTGTACAGGTCTTGTGTAGGCAGCCATATTGTCAAGGTTTCATGGCACAGCTTCCCCATCACGCTTAGAGGATACCATCGTGAAGTGGGTGTCCTAGTCCTCCGGGGCTTACAGACTTTCTGCCCCTCTTCTGCAATGTACCTGCCACGTTTTGGCCTGGTGGGATCTCTATAAACGCTTTCATAAGCTGCGAAGAAACTTATTTAATGAGGTGAGAGCTGCACTCTGGTGTAGGTGTAAGGGTTAAGGATTTAGAATACAGCTGGAAGATATTTTGATTTAGCCAAATGGCAGTAGTACGTTCTCGTCGAGAGGTTTGTGAGCTCTCCAGCCATGGATTCTTGGCTAGGATTATGGTAGCAAGCACGAGTTTCTTTTTATTGAGCCTTCCATCTAATTAGACAGCGGTTGGTTATCCCCACCATGTAAGCGCCACTGTTTGACAACAGAGTATCTTTCTGCGCTGGTCGTCAGGGTTCCTCAGCTTTCCAGGTGGACAGGACTGTTAACTTCCTCCCTTAGCTTAGACGGCACTTCCTTCACGGAGAAAGTGTCCAGGTCAGCATCCCCTTGCTTCTTCCATGTCCTGTGGTGTCTTCAGCAAGAAGTCTTTAAGTTCTGGGAGGGAGCCAAAGCAACTTGTGACCTAAAGGAGGCTTGGAACTTGCTGAGACAACTTTGTTAAAGTGGCAGAGACCTAGGGACAGGTAAGCCTGCACCTGATGATAGGACAGTGTCTGACAGAAGCAATCTAAGATAAGTGAGGTTCATTCCAGCTCTCTGTTGATGAGGCACAGCCATCATGGCAGGGAGGGCATGGCATCTGGAGCAGCTGTCTGGTAATGGGAGTTTGCAGGACAACCTCTTCACAGATCAGGAAGGCCAGAGGACTAAGAAGCAGGGCTTGTCTATAATCATCAAGGTCTGACCCTAGTAGCCTAAGTCCACCAGCTAGGCCTTACTTCGCAGGGGTTCCATGATCCACAAAATGGTGCCACCAGCTGGGGACCATGCGTTCACTCGCATGAGCCTAGGAAGGGGATATTTTTATATCCAAAGGTTAAGAGCTTCCATTAACTTTCAGATCTCATCTTAATGGTTGCCACCCACCCTCCCCATTTTCCCTTTTGCATCTGTTTTGTCTCTGCTCCTCACAGACAGTAAGCAAATGCCCTAGGTAAGTAACAAGGCTTGATGGAGTCCGCCAGCTCACAGGCGTTGTGAGAGCGTCTTCAAGAACATTTAATCAGCGTTGTGCATGCGTGTGTGCATATGTGCTGGTGTGAGAGTGTGCGTGTAGGTGCGTGAGGAGGTCAGAAGCCAACCTCAGAGCATTTCCTCAGGCACTTGCTATGCGCCTTCTAATTTTTGAGACTTGCCAAGCCGGTCAAACGGGCAGGCCAATAAGCCCCTGCAATCTCCCCACCTGATTTAATTAAAATTGAAACACTGACCAAGGCAACTTACAGAAGACAGGTGCATTCAGGGGGTGTGAACACATACAGGTGCCCTTTTCTCTGGAGGGTGAGGCATCATTATCCAGCCTTCTGATTGTTTATTAATTCCTGTTATGCCATCCAAGGTCACTTTACAGAGCATAAATTTGGGTACATGAAGCAGCAAACTTATATGGCTAGAAATAACCCAGACCTGCAGCTAACACTCAATGGAAGACTAAGCAAAGCCAGGAAGGAGGACTAGTCATTAAGCATGCACGCACAGGTGGTTTTGGACATGTTCTCCACAGGCAAAGTGCAGGCTTAACTGTTTGATTTGCATTGTCTGAGTAAGATTGTTACTTATTCCCAATATTAAGAAATTTCAATCTCAGGCTGTGGTGGCGCACACCTTTAATCCCGGCACTCAGAGGCAGAGGCAGGCGGATCTCTGAGAGTGGTCTACAAAGTGAGTTCCAAGATGGCCAGGGCAACAGAGAGAAACCCTGTCTCAAAAAACCAAAAAGGAAGGAAGGAAGGAAGAAAGGAAGGAAGGAAGGAAGGAAGGAAAAAAAGGAAAGAAGGAAAGAAGGGAAGGAAGAAATTGCAACCTACTGAGCAAAAAAAAAATCCTCATTATTTAGTATAATGTGATACAAAGACTAAGCAATGGGCTTTTAGCTACTTTTCTAAAAAGCATATTTGGGCCTGGAGATGTCACTCAGTAGATAGAGTACTTGCCTGGCATGCACAAAATCCTGGATCCAATCCCTAACATGAACTGGGCATAATGGCCTCTAATGCCCACTTGAGGTAGAGGCTAGGGCAGTGGTTCTCAACCTTCCTGACACCGTGATCCTTTAGCACAGTTCCTCATGGTGTGCTGACCCCCAATCATATTTTCATTGCTACTTCATAACTGTAATTTTGCTACTGTTATGAATCATAAAGTAAATATCTGGCATTCAGGACATCTGACATGTGACCCCTGTGAAAGTGTCGTTCCACCCCCAAAGGGGTCATGACCTTCAGATTGAGAACCACTGGGCTAGATGCTGAGGATTTCAAGGTCATCTTTGATTACATAGCAAGTTACAACCAGCCCAGGATATATGAAGTCCTGTCTATAAATAAATTAGTTAATTTTTCAGTGGGGTATGTTCAGTACCACATGAAGGAAGACAAGATTATAGATTTTCTTCTGCCTAGAAGTGAGATGTCAAGTGTACTGGTTTAAACGTGAAACGTCTCCCACACGCTCAGGTGTGTGAGCACTTGCTCCCCAGTTCGGATTGCTGTGTGGGGAAGTTATGGAACCTTTAAGACGTTCAGCCTTGCTGGGTAAGTAAATCACGAGGTGGGCCTTGATGGATTATAGTCTTGTCCTCCTGACACCATGTGTTGATGAAAATGTGATCAGGCCACTCCCTGCTCCTTCCAGCATGCCGTGCTTCCTGCCATTACAGACTACAGCCCTCTGAAACCATAAGCCGAAATGAACTCCCTCTTCCTCAAGTAGCTTTTGGTCATTGTCATATTCTCTGTTCTATTGCTGTGAAGGACACAGTGAGCATGGTAACTCTTATAGAGGAAAGCATTTACCTGGGGCCTTGCTGGCAGTTCCAGAGGCTTAGTTCATTATCATCGTGGTAGGAAGCATAGCTGTTAGCATGGCAGGTGGATGCGAGGGAAGTAGCTGAGCGCTAAGCTACATCCTGATCCAGAGAGAGAGAGAGAGAGAGAGAGAGAGAGAGAGAGAGAGAGAGAACTGGGCTGTCGATTCCAGAAATTCTTTTTACTGTCTGGTGATATTCAGTTTAGATGAAAGGCAGTTTTTCCCAGTGATCAGTGCTTGGCAGTTGAAACGAAGTGTGGATGTACGTTGTTTTGTGCCCAATTGTCTTCTTTCTTCTTTGGAGGAAGTAGAGTGCTGCTGCTAGGAGCCAACCTGTCTCTTTTTGTTATGAAAAGTTTTTTTTTTAAATAATTAAGCATTTAAATGCCATTTTCCCCAGATCTCAGAGCAGTTGAGGGCTGTTTTTTTAGGTATAACTACAGTATAGAATCTGCCTGGAGAGCAGGGTCAGAGCTTGACTGTCCTGACTCTCAACTTAGCAGGTAAGATTTACACTCGTAAAAAAATGGAAAGAAGAAAAAACTGCTTGCAATAGACGATTAATGGCAGAACTGACAATAGTCAAGAACAGCTTAATATATTTTAAATCAGGGTTGGATTATATATATAGTATTTTTGGTAAGAGACTTAAAAGTACATACTAGTTTTAAGCATGAGACTTATTGCTTTGTAGTCTGGAATGAGATACAATGAATGACAATTATAACATTTAGCAGTAAACATAGGTGTATTTAAGTTACATGTATACACACACACACACACACACACACACACTGTGAACAGGAATTAGGCAAAGTGGACACTCTTGGTGAGCCCTACCAAAGGCATGCCACTGCAGAAAACACACATGCAACAGAGTCAGCACCAGAGGACTTGATCACCTGATCTGGCTCTCAATTAAGATGGCAGTGAAGTCACCTAACCTCAGTTAAGATAACAGTAACATCACTCATGTAACAGAGTTAACACTGGGGAACCAGGCAGGGAATAGCTCAGTAAAGATGGTGGAACTTGGTCACTTAACCTGGCTCTCAGTTAAGATATTGGTGAAGTCACCTGACCTCAGTCAAAATGGTGGTGGTCACATGTTGTATGGAGAAGCCACGGGAGTTTTACCTAGAGGCATGATCTGCCCTGTTGCCAAACTTCCACGCTACAAACCATGGTGGAAAGCAAAGGCTGTAATTGAAAACAGCTGCCTCGTGGATCCAACCAATCCACGGCACCAGTGGTAGTGGTGACAGGGACAGTTTGAGGAAAAGCAGAGCCGGCAGGACACCGGCAGAGCATAGTTTGAGGGTTTATACCACAGCTGAAAATATGAAAACCCATGAAAAACACCACAGGGCCTTATAGAAAAGCATCCTCTTTCTATAGGTGGGGTGTGAAACGGCAGTGAACACCACAGGGTCTGTAGAAGAGTGTCCCCTTGCTCTACAGGCAGGGTGTTAAAGCCTGACTGGCTCCGGTCTGCATGACTGAAGCAGAGAGGCTGGAGGCCACTCCAAGCAGTCTCTCACAGCAGGGACCACTTACTAGTGGTCCAAAAGAAAAGAAAAAGAAAGGAGAAAGAAAAATCCGAGGGACTCTGGGCCCCCAAATCGAATGCACCACACAGTGTGTGCAAAACTAGTGCAGGAGAACCAAAGCTGGGTTGTCTGGTCACATTTTTAGCTATGGAAAGTAATCAGAGATGAATATCAGTGAAGGACTCAGCCGTAGCCGTGAAGGCTGTGTTTGGGGACTGGAAGGGGAAAACTCACCACTGAAGCTGCTGGTGTGTGTAGAGGTCGGTGTTCAGGCAGATAGAATGCAGAGATGTTGTAAAGAAACCTGGTTCCAGAGCCCAGGGTTCCACATTTCCTCAGCCAGTCTGCCCACAAGTGAGAGGGAACGTGGAGAGCCTGGCCGGGTCACAAGCACCAATGTAATGGTTTAAATAAAGTGCTACAGGTCCCCGAGTGGCAGCAGTGGGCAGCAGGCCATGAGACTATGCTGCAGGTCACAAAGGCAGCCATCCCAGGCAGGGAGCCCCTGAATGGCCTGCAGGCCACAAGGGGCAGCGAGTCCCAGGCAGGGAGGAACACCATGCAGAGTGAAGTTGGATATTTATTTAGTGGGCTATGGAAGGGAAGGAGAGAGGGAGAAGAGGGATGAGGAAAGAAACAGAGATGGGGGAAGGGAGGAAAGGAGAGGAGCCATGGCAGCAGCTATCTCTTTGGGAGAGAGATGGAAAGGAAAGGGCTCAGACTGGAAGAGGAAGATCTGCCAGCCTCAGTGGTGAACAGGGAGGGGAGTGGGAGGGGCTTATCTCTTAAAGGGACATATAGTAATATGAGTGGCAGGGCTGCGTTCCCAGCACCCTGGCCGCCTGCACGGCTAGCTTATGCCCGAAATAACACACAAACTGTATTTATTTAAACACTGCTTGGCCCTTTAGCTCTAGCCCTTACTGGCTAATTCTGTTATCCCGAACAACCCATCTCTAATAATCTGTGAGCACCGGTCTTACCGGGAAAGGTTCAGCATGTCTAACCTGGCGGCTTGCTTCATGGCGTGTGTCTGCCCGGGAGCGGGGCATGGCGTCTCTCTCAGGCGTCTGCTCCCGAGAGGAGAGCCGTCGAGTCTGAGCTCACTTTCTCTTCCTCCCAGCGTTCTGTTCTGTTTACTCCTCCCACCTATCTTCTAACCAATAAAATGGGCCAAGGCAGTTCCTTTATTAGCCAATGACCTTCCTCCATCAGGGACAGGACAGACCATTACACCCAGGATATGAGTGTGGGGACTTAGAAATATTAGTAAGGAATATGAAGATGCAAATAAAATAATAAAACAGAGAAACATAGAATAGTATTCAGAGGGACTGCCAGTGAATACTGAAATCGCCCGCATTTAATTTCCAACTGTTTAAAATACCCCAACCCCAAGAGATTGGAGTAAGATTTTTTAAAAAAACTGCATTAACATGATACAAGGAAATGAATAGACCAGTTGAAGGTAGCAGGCTACATCCATAATTAAACATTCTGTTGCTAGGACAAAACAAGTCACCATGTCACACCCTAGACCAAAGCATTCTGTAGGCAAACTACTCCTGGGTGGAATCCAACATTATCTCCTTAAAGGAACCTCAGTTTGATCCTTAGACTTTTGTTTGAGGTAGAAACATATCTGCTTCACCATTCCTGAAATACAAGGTCTGGCTATTGGCCACATCTGTTGACCTTGAGAACAGAACTCTCTGATCTGAATCTAGGTGGGACCTTTGTTTGAGGTAGAAACACAATAACCCTGGAGGAATAGAGGTAACATGGAAATAGGCTGACTTTTTGGGGCCTCCACAGCTAAGGTTCAGTACTATCCAAGAACCTTGGAATGAATGCCTGAAGATGGGCGGGGGCTGTGGTGCAGCTGTTGGGAGATGGGGTGGTGCACTTAACAAACATGCAGGCAAAACACCCATTAACATAAAATACAAATAACTGTTTTTTAAAAAGATTAACTACGATTAATAATAAAATAGAGCAATTATAGTAATATAATACAAAATTACTTAAAATGTATGAATTATTTATTTTCTGGAATTTTCTACTTAATACTTTCTTACCATAGTCATCCACAGGGCTCTGAAAACCACAGAAAGTAGAATTCTATATGGAGAGACCTACTGTACTCTAAAACCCAGGATGTCCCAAACCAGCAATCTATTGCTACTTAGTCTTGTTATCTGGGTTGTGTTCAGCATATTGAAGAAACTCAGTTCCAATAAAAGTAGGCATTAATGACAAGTCCATTTAAAATATTAGCTTCCTGAGTGTGAAGGAGGCATCCTGAACGAACAAACTGTCATATGACCAGACAGATAGCGGAATCGCTGTGTGCAGGGGGTGGCGGTTAAGGCTGAGTAAGGACAGTGGCCAATGAAAAGGCAGCTTCACACTGCCTGTTACTCAGTGCAAGAGATCCTATCAGGCCTGATTTTGATTCTCGAATCTCAAATGGCAAAAGCGCAGAATCTACTCCTGTAAGTTGTCCTCTGGCTTCCACGTGTGTGCTGTGTGCGCTTGTGCCCGCAAACAGAAGCAAAAAAGGTATTTTGTTAGGCTGAGCATTTGGAGTGGGAAGAAACCTGCTGTTCCCTGTGAGGAGCTGAGACTCCCTGTGGCCATCTGTAACTAAGCCACCCACTCTTCGCTGACTCTTTATTCCCTTGCTTATCTCAGGCATTCGGGACCTGGTCTCACGTAGCCCAGGCTGGCCTCTATGTAGCCAAGGATGGTCTTGAACTTCTGAAGCTCCTACACCCGGCTCCCAAATGCTAGGATGGCAGGTGTGCACCACCCCTGATTTCTGGGGTGCTGGGGTCATGAATGTTAGACAAGCACACCTTCCATCTGAGCTGCATCCCAGCCCCAGTACTTGGCTCCACATCTTTGGTGGAATTTAAAGATGGGCAGTAATGGTCTAAGATCATACACAATGAAGAGTGCCTGCCTAGAATCCTAGCTCAAAGGGACTTGTTATCTATAATTGTCCTGGTAACGTATTAGAAGAAGGCATTAAAGCTCAATCGACTTGTTTCAAAGCTGAACACACAGCCATACATTTGGGGGAAACATTATTGCTTAAGTTTGCAAAACAGGTTATACACCTGGCTTTTCAGAGCCTGACAGTTCTTGTAGGCATTGACTTCCCTGATGTGGACTGTGTGGTCTGGCATGACCGGGGAATTTACTACAGCAACAGAAACAAAGCCAGCTTCCTGGCCTGGAAGCTGTTTTCTCTTCCAGGCAGTTGTAATGAGCTTCCTCCGTGTGTGTGTGTGTGTGTGTGTGTGTGTGTGTGTGTGTGTGTTGTTTGTTTGTTTCTTTTGGGGTTTCGGTTTTTCAAGACAGGGTTTTTCTGTGTAACCAACCTGGCTTTCCCGGAACTCACTCTGTAGACCAGGCTGGCCTTGAACTTAGAGATGGCCTGCCTCCGCCTTCCACTACCTGGCTGTTTGCCACCACTGCCTGGCTGTAATGAACTGCTTAAAGCAGATTTAGAAACTAAAATTTATAACTCACTTGTAACACACATCTGTCTACCTATATGGGGAGCATTCCTTGTTTACTCGATTAAGCTTGGGAGTATTTAGGACAGGTTTGTCATTTTAAGTCAGGCAGTTGTCTCTTTACAGTAATGGAGGGTACAGCTCTTTCCTGCTCCTCCAGTGTGCAGCTCAATAAAAGGCAAAGTGCAGTTAACACCTGCACGCACACGCTCCTGGTCTGCTTGGTTCACTGTGGCAAGGGAGACTATTGGGCTTACATACAAAAGAATCTGAAGGCAAGGGGACAGATAGCAGACTTCCCTGGTTCTTAGATGGTGTGATTGGCAGCTCTAATTGTCAGCTTGACACAACCTGGAGTCACCGGGAAGAGAGTCTCAGGACGGGCTGTCTACATTCCTGTGGGTGTATTTGTGTGGTGGGGGAGGGGACATGTCACTTTTTTATTTTAGTTTATTTTTCAAGACAGGGTTTCTCTGTTTCCCTAGCTGTCCTGGAACTTGCTTTGTAGACCAGGTTGGCGTTGAACTCACAGATATCTGCCTGCCTCTGTCTCCCAAGTGCTGGGATTAAAGGAGTGTGCCACAACTGCCCAGTTTATTTTATTTTTTAGTTATGTGTATGGGTGTGTGTCTGTGTGGGGAGAGGCTAAGTGAAGATGATTGGAGGTCCCCCCAGAGGCCAGAGGAAGGCATTGGATCCCCTGGAGCTGTGAACAGTCCAACAATGGCACTGGGAACGGCACTCCAGTCTCTGGAAGAGCAAGAGGCTCCTTCAGCCTTCCCTGCTACGGTGCTTTTGGTCAGGCTATTTCATCCCAGCATCAGAAATGAAAGAGGACAATATTGCTTCAATACCCAAATACTCCTTCCCCTAACACATTCAGATGCCACCTACCCCCCAACACCATTACCATCACAATTGAAATTATCTCAACACATTTTGGGGGAGGCACAGTTCATAGTTTATCTTTCATCAGTCCACATACAGGGAAACACCACACACACATACACACTTTTATAATTTTTTTTTTAAATGCTGCAAGATCCCTGGCGGCGGTAGGCAGCAGAAATGCTGGAGGTCCCAAATGGTGGTGGCAGGCCATGTGGCGGCAGACAGTGGGACCTGGGAGCAGCCAGTTCCAGGCAGAGACGACTGCTAGTCCCAGAGCGGTGGTGGTGGGCCATGTGTAGGCAGGCCCTGAGAGCAGCCAGTCCCTGGCAGAGATGGCTGCTGGTCCCCGAGCAGTGGCTGGTCCCAGGCAGGGAGACACATGGCGGGCAGACAGAAGACAGAAACATGGATAGACACGACTTGCAGAGTGAGGTTGAATATTTATTCAGGAGGTCATGAAGGGGGAAGGGAGAAGGGGGAGAGAGAGAGAAGAGAAGAGAAGAGAGAGAAGGGGGGAAGCAGAGAAGTGGGGAGAGAGGCAGAAGCGAAGCTGCCTCTCCGAGAGGAAGATGGAAAAGAGAACTAGCTCAGGCAGGAAGCTGAAGATCAGCCTGCCTCAGCGGATTGGGAAGGGAGTGGGTGTGGCTTGTCTCTTAAAGGAACCAAGGACCAAAACCATAACAGACACACACACACACACGTGCACACGTGAGAGAGAGGGGGAGAGAGAGAGAGAGAGAGAGAGAGAGAGAGAGAGACAATAATCAAGATTAAAGATTGAAACCTACACCAAGAGTTTGGACTCAACACAGAAGAGTTTTTGTTAGATCGAATATCCTATCAATGGTTTTTCCTTCCCCACTTCTGCCTGTGACCAATGTATATCACGTTTCGTCCATTGGAGAACATTCTGTATTCTGTGATCTCAAGAGGTGAGCTGAAGGGAGGTCAAGACAAGACAGAGGAAGCATCTGACAGACATCCAGTTTCACAAACCTTCTAAGTCTGTGCAGAGGAGCCTGGCGTGGCTTGTCTGTCCATCCATGAGCTGACCGGATGTCCCAGTGGTGCCTTTGGACAACATGACACCATACTCATTAGTGTATCTGCTTTGTTATTTTTATTTGTTATTTTTACGTTATCCCCAGAGTCACTTTCCATGGTCTGCTGCTCTTGGGCCATCTCAGTTCGAAACGCTTCAAACTGCCTGCGGGACTCTCCCCAGGTTCAGACCCTGCCCTCACCCCATCCGGCTCCTGGGTTGACTCCCTACCCTCAGATCAGCTGCTTCCACCTCACCCCTCCTCCTGGGTTCGCTCCCCACCTTCAGATTCCCGCCCCCACCCCGCCCCACTCCTGGGTTCGCTCCCCACCCTCAGATTCCTGCCCCCACCCCGCCCCCTCTCCTGGGTTCACTTTGAAAGACCCTCGACGAGTGTCTTTCCTCTGGGGAGACCCTTCCCAAGGAACAGAGAGTCCACTTGTACGGATGCAAACAGCAAGAGGTTTATTCAGATACACAGGTACCTGGGGCGACAAAGTCTCTCAGAGGACTTGTGCGCCTTTAGGTCGGGGTAATGGGTTTATATATGTTTTGGGGAGCAAAAAGCGCGGTACAGAAGCGAGAAGCGTAGTTACAGGGTTTTCATTGGTCAGTTTGAATGTGGCCGAGTTCAGGTCGGGACAAGGTCTCTAGTTCCCGAGAATTCAGATATGGGCTGCCTTGGCTCTTATCTAGGGCAGACTTTACCGTTCCTCCCCGCCTGGGACAGATGGCGCCTAGCCACATTCTCGGTATTCCCGTTCCTCCCCCAGCCACAGGTGTCTCTAGCTCGTTTTGGCAGCTTTTAAACTGCCCTTTGTTCAAACCCTGAATATTCAGTACAAGCCTTGTAAAATGGCGTTACTGGTGCTAAGTCGTTTAACAAGCCGGGCGGGGGGTCTTTTATCTGGTGCTAAGCTGCTTAGCAAGCTGGACGGGGGTGGGGTTGGGGGTGAGGGTGGGGGTTGTCTTTCAACTTCCCACCCTCTTCAGGAAGATTGAGTGGTGGTTCCGAGGCAGCTGAAATCCCAGCCCTGTTCTGTCTGTCCTTGTCCCAGCTTCCTGCAGACAGAGAGCTGTCCTTTGTTGTCCAGTCTTAAACACAGTTAAAAGGTGACAGATTCTAAGTGTCCTTCACTTCAGTGTGAGTTAGAAGACTTGCTTATTTGGATTTTTTAAATTTATTTTTGGGGTCTCTAAGGAAATAATCGGTAACGTTCTTAGTGGAACGACCCTCTGTTCCGGGAGTACAAAGCTGTACCTGCCACCACACACCAGAAAGTCAAAACCTCCCACAGTGCGAAGTCAGTGTATCCACAGAATTGCCATTTCAGCGGCTTCCAGGGCCTTCCATGCCCATCTGACCCAAGAGTCCATTTCCCTCCAGTTGGCATTGCTCTGGCAGAGGCAGAATACAAGTCCTATGTGAGCTGCCCATGGAAAATGCACCCATGTTTTCCAAAACCGGGAACCGAAATTGCACTGATGATGGCTTGATTTTCACAGACCTGGACGGTGGACATAACACTGGGTGGAGCCCCCCTGCTGGATCATCTCTTCTATGGCTCTGGCTGTCTCTCCTGACGGGCTGTTCCATTGTTAATGCCGTTTGTGCAAACAAAACACCTGGGGCTCTACCCACAGTTCCAGACAGACTGGCTGTATCTAGTGCCCATAGGTCTCTTAAAGATACCGCCCTGGGCTTCTGCCCTGCTCTGCCAGATGACCACCATCAGTCTCCTCTGAGAGCCAAGTCCCTGTGACAGGCTGCAAAAACACAGTTCAGACCCACTGGACAGAGTTTCCATGGCAAGGGGGGAAGGGTCGTAATGAATTAAAGGTAGTGTAATGAGAGCATTGGCATCTGGGAAAATTCCATGCAGGCGGTAAAGCTGGACCACCCACAGGAACTCTGACCTCAGAAGACAAACGGCCTGCCTCTGCAGTGCCCAGTGCCTGCCTTGTTTACTCTTTCCTGTCTCTCTGACATGTAAAGTTGAGGTAAGCAACATTAAGGCAGGCTGGTGCGTGTGGGCGTTGGGGGAGGGGGTGTTGGGGGTGTGTTCGCAGGTGTCTGAGAGCACATGTGTGCTGGTATATGTGTGTATGCATGCACATGTACACCCAAGATTGATATCAAGATTCTTCCTTCATCTCTCTCAACCTTAGCCATTGAGGCGGGATCTCTCAGTCGACCCCAGAACTCACCAATATTGGTTAGTCCAGCTTGCCAGCTTGCTCTGGGGACCCCTGTCTGCTTCCCAGCACTGGGACCCCACATCTGGCATCCCATGGGTTCTGGGATCTGAACTCCCAGCCTCACGCAAGCACAGCAGCACTTTGCCAGCTGGGCCCTTTCCCTACCCCTCATTTTTTCTCTCTCTCTCTTAATACAAACTTCTGGACCCAGGGTCAGGTCTTATGGCTGCTGGAGGTCATTAACCATGGGACAAAATCCCACGTCCAGCAAGTCTGAGCTGAGGCCAAGGGGTGGTCAGTAGGAAGCAGAAGGCTGGAAGTAAGTTCATGCAGAGTGGGCTTCTGGTGCTGGGAAGAGGAAACGAAACCTCAGGTGCAGCCTGACAACTCACAACCCGATATACTTGATCCACGCATAGCATGGCAGCTCTCACGATGTCACCGAAACTAAAACAAGTGCAGGCTGCGTATGACCTCCCCTGAGGGCTGAAACGCAGGCCAACCTAAGATCAATGTCAGGGTAAAGGGCAGTGGAAGTCCCCGGGAATAGTAACGGGGAGTCCCTTAACTCATACTTAAAAATCAGTATGTGGCCGGGCGGTGGTGGCACATGCCTTTAATCCCAGCACTCGGGAGGCAGAGGCAGGCGGATCTCTGTGAGTTCGAGACCAGCCTGGTCTACAAGAGCTAGTTCCAGGACAGGCTCCAAAGCCACAGAGAAACCCTGTCTCGAAAAACAAAACAAAACAAAACAAACAAAAAAAAAATCAGTATGTGACTGAGGATGGAAGAAACTGTGAGGGCCCGGGAGCTAAGTGTGGGGGGAGGTGCTGGTGGGAGCTAAGTGTGGGGGGAGGTGCTGGTGGGAGCTAAGCAAAACGGGGAGGTGCCGGTAGAAGCTGAGCGAAACTGAGAGGTGCTGGTGGGAGCTAAGTGTGGCGGGGAGGTGCTGGTGAAGCTAAGCGAGGCGGGGAGGTGTTGGCGAAGCTAAGCGTGGCGGGGAGGTGTTGGCGAAGCTAAGCGAGGCGGGAGGTGCTGGTGGGAGCTAAGCGGGACGGGGAGGTGCTGGCGGAGACAAGGGATTTGACTTCACCTTGGACAACACTGGGCCTCACTGTCCTTCAGGCTGCCTCCTGATTCAGGATTCTGTTAGCCATTTATCTGGCTTTACTCAACCCCTTGGGTGCCAAACGACCCTTCCACAGCGGTTGCATATCAGATACCCTGCATATTAGGTATTTATGTTACAATTCATAACGGTAGCAAAATTACGATTGTGAAGTAGCAATGAAAGTAATTTTATGGTTAGGGGTCATCACAAGGTTGAGTACCACAGGTCTAGATCCTTTGAGAGCCGAGAATGAAAGCCCCAGCCTACCTCTGCTTTAATTCGCAAGTGAAGGTGAGGCGGCTCACAGCCCTCCAGCAGTTTCTCCCCTGTGCAAAGCCTTGGCGGGGAGCCCAGTTCACCTGGACTCCACTAGACTTTTGAAAAGAAAACCAGCGGGAGTGACTGTTACTAATGAGCTGGTGTGCAGCGCCACCTAGTGTCATGAAGCCATGTGTACACCTGTTTTTTTGCAGAGTTCCAACCCTGGTTCCTGCCCTCTCCAGCAGCTTCACCTTCCTACCCTATCCTTCCTCTTAGCACTGCTTTCATCGTGTCCCATAGGTTTGAGTATGTTGTCTCTTTATTTTCATTAAATTCAAGGAAGACTTTAATTTCTTTCTTAATTTCTTCCTTGACCCAGGTGTGGTTCAGTAGTTGACTGTTCAGTTTCCATGAGTGTCGGCTTTCTGGGGGTAGCATTGTTGTTGCCTTCTAACTTTATGCCTTCCCTATATGATCATTTAGCTACAGGTCCTCTTCCCCATCTCCTGTCTTTGTCCCTCTTTCTCTGTCATCTCTTTCTGGAAGAACATCTATCCCCATGGATCAAACCACACACTAGAAAAAAAAAAAAAAACAGACAGCTTCTTCAATGAATGGTGCCGGTCAAACTGGGTGTCTACAAGTAGAAGAATCAATACAGATCCATACTTACCACCCTGTACAAAACTCAACTCCATATGGATCAAAGGCCTCAACATAAAACCAGATATTCTGAACCTGACAGAAGAGAGGGTAGGAGAGCAGCCTTGAACTCGTCAGCACTGGGAAAGACTTTCTGAACAGAGCGCCATGAGCACAGGCACTAAGACCAACAAAGCATAAGAGGGACCTCAAGAGAAGATTCCGTATGGCAAAGAACACCTTCATTCAGACAAAATATCAACTACACATACCATAAAGGGCTGATATATAGAAACATAAAGAACTCAAAAAACTGGGTATCAAGAAAACAAACAACCCATTTAAAAAGTGGGATACAGATTTAAACAGAATTCTCAAAAGAAGAAATATAAATGACTGAGAAGTACGTAAAGAAATGCTCACCATCTTTAGTCATCAGAGAAAGGCAAAGCAACTTTGGAAATCCATCTGAGACTACCTTAATTGTCATCACAGAATTTTTACCCAGTAACTGATGGGAGCAGATGTAGAGATTCACAACTAGGCAGTGGCCGGTGCTGGGGACCAGCCTCGGCTAAAATACCTCTCGCCAGGGTGTGGGGATTTAGAAATATAGTAAAGAATATAAAGATGTGAATGGAAATAATAAAACAAAAACATAGGATAGTATGGGGGGATTCCAGTGTGTACTGAAATTCTCCTGTGTTTAATTTCCAATGGCTTAAAATAACCCTGACCCCCAAATGTAGGAGTAAGACAAAAAATAACTGCATTAACATAGTACAAGGAAATGAACAGCTCAGTTGAAGGTCATGGGCTATATCCATATATCCATAGTTAAATATTCTGTTGCTAGAACAAAACAAGTCACACTCACACCATAGACCAAAACATTCTGTAGGCAAACCACTCCCTGGATGGAATCCATTGTTAATCTCCTTAAGGGAACTGGAACCTTAGTTGGATACTTAGACTTTTGTTTGAGACAGGAACATATCTACTTTTCTATTTCTGGAGTACAAGGTCTGGCTGTTAGTCACACCTGTAGACATTGACCTTGAAAGAGCAGAACTCTCTGACCTAAATCTAGGTGGGACCTTTGTTTGAGGTAGACACACAATAACCTTGCAGGAATAGAGGTAAGTTCCAACTCTTTGACCTTTGGTCAACATGGAAATAGGCTCACATTTTCGGGCCTCCACAGGCTGAGCTCCTGGAGATCAATCAAAGGGAAGGAGGAACGATAATATGAGCAAAGGAGTCAAAACCATGATGAAGATAGCCACAGAAACAATTGAACTGAGCTATTGGTCTGGCGCGAGTGCGAAGGAACCCCAAAACACACAACAAACCCGTTTAGGAGTTTATTAGAGGGGGCATGTACAAGCCTGAGTAATCACTGTGCAGAGAGAGAGAGAGAGAGAGAGAGAGAGAGAGAGAGAGAGAGAGGAAGATGGCGCATCCAGCTTTTAAAACCTGCCTAGCACATGCACACAGGGGGTTGGTGTGACTACATCATACGCAGATGACAGGGCTCACACATGAGTGTAAGGGCTTAGCTGAGTCATACGTGGGTGTAACCATGCATGCACGTGGGTCACACGGTGATGGAGGAAGGTCATTGGCTAATAAAGAAACTGCTTGGCCCTGATAGGTTAGAACATAGGTGGGTGGAGTAAACAGAGCAGAATGCTGGGAGGAAGAGGAAGTGAGCTCAGACGCCCTGCCGCTCCAGTCCAGGGCAGACGCAATGAAGTTCCGACCCAGGATGGACATAGGCTAGAATCTTCCCGGTAAGATAGCATACCTCAGTGCTATACACATTAATAGAAATGGGCCAGGCAGTGTTTAAATGAATACAGTTTGTGTGTTGTTATTTCGGGGTATAAGCTAGCCAGGTGGCCAGGAGCTGGGCTGTGGGAAGAGGCCCGCAGCTCCTACTACAGAATGGCTCCCAACGTGGAGCAGTCTTTGTGGCCACTGGCATTAGGACCAGGATTTATCCCTAGTGCTTGAACTGCCTATTTTGGAGCCCATTCTTTTTGGAGGGATACCTTGCTTAGGCTAAATATAGAGGGGAGGGCCTTGGTCCTGCCTCAAAGTGATGTGCCAGCCTTTGTTGACTCCCCATGGGAAGCCTTACCCTCTCTGAGGAGTGGATGGGGGGTGGGGTGGGAGTAAGGTGGGGGAGTGGGAGGAGGGGAGGAAGTGGAACTGGGATAGGTATGTAAAATAGAGAAGATCATTCAAAAAATAAATTAGTTAATTTATGAAAAATGAAAAAATAGTTCATCTTATACCAGTCAGAATGGCCAAGATCAATAAAGCAAGTGATAACTTCTGCTGGTGAGGATAAGGGGAACACTCATCTGTTGTTGGTGGGAGTGCAAGCTTGCACAGACAGCCACTGCAGAAATCAGTGTGGCAGTTCTCAGAAAATAGAATAGATCTACCTCGCGATCCAACTGTACCACTCTGGGGCATTGTCTTATGTTTTTATTGCTGCAAAGAGACACAATGACCATGCTAACTTTTATAAATGAAAACATTTAATTGAGGGGGTTCCCTTTCAGTTTCAGAAGTTCAGTCCATTATCATCATGATGGGGAGCATGACTGTGTGCAGACAGATCCAGCAGTGCTGGAGCTGAGATTCTTATATCTTGACTCAGAGGCAACAGGAAGTTGATTGACACACTGAGTGGTATTCCCAGCATAGGAATTCTCAAAGACTGCCCCCACAGTTACCTTCTTCCTCCAACAAGGTCACATCTCCCAATAATACCACTCCCTTTAGGAGCCATTTTCTTTCAAACTACCACATTCTACTCCCTGACCCCCAAAGACTTATAACCATATCATAATAAAAAAATGAATACAGTCTAATTTCCAAAGTCCCCATAGTCTATAACAGTCTCAACTTGTTTTAAAATTCCAAAGTCTCTTCTGAGATGCATGGCAATCTCTTAACTGTAATCCCCCTGCAAAAATCAAATTAAAAAAGCAGATCACATACTTCCAACATATAATGAATGGCACAGGATATACATTACCATTCCAAAACTCAGGGAAGGAAGCATAGTGAGGAAATACTGAACAAAAGCAAGACCAAAAACCAGCTGGGCAATCTCCAAACTCCGTATTTCTATATCTGATGTCACAACATTCTTCAGATCTCCAACTCAGTTCAGTTTTGTTTGCTGCACTACATGTCTTTCTCTTAGGCTGGTTCCACTCCCTGTTATCAGCTCTCCTCAACAGGTATCCCGCAGCTCTGGCATTTTAAACATCTTCCAAGGCAGTCTAGGCTTCACAGCATTGTTCAATGGCCTTTCAAACACCCCTAATGCATGCCTGGCCTCAGTGGCTTTATTACATAACTCTTTTTTCTATCCTTAACTCTAAAGTCAGAACCACATGACCAGTGCGGCCAAGGTCTGCTACTTGCTAGGGCTAGAACATGCCCCACTCATTCAATTATATCTTTACCAGTTTTCTGTCTTTCACTGCCTAAGCTTGGCTGACCTGAAACTTGCTCAGACCCAGAGATCAGTCAGCCTCTGTCTTCTCAGTGCTGGGATTAAAGGTGTTCCCCCACCATACCCAGCACTAAGCTTTTCTGTTGGAAGGAGAGCTGCTTGTTTGTTCAAGCCGCCTAGCTTCTCAGCCTTGAAATAACCACACAGAAACTGTATTCATTAAATCACTGCTTGACCCATTAGCTTTAATTTCTTATTGGCTAACTCTTACATCTTAATTTAACCCATTTCTATTAATCTGTGTATCGCCACATGGCTGTGACTTACCAGCTAAAGTTTCCGCATGTCTTACTCTGGTGGCAGCTCCATGGCTTCTCTCTGACTCTGCCTTCTTCTTCCCAGCATTCAGTCCAGTTTTCCTTGCCTACCTAAGTTCTGTCCTACCAACAGGCCAAGGCAGTTTCATTTGTTAACCAAGAAAAGCAACACACAGACAGAAGGACCTCCCACACCATTTCTCCTTTTCTGTTTAAACAAAAAGGAAGGCTTTAACATAGTAAAATTCTAGCAGAAATTACAGTTACAATATTTATATCTACTTTATCTTTTACCATAACTAAGGAAAACTATAACTACAACTATCTATTCTTCAACTCCATCAAAGACCCCAGAAGGATATAATATTACCTAAGTAAACAGAAAGTACATTGTAAGCAACTCCCAAAAGTGTAGAATTGACAGAGACATCTTGCTGCCTGGACAATCACCCAGTTTTTCTGTACCATTGGGGCATCCATTTTTAGCCTACTGGCCCATAGAATTCAGCAGACTTTTCTATGAAGCAGGAAATTTCAAAGACAGGTCTGCCTATATTGGCAGTTTGTCAGTCACTTTCTTCTGTGTCCTGAAGAATGTCTGGCAGACTCTTTCATGAAGCAGGAACCCCGAAGGATCATCTCACCTTTAGGCAAGTTCAGCAGTCATTGCTCTGTGGGTCCTGCATGTTCAATTTATGCAACAGTCCAGGCAAGAGCAGTTTCTTGCCTAAAGGACTAACAAACTCCCTAAGGAAGCTCTTTGATACCCATCATCTTCTTGAAGTAGATTGGTGCTGCCAGGAGCAGATGTGTCTCATTGTCATGAAAAGTCCTAAGTTATTAAAAACATTTTAAATGTCATATTCTGAAGGTCTCTGAAAGATTTGAAGAATACCTATCTAACTGAAATATATCTCTATACATCTAGAAAATCTAACATGACTACAAGCTTAACTATTATAGATGATTATCTATTAACTTATATTTCTTAATTATACATTACATTTTTAAATGAGCTACACAAACACAATACCTTAATCAAGAGCAGAAATATACATATAACAAAACTGACCTTAAATTGTTTTTTTTTTCAAGACAGGGTTTCTCTGTAGCTTTTGGTTCCTGTCCTGGGACTAGCTCTTCTAAACCAGGCTGGCCTCAAACTCACAGAGATCTGCCTGTCTCTGCCTCCTGAGTGCTGGGATTAAAGGCATGCACCACCACCACCTGGCCTGACCTTAAATTTGTATCAATAGAGCAAGATCCATACCAATGCAGAGTATCCATCTCTATAGCATATCCTCCTTTAAATATAAAAAAAATTATAAACAATATTTGGGAATATGGGCATAGTTTTGTTCATGCTTCCTGCTGATTGGGGTCACTGTTAATCAGGTCTTTTATGCTATATCCTGTGTGCTAGGTTCATCTCAGCCATCAGTTGGGTGAAGTAATTTTTTGAGAAGTATTCAACACCACCTTTCAGGGGGTCTTATTCCATGAAACCACACCAGTCTGGAAGCAATCCACAGGTTCTCATCCTTCGTGGAAACAAAAGAAGAACCCCTTTTCCAAAGCAACATATTCTTAGACTCAAATTCTGAAATCAAGATAGCTTTATAATATACATGCTGGTTTAGCTTAGCAGCCCATACAATGAAATATCTCTGTGTACTTAGCTCCTTCACAGTCAAAAAATTCAAAAATAACACAATAATATACATAATCCAGACTCACTGTGTATAGTCCATCTTTATGTGGCTTATTTTTCTTTTCTCCTTTTAATCTATGACTGTCTGTACTCTGTCTCTTTAAAGACTTTTTTAAAATGATTTGCTTCTTTTCCAACTCTCTATACTCTTTTTCTTCTCTCTCCCAAGGCTACATACATTTATCCAACATTGTGACCCATTTAGGGTTCTTTTATGCCTGAATCTGTCCTTATTGCATTATCTGTAATTCTTAGTGTCCTGAAGAGCTTTTAAAATGGTAAGCAGCTTGGTTGCAGCTGCTCTAGATGCTGGCTTTTTCTCTCTCCACTTTTAAAATGGTGGGTGTACCATTACTTCCAGGTCTGGTAGGAGCTGCACTCAGCACTTTAACTCTGAGAATGAGTGTGCAGCACATAAACCCTTTTTATCTGAGTAATAGCTAAATCTGCCATGCAGCACACTGCACAGCCTGAAAATATCTCTGTGTATGGCGGCAGGAATCCACCATGCTCTCCTGCTTATGCATGCCTAGTAGACCTGATTTCACTCCCTGTAAGGAGCGCTGAGCCATGGGCATGGTCTCAGCTACTTTCCTTCTGACCCCAAGTAGGAACACAAACATCTGAGCCCACAAATGCTATTCAAATGTTCCATAGCCAGTGTTCACGCTGGCAGCATGGCCCAGGAAGCCACATTTTTAAAACCACATGGCTTTTTTTCTGCTATGGCTAAATCAAGAAAACCTCTTTTAACAGAGCTGTGGCAAGCTGCCAGCTGAAAGAAAAATATGGCTAAACTTTGCTTTTTGTGTCTAGAATTCCTTTTCAAGCCCTCTCAGGTTTTGCATGGATTTAGTCTGCCACCTTGGCACAAATTTGTAGTAGGGAGAGGCTGCTTGTTATGAGCCGTTTGTTGGTTCCTGACTGACTGGCTAGCTTAGCCCCAAAATAACCACATAGAAACTGTGTTCATTAAGTTACTGCTTGGCCCATTAGCTCTAGCTTCTTATTGGGTAACTCTTTCATCTTAATGTAACCCATTTCTATTAATCTGTGTATTGCCACGTAGGTGTGGCTTACCAGCTGAAGTTTCCGCATGTCTTACTCTGGCAGCAGCTCCATGGCTTCTCTCTGACTCTGCCTTCTTCTTCCCAGCATTCAGTCCAGTTTTCCCTGCCTACCTAAGTTCTGCCCTACCAACAGGCCAAAGCAGTTTCTTTATTTATTAACCAAGAAAAGCAACACACAGACAGAAGAACCTCCCACACTACTTTTCTTCAGTTTCTTTTCACAAATTGGAAACTTATTTGGGTGGGATCTTGCCCTGAGGTCGCCACTCCCTTTATTCCATTTCTTAGTGTCTTTATCTCCTTACCGCAGGATTTAGCTCCATTCCACTTCCTAGTGCTCTTTTTCTCCTCAAAATTTACATTTTGTAATTTTCCCTGCTCAGTTTTCTCCTTTTAATTATAAACCTTTATTAGAGTTACCACCAAAAACCACATGGCAGGGTCTACACTAGGCTGTTTTGAGATTTCCTCTGCCAATGGAATTAACCCAAAAATTCTTCACTTTAGCCTTGGGCAAACTATTCAGACAAGGAAAAGAAGCATCCACTTCTTTCACCAAAATATCACTAAGGCAATCTATAGGCAACACACTAAAATTTTTCTCCTCTAAAATCTCTTGAGCCAGTTCATCAAATCATTACCAGCACCACTGTCTTCCATGCTCCTACTAGTATGGCCCAGTGCTTAAAGCATCCCATTGCTTTTCTAATCTAAACTCCCAAAATCCATATTACTCCAAACAAAAACATGGTCAGGCCTAGCACAGTAATACTCCAGTCCCTGGTACCATCTTTTGTCTTGGGGTTTTCATTGCTGTGAAGAGACACAATGACCACAGTAACTCTTATAAATGAAAACATTTAATTGAGGGAGCTTGCTTATAGTTTCAGAGGTTCAGTCATTTATCATCATTGTGGGGAGCATGGGGCCATGTAGGCAGATGTGGTGCTGGAGCTGAGAGTCCTACATTTTGATTCAGAGACAACAGGAAGTTGACTGACACACTGGGTAGTATTCCTCAAAGCCTGCCCCCACAGTGGCATATTTCCTCCAACAAGGCCACACCTCCTAATAGAACTATTACCTTTAGGGGCCATTTTCTTTCAGAGCACCACAGACATATACCCAAAGAATATGTCATCCTATTATAGAGACACTTGCTCAATAGTGTTCACTACATCTCTATTTATAATAGCCAGAAAGTGGAAACAGCCTAAATGGCCATCAACAAGTAAATGGATTTAAAAAAAAAGTTTTCATGATGAAATATTACTTAGCCATTTAAAAATGAAATCATGAAATTTACAGATAAATGGATGTAAATTTTAAAATATCATCATGAATGAGGTAACCCAGACCCAGAAAGACAAATATGACATGTATTTGCTTATATGTGGATATTAGCTATTAAATATTTACTAAGCTGGCTACAATCTGTATAACCACAGAAGTTAGGTACAGACAGAGTAAGGAACTAGTGGGGAGGGATGTATCTCCCCAGGAAGGGGAAATAAAATAATTATAGATGAACAGTAAGACAGGAACAGGAAGATAAAATATAAAGGGGAGGAAAGAGGGGGTAAAGGAGGGAATACAGGGAAGGACAGCTAAAACTAAGGGTCATGCAGAAAACTTATACAATAGAAGCTTTCTAAAAATATACATGGATGAAGATTATCTAAATGAAATTGACTAAAAACAGGAGATGGAGCCCCAACTAGACATCTCTTGCCATCATCAAGTTTCCAGTGCCAGAAATGGGTTATATCTAATAAAGTTGTTGGTCAAAGATGTTCCGTGGAAACTCCCAAACAACCCAGACTATTGCCAAAGCTATTGGTTGCTCTCCTTGAGCTGATAAGAAGACCCTATTGTTGAAGACAGAAACTACACAACTCATTGAACATAGAGAAGTTGAGCTAGTGCCTGTCCAGAGCCTTCACCCCTACTGATGAGTGTTCATGGTACTTGAGTGTTCAGTGCATTAACAAAGGAGAAAGGTAACTACCAATCAATTTATCAAGTCCTCAGTCTACAACGATGACTTGCTTACAAGCTGTGCTAGTGCAAAAGTGGCACAAAGCTTGTGGGAAGTCATAACCAATATTTTATTTAAGTTAAGGTCCACTCTTTAAGATGAAACTTATCCCCAACACTGCTCTAGTGGTCAAGAACTAGAGACAAGATAGGCCAGGGGTCTAGGGGAAAACCAAACACTATGCTCTGTTAAAGGAATGTAGCCATAAGATGACTCCTCACACACTCTGCTTTACTCATAGAGCAGTGTCTTGCTTAGCCATCATCAGGGAAGCTTCCTCCAGCAGTGAGAACAAACACACCCACAGCTAGGCAATGGGCAGAAAGTGAGAGATCTTGGAACACTCAGTCCTAAATGGGAATTCTCCATGAATTCCTTTCCATCAGGGCTCAGAGAATCTTATGGAAGAAGAGGCAGAAAGATTTTAAGAGATGGAGGGGATGGCAGACACTAAGGAAACAAGGCCTTCTAGAAATAACAGGACCAGTACACATATGAACTCACAGAGACTGTGGCAGGTATGTAGAGGGCCTGCATGGGTTGGCACCAGATGGGATCCCAGTGCTGAAAGAAGTGGACACAAGTCCCTACCCCTAATCCAGAATCCATGTCTAATGACTAACACTCAGAAATGAAAACTCAGTTCTCTCCAATGGAGTCTCACTGGAGATATAAACCACTCTTAAGGCCAGGTCCCATGCCCAACAGTAGATGACCAACACAAAATGAACTCAATGGCATCTTTGGATGTTCTTTGTCTCATGAGGTTTGGAAAGGGTTTTGTTTGTTTATTTGTTTTCATCTTACAGGTCCTTTGTGTATATATTATGGCATCAGGTTTTATAGTTTTGGGGGAATCCTGTGTGTATGAATATGTGTATCTCTGCATCTACATGTGTATTCCATGCTTTTTCTTTGGTTCTTTTTCTTGTTTGCCTGTTTTGTCCTATTCCAGTTTGCTTTTGTTCTATTTTATTATTATTCTTTAGCTGTCCAACAAGAGACCCAAAGGATGTGGATTCCAATGAGAGGGAAGGTGGGAAAAGTCTTGGAGGAACTGGGGGAGAGAACATCATAGAATATATTCTATAAAACAACATCTACTTTCAATAAATGAAAGAAAAACCCACACCTTTGATACTGCCTTTTCAACATTCCCAGATCCAGTTGTGCAATGGAGTCTGCCTGTGAAAATTCAGGCTCATCTCGGCATAGCCTGTTCTTCCCTGACTGGAGAGAAAAACCCTAGATCCAAACAACAGAGTTCTGCTGCTCATGTGGCTGCTGAAAGAGTGTTTGGTTTGCTGTAACTATGTTTTCAGACTGATAAAGGGCATCTAGAAAGAGGCTATGGTTAATAGGTTTTCACTGAAAGAATATGTACTTGCGTGTGTGTGTGCATGTGTGTGTTGTGCATGTGTGTTGTGTGTGCATGTGTGTGTTGTGCATGTGCATTTGTGTGTTGCATGTGCATGTGTGTGTTGTGCATGTGTATGTATGTGTTGTATGTTGAATATGTGTGTGTTGTACATGTGTGTGTTGTACATATGCATATGTGTGTTGTGTGTGTGCATTTGTGTTAAGTATGTATGTTTGTATGTGTGTTGAGCATGCATGTAGAGGTCAGAGATCAGCATCAGGTATCTTCCTCTGCCACTATCTTAGTTTTTTGGGCCAGGGTCTCTCACTGAATCTGAAGCTCATGGGTTCAGCTGCACTGGTTGACCAACAAGCCCTAGAAATCCTCCTGCATCCACCTCCCCAGCATTGGGATTAAAGGTATGCACCACCTTGTTTTTGTCCCCTTGTGTCCATGTGTTTTTAAGACAAGGTGTCTTAGGTTAGGTTTTCTGTTGCTTTAATAAAATACTGACTGCTGTGGGAGCACCTACTGTTCCTTCAGCCAACAGCCTTTAAGATACCAGTCCACTTGGGCATGGTCTCTTATACTATAAATGCAACTGTAAAGCATGCACTCACTCTCTTGCTTCCAGCTCTCACTTTTGGCTGCTAGACTCTGTTCCTCTTCCCCGTGCAAAGGACTATTATCTAGGACAGTGATCTGTAAGTCTCCCCTAAATAAATAACCCTTTATTATTCATGATTCTGAACTAGTATGGTATTATTTTGTGACTTCTGCCATCATCTGGCATCCAAACGGGGGGGGGGCAGTCCACACTCTTTTGGGATCAGTCTACCAGCCATGTGGCACATTGGGCACTGACTCTCCCACCCACAGCTTTAGCCGGCTCTCGGATGCTGCTCAGTGCTCCCCAGCTTGCAACCTACATGCCTTCCCACACACTGCTGCCTGCAATCCTCACTGTGCACACAGTCCACAATTCACACTGACAGAAAGCTTTGGGTTTCCTCTTTATCCTAGGCCCCAACTCTCGAAATCATTTGATCACCTTAATATCTGTTCTTAATTTGTTAAACAAAGCATAATTTTTAATACCTAAGTAAGCAACATGTGCTGTTCACTGCTGCTGGCATCTCTTGGCCATGTGGCTGCAACTGCAACACCTGCTGACCAATAACAATTATTACACTTACTCCAATTCATTGTAATTGTCTTATGACAGGTAAGATCTAAAAATTATGAAAAATGACTGATAATATCCAGGAGTTCAATAAACATTTTGCTTATATTATAGAAGGTATTGTGCAAGACTTACATTATTTTCCTTCCTATTACTTGATTCTAGGAATTAATTATCTTTGTTTTCAATATTATCTCATTAAAAATGGTTCAATACTATGGAGAGGAAATTATCTGAAAGAATTTGTGCTGTTGAATCTAACTTTCATAATCTGTTGAAAAGTTATTATATATCCAAGGATGGGACATTATCTTTCCTAAACAAGTTAGAATCCTTAGTGAGGACATTAGAACAGAACAGTGGATAAGAGATTCAGACTTTTAAAAAGGCAGTAGTAAAAAGAATAGGAAAGATTGAGGAATTTCTTGAAATTGATGAGCAGGGACAGAAGGTGCAAGGACAGGATTTAGCCTCATTACTATATGCCAGACCCCTGGATGACTTACGCAGAGTTTCAACTGCATATTAGGTAATTTTCTCAGAAAGACCATCTGGCACAAAGTACCCTAAGGTAGTCAAAGAATATGCATGGGAACCAATATGTATCAGTGATCTAAAAGAAATAAAAATAAGCAATAGTTTCTTATGGGCTACATTCTTCATTTGTCAGGGAAATGGTGAAAATGTGGTCTTCAAGCACCAAGGCAACCCCATAAGATTGGCTTCAATTGATCTTAGTGGTGATAGAAAATGGACCTCAGATGCTTTGGAAGTGTTATTGGAGAGAAGAGGCAAAAATTTTAGAACAACAGGGGATTTGAGACTTCCTAAGATCAAATTCTTGGTGTAGGTCATTACTCTGATCCTCAGGAACAGGCTCGCTATGATGAACACACCTTGTCCCTATGTAGTACAGCAGTTTTAAATGCATGGGACAGGATTCAGAAACCAAGAAAGATGACTGAGCCATATATTAAGGCTAAACAGGGCCAGAGAGAACTCTTTACTGACTTCTTACAAGGATTGACTAAGGCTATACAGTTAGGAGTGACAGACCCTGAAGCTGGGCTTGTACTAATTGAATCCTTGGCTTTTGAAAATGTCAACTTAGAATGTACAAAGATCCTTGGGCTTTTAAAGGTTAGATTATCACCCATAGATTAATGGATCCTGCATACAATTAATGTTAAAACATTTGACTATAGTACTGAAGCTTTGGGTAGGAGAAGCGATTTTCAATAGTATTAGGAGACACCAAAATGCCAAATGTTTTAATTGTGGAAGAATAAGGCATCTAAGAGGATACTGTAGACAAAGAATTACTAGTAATAATGTTTCCTGTAGGAATGGCAAGAATAGGAGGACTCATCCTTCTGGTATATGTAGGAGGTGTGGCAAAAGCCAACATTGGACTAACAAATGTAGGTCAACAAGAGACAGACAAGGCAACCGATACTACCAGGAAACTCCTTGGGGGCCTCTCAATGTCAAACAAGGTCCAGTCATTCCCAGCAACATGGAGAACCTGTCTCACCAGGAAAATTAAACAATCCAGTGTCTATTGTAAAAAACCATACTATTCTGAATGATGGAATAGACCTGCAGGATGAGTCAAAAACACAAAAGGCACAAATAAGGAGAGACTAGTTGTGGACTCTTAATGATTGCTCCTGGCAGAACTGATCTATTCCTGAGATTTGAGCACCAAAGACATTCCACTTGGAGTTTGTCTTCTTCTTGGCATAACTGGCCTTTGGGCAAGAAACTGCCCATGCTTCGACCACTGACAGAGTGCACGATGTCTGGACTGGACAAGTAGGATAAAAAAAAAAAGACTGTAATATCTTGCAAAGACAGGGTAAGACAATTTTGAAAAACTTCCTGCCTCTAGAAATGGTCTGCAATTACTCTAGGCATTAGCCAAAGTTGATTGCTTCAACATTGAAAATAAGACTTTGGGTGATTGCTCAGGCAGCCAGTTGTCTCTGTCATCTGCTTCATAGTTTGGAAGGTGCTTGACTGCCTACTCAAGTAATATTATCTCCCTTCTCAGGCATTTGATGGAGCTGAGGATTAGATAGTCATAGTTACCGTCCTCTTATAATCTAGCCAAGCCATTTCCAATACAAGACTTAAACTCCTTAGGATAGTATATTTATTAAAAGATTTAGCATACATTCCTTGCTTAATATTGTTTATGCTGGTTGTAATTCTAATCTTATACTTGGTATCTATTCCTAGTGTATATAGTTTTGTATTGGGTTTGGAATTCTTATTTAAACAAAGGGGGAGGTGCTGTGAGAGCCCCTTCTGCGCCTTCAGCCAATAGCCTTTAAGATACCAGTCCACTTGGGTGTGGTCTCTTAGGCTAAATGCAGCTAGAAAGCATGCACTCCACTCTCTTGCTTCTGGCTGCTAGACTCTGTTCCTGTTCCCTGTTTGTGCAGAGGACTGTTATCTAGGACAGTGATCTGTAAGTCTCTCCTAAATAAATAATCCTTTATTCGTCATAATTTTGAACTAGTGTGGGATTATTTTGTGACTTCTGCCATCAATTGACCAAAAGCATCTTGGGGAAGACAGAGTTTATTTCATCTTATACTTCCAAGTAGCAGTCCATTCCTACACATGTTCCCCAGACTGCTGCGTGAATGGATTAGCAAGCTCATTAAGCTCTGTAGTGTGTAGTAACCTCTTCACGGACCACCTCCCGCTAGGAGTCTGCTTAGCCTCTATCTGAGCGCCAAGAGGTAGCTTTGGTGGGTCATGAGGGACAACAGTGTTGTCTTGCCTGGCATCTTCTTCAGAGAAAGTTGCTGCTGGTTTAGAGAGAACTATGAAGGATTAATTTCCTCGGTCAAAGGTGAAAAGGGAAACATTTTACGGGCTGGAGCGGAAGGTGAAGAAACTGCCTCCTCTGATGAGATGAACCCTTGAGAATATAAGGGTTCAAAGGTCTCAGCCTCTCTAGGGTCCTCCCACACATCGCTTTCCATACCAATTAATGCCCTTACTTTAACCGCTGACACCCTCTGAAGCAGGGACTTGAATTTTTGCTGTAATTATCAGCCAACTTTTATATATGGAGAGAGAGAGAAAATTTACTGAAATGACTTACAGTCTGTGGTCCAGCTAATCCAACAATGGCTGGCAATGAATGGAAAGTCCCAGGAATCCAGCAGTTGCTCAGTCTGCAAAGCTTGATCTTCAGTCTACACTGGAATCCTGAAGAAGTAGACTCTAATGCCAGTAAGGGATGAACCTGCTGGAAAGGTGAAAGCAAGCAGACAAACAGCAAATGCTTCCTTTTTTGTTGAGGTCTAGCCTCGACGAGTGTGAACGTTCCAGGGTAGAGGTGTGTGGATTTAAAATGTTAGGCAGAATAGGCAGAGATACCAAAGAAATACAGAGACATAGGACAGTATCAGGAGGGCAACTCAGTGAATACTGAATGCTGAATCTGCCCGTATTTATTTCCCATAGGCTTATATACTCCAATTCAAAGGTGGGTGGGGAAGAAGGCGAAGGTCACTTTAACATGACACAAGGGACACCAGAACAGTTGCTGGCTTCAATACTTGAGACATCAAGCCACTACTTCCTGAGTTAAGCAATCTGAAGTTTTGGGCAGAATGTGCAGTGAATATGCCTTAGACCAAGTGATGTGGGAGTGTCATATATCAATCTGTTGATTTCATTGGTTAAGCAATAAAGAAACTGCTTGGCCCTGTGGGTGGAGTAAACAGAACAAAATGCTGGGAGGAAGAGGAAGTGAGGTCAGACTCCACAGATCTCCTCTCGGGAGCAGACGCCTGAGAGAGACGCCATGCCCTGCTCCTGGGATGAAGCTCCGACCCAGGATGGACATAGGCTCGAATCTTCCTGGTAAGCGCACCTTGGGGTGCTACACACAGATGATTAGAAATGGGCTAAATTAATATGTGAGAATTAGCCTAGAAGAGTATGGGCCAAGCAGCGTTTAAACGAATACAGTTTGTGTGTTGTTATTTCGGGCATAAGCTAGCCATGGGGGCGGCCGGGTGCTCGGGATGCAGCCCTGCCGCCCCTATTACTACAGACCAAGTATCCTGTAGGCAGCCACTTCTTATGTCAACCCTGTTTTAAAATGAAGGAGCAGGAATAGGTTTGAATTCTCTGACCTTCGGTCAGGGTGGAGCAGATCCACCTCTGTGGTCCATCTTAATGTTCAAAACACCAAGTAAGCACCCCTAGACAGGATTTCTTGTTTATAGCCACACCTGTTGTCACAACTTCGAAAGAGTTAAAATAAGATCAGACTCTCTGACATTTAGTCAAGGTGGAACAGGACTCACATCTGTGGGCCCCCACGTATTCCATGTCCTTATATAGGCTTCCAGCAGAAGGTGTGGCTCAGATTAGATGTGGGTTTTCCCAGTTCAGTCTGGGTTAAAGGTGTGTGTTCCTGCTTCATTAGAAGTAGATATCTTCCTATTTCAAATTAAGCAAAAATTCCTCACAGGTGTGTCCTCTGTTTGGGGGTTTTAGTAAATTCCAGATGTTAAGTTGGTAATCATGAATAGCCATCACATTCTTCATGGCTTGGTTAGCCTGCTTTCTTTATATACCCAGGATTACCCGCCCAGGGGTGGCACCGCCCTCATCAATCATCCATCCAGAAAATGCCCCGAATAGGCTTGCCTACAAGGCAACCTGATGGAGGCATTTTCTCTTGAAACTCCCTCTTCCCAAATTCCTGAAGCTTGTGCCAATTTGACAAAAATCCAACCAGCATAGCCTAGAAACTGGCTATTTCCTTTTTACCAAGAAGCGAGAGAGCTACAGTGTGTTTATCATAAAGATCTAAGAGGCTGGATCAATCTGTCAAAGCATGAGAGGATACCAGAGAGACCATGACCATAGAGTCACAGAAATGCAACCAGCTTCTGAAAAACAAGTGACAAAGCCACAATACCTTCACAAGGGACTTGGTGTTCCAAATCATCTCTCACCGTAAGTGCTTTAGGGCCTCTAGAAGCACAGAAAACACCAACACCAGGCATCTTAGAAACTGTCCACAACAGGAGGGAAGATGCAAAGAAAACTGAACACAGGTTGGTCTGGGTGCTTCCGAACCTGTGAAGTTATGTACGTTCCATAGTGTTGCCTTTTGTTAAGATTCTCTTTTAATTATGTGTATGTGTGTGTAGCAGGGAGTGTTGTACATGTCAGTGCAGGTGCTCTCAGAGGAATCAGATCTCCCTGGGCCTAGATTACATGAGATTGTGAACAGCTGGATGAGGGTCCCGGAAACTGAACTCAGGACCACCACAAGAACAGGATGAAGTTTTAACCACTGATCTTCTTTCCTCTGAGAGCATCTCTCCACTGAGAGCATCTCTCGACTGAGAGCATCTCTCCACTGAGAGCATCTCTCCAAAGAGAGCATCTCTCCACTGAGCATCTCTCCACTGAGAGCATCTCTCCACTGAGAGCATCTCTCCACTGAGAACATCTCTCCACTGAGAGCATCTCTCCACTGAGCATCTCTCCACTGAGAGCATCTCTCCACTGAGAGCATCTCTCCACTGAGAGCATCTCTCCACTGAGCATCTCTCCACTGAGAGCATCTCTGCATTGTGAGCATCTCTCCACTGAGATCATCTCTCCACTAAGAGCATCTCTCCACTAAGAGCATCTCTGCATTGTGAGCGTCTCTCCACTGAGAGCATCTCTCCACTGTGAGCATCTCTGCACTGAGAATCTCTCCACTGAGATCATCTCTCCACTGAGAGCATCTCTCCACTGAACATCTCTCCACAGAGAGCATTTCTCCACTGAAGAGCATCTCTGCACTGAGAGCATCTCTCCACTGCGCATCTCTCCACTGAGCATCTTTGCACTGAGCATCTCTCCACTGAGCATCTCTGCACTGAGAGCATCTCTCCACTGAGAGCATCTCTCCACTGAGAATCTCTCCACTGAGATCATCTCTCCACTGAGAGCATCTCTCCACTGAACATCTCTCCACAGAGAGCATTTCTCCACTGAGAGCATCTCTCCACAGAGAGCATCTCTCCACTGAGAGCATCTCTCCACTGAGAGCATCTCTGCATTGTGAGCATCTCTCCACTGAGAGCATCTCTGCACTGTGAGCATCTCTCCACTGAGAGCATCTCTCCACTGAGAGCATCTCTCCACTGAGCATCTCTCCACTGAGAGCATCTCTCCACTGAGAGCATCTCTCCACTGAGAGCATCTCTCCACTGAGAGCATCTCTGCATTGTGAGCATCTCTCCACTGAGAGCATCTCTGCATTGTGAGCATCTCTCCACTGAGAGCATCTCTGCATTGTGAGCATCTCTCCACTGAGAGCATCTCTCCACTGAAAGCATCTCTCCACAGAGCATCTCTCCACTGAGCATCTCTGCACTGAGAGCATCTCTCCACTGAGAGCATCTCTCCACTGAGAGCATCTCTGCACTGAGAGCATCTCTCCACAGAGCATCTCTCCACTGAGAGCATCTCTCCACTGAGAGCATCTCTCCACAGAGCATCTCTCCACAGAGAGCATCTCTCCACTGAGAGCATCTCTCCACAGAGAGCATCTCTGCACTGAGAGCATATCTCCACTGAGCATCTCTCCAAAGAGAGCATCTCTCCACTGAGCATTTCTCCACTGAGAGCATCTCTCCACTGAGCATCTCTCCACTGAGAGCATCTCTCCACTGAGAGCATTTCTCCACTGAGAGCATCTCTCCACTGAGAGCATCTCTGCACTGAGAGCATATCTCCACAGAGCATCTCTCCACTGAGAGCATCTCTCCACTGAGAGCATCTCTCCACTGAGAGCATCTCTCCACAGAGCATCTCTCCACTGAGAGCATCTCTCCACTGAGCATCTCTCCACTGAGAGCATCTCTCCACTGAGAGCATCTCTCCACTGAGCATCTCTGCACTGAGAGCATCTCTCCACAGAGCATCTCTCCACAGAGCATCTCTCCACTGAGAGCATCTCTCCACAGAGCATCTCTCTACTGAGAGCATCTCTGCACTGAGAGCATCTCTCCACTGAGCATCTCTCAACTGAGCATCTCTCTCTGCACTGAGAGCATCTCTCCACTGAGCATCTCTGCACTGAGAGCATCTCTCCACTGAGAGCATCTCTGCACTGAGAGCATCTCTGCACTGAGAGCATATCTCCACTGAGAGCATCTCTCAACTGAGCATCTCTCTCTGCACTGAGAGCATCTCTCCACTGAGCATCTCTGCACTGAGAGCACCTCTCCACAGAGCATCTCTGCACTGAGTATCTCTGCACTGAGAGCATCTCTCCACTGAGATTATCTCTCGACTGAGCATCTCTCCAGTCCCTGTGTTGAATCTTGAGTCATGCTTGTTTCAGTCACTTTTTCATCACTGTAACAAAACACAGAAAATCATCTTCAAAGATGCTGCAGTTTACCGGATTATTAGTTAATAATTTATTTTAATTAACTTAATTATATAATTTCCCTTCCTCTTTCCTCCCCCACCAACCCTTCCCAAGTCCTTTTCATTTCCTCTCAAATTCATGACCTCTTTTTCTTTAATAATTATTGGTTTTTGTTAGAATTATTATTGTGTTATATATACATAATGCAAATTGCTGGCTTGCTCTGTTCATTTAGTGTTTTATGTGTGTGTGTGTGTGTGTGTGTGTGTGTGTGTGTGTGTGTGTGTGTGCGTGTGTGTGTGTGTGTGTGTTTAGAACTGACCACTTGGTATTGAATAACCAGCTAGATCCTCATCCCTGGGAAAGATTAGTTCTTTCTTTCTGAATGTTTTTGAATGCCTGTAGCTCTTTGTCTGGGGTTAGGGGCCCTGTGATATTTTGCCCATCTGCATTGGTATGTCAACCGAAGTTGTCATCATTCAGGTCTTGTTTCGGCAGCCATATTGTTGAGATCACACAGGTAGCTCCCCTGTCATATGTAGAAGATGCCCTTTGAAGTAGAGAGTCTCCCATTGTTTTAGGGCTTGGGCACCAGCTGGTGGCATTGTTTCGGACAGTTTGTGAAACCTTTAGGTGATGCAGCCTCATAGAGGAAGTAGGTCACCAGGGCAGACCTCTGCTCAGTATCTGCTTCCTGACTGTGTATGCAATGTGACCAGCTGCTCCCTTTAGCACCACCATGCCTCTCCAACCATCATGGCGTGTATCTCCTAGAATTCTAAGCCAAAACAAGCCTGTTTTCCCTTGAGTTATTTCCCTCAGGTATTGGGTCACAACAAGAAAAGTAGCCAATGCAAGAGAAAAGGTTTATTTTGGGTCATAGTGGCCAGTAAGCAGAGGGGGGATGTGAGAGACAGGGAGAGGGAAAGAGAGACAGAGGAAGGGTAGGGCATGTGGAGACAAGACGTACCTTTCAAAAGCATCGCAGCCTCAAAGAACTACATCCACCAGTGAGGTATTGCCGCCTCGTCCCCCCACCATCTTCCAATAATGCCCTCAAACCATGACTCCATTAAAACATCGATCCAATGATTAATAACAAATTAATTCATCCTCATGATTCAATCAGTTCCCCAAAGCCCCATTCTGAAGACTACACTGGTCATCAAGGCTTCATCACATTAGTTTTGCCAGGCTAGTGCACATATACGCCATAACACACCAACCAAACCAATGGCTTGGGCTAGAGAGGTGCCTTGGCTGATATGAGCACTTACTGCTCTTAAGAGACGACCAAGGTTCAGGTCCTACCCAGGTCTCAACCACTTGTCACTCCAGTTCTAGGGGACCTGACACCCTCTGACCTCTGCAGGCTCCTGCATCCATACGGTACACTTAAACTCACACAAACACAAATATATACACTAAATAAATAAATCTAAAAAGTATGCTAGTGGTTGTGCTTTCTTTCAAAAACTTAAATATTTTATATCATTATTGTCTACTTGGCTTGCTTCTGATGTGGGATTCCCATCTGTAGGCTGTGAATACCATTGGTTAATAAAGAAATTGGCATGGTCTCATAGGGTAGAACAGACCTAGGTGGGGAAAACTAAACTGAATGCTGGGAGAAGGAAGGTGGAGTCAGGGAAATGCCATGGAGCCACCGCCAGAGACAGGCATGCTGAAACCTTGTCGATAGGCCATGAGCCTCATGGCAAAATATAAAATAATGGAGATGGGTTAATTCTAGATGTAAGAGCTAGCTAGCAATATGCTTAAGTAATTGGCCAAGCAGTGATTTAATTAATACAGCTTCTGTGTGGTTATTTTAGGAGTCTTGGCAGCCGGGAAAACAAACAGCGGAGGAAGGGTGCTTGGGAACAAACAAGCAGCCTCTACACTACAGGCTTCCTTTGAGAAGTCTGATGCAGTTGCCACCCGTTTCCTCTAAAGCGTTCCTTTGTATTCTCTGACACCCTCGCTTCTCAGCC
This sequence comes from Microtus oregoni, assembly GCF_018167655.1. Classification (NCBI taxonomy): domain Eukaryota; kingdom Metazoa; phylum Chordata; class Mammalia; order Rodentia; family Cricetidae; genus Microtus; species Microtus oregoni. Next base: position 13,534,067 of record NW_024543061.1, read on the forward strand.
TCTTGAAAGTTTTGTGCTTCTTGTTGGTTGTCTGTACTTATACAATAGACTGAAGCATAGAATCCACGCAGCCACTGCTGTTTATACTGCTAGTGCCGTGTGAGCTTCTGGGTGTGAGCTGTTCACGTCTGTCCTCAAGTTTTTAAAATTCTTCGCCATGATGACTTCTATGGTTCCTTTCTCTCTGTCCTCTCCTGTATTCTGGTCACACTATTTGTGCACAGGAGAGGATACAACAATTTTTTTTGAGAGAGAAAGAGAGAAAGAGAGAGAGAGAGAGAGAGAGAGAGAGAGAGAGAGAGAGAGAATAGAGTCTCATGTAGCCCAGGCTGGCCTCAGAATAGCTGTGTAGTTCAAGAATGGCCTGAACTGATTCTTCCAAATGCTGTGATTTAGACCTACACCATTGTGCCTAAATTTATGTGGTACTGGGGACTCACCCCAAGGCTATGTGCTGAGGAAGTGCTTTACTGCATCTCCAGCCTGGGGAAGCCTGACTTCTAAGCTCTTTCCATGACAAAGCTGAACCAGGAAGTCCCCCTAATGCTGCTACTTTTGAGCTAGGCAGACAAGTGGAAGTACAAGCAGGAAGTGGGAAAGTGTGTCTGCCAACACCAGGGACAGCACGGGGCTCCAGAAAGAGAACAAACCTCAGAGGACAAGAGAAATGGGTTCTTGGGATCTGACTCCCTGTGGACAGGTTAGGAACCAAGAAGTCTGAACTCCCATGGCATTTTCAGTGGCTTATAGATCCACACGGCCAGAGACACAGTACAGAAACTATGCTTATGTTGTGCAGCATTTTCTTCAGAGACAGGAGCCTCATGAAAACCCAGAAAGCATCAGAGAAAGGCTTGTTAAGACTAGGGAAGTTTTAAAAAGGGGGTCATTTTAAATGTTTTCCTAATCACCACATTAGATTTAAATTTTAGAAGAAATTCTAACTCACTAAGAAAGAAGGGAGCATTAAGAAATTCTAATGGAACGTTAGGAAGGAAACTACTCAGAAGTCTCAGGAAGTCCCTGAAACTCACCAGGTGCACAAGGTTTGTGCTGGGGACAGAAACCAGCTGAGCAGTCTAGGAGAGAGGATCTCTGACCCACTGGCAACTCATACAGTGAGCCCCCAGGTTCCAGTTTTCACAAGTTCTCACTTCTGTGGGGGAGGGTGAACTGTCCAGAATACAGCTGCTTTGAAGTCGCCCCATGGTTCCTGTAAGTAGCCCCTCATCCATATTCCTGTTAATGACCCCAATAAATTCATTAATTAGCCAAATTGGGCTTTTGTTATATCATCATTTTGGTCTGCCATTGTTTTCCTCTTTGAATAAATAGACATTCGTGCTGTGTCTCCCCAGACATGATGTCACACAACAGTTTATCAGCCACAACACCTCTACCAGATACTTTGTAACTCATGACAATAAAACTCTAAAAGCTCAGGACAACTCAGTTCCCAGGTGAAATAATTAAGTCCCCAGCAAGAAGGCAACTCACCATGGCTTCTCTGCAGTGAGACCAGAGACGTGCGTCCAGTCCCCAGTTCTCTCACCCTCGAGTCGGCCATCTCATCACACCGGATGATTGAATTCTGTTACCCAATCCTTCAAATCGACTCCATTAGTGACTGCGAGACGGGGAATGCCCACCTATAGGATGGTACCTGGCCCTGGAAGTTGACACCCGAGGATAGCAGGCTCTGGACACAGGCTCAGATCAGGACGGCAGCAGTGATGCTGGGAAATGGCATAAGGAAGTACAAGTACAGGGCCTACAAGAAGTAACAGCTTAGAAACCATGACAACCTTAGGCAGGCAAAATGGCTCATGAGTAAAGGCACTTGCTGCCAAGTCTGATGAGCTGGGGTCCATCCCTGGGACCCTCATCATGGTGGAAGAAGAGAACTGACTCCTACTGGCTCATGTGTACCTGTTCTCTCATGCATACAACACAAATAAATGCAGGACATTTTCACAAAGCATAACAATGGGAGAGAGAGAAGTAGGGATGAGGTCATAAATGTAGGTGTAGGAGATATAACTAAAGTAAGATGTACGTGAGCAAAGGGCAAAAGCACAAATCCGAGTATTTGGATACCTAAGAGGAATCCTTCCCCAAGTGACCGGTTTGTAAGAGAGGCCACAGGTAGAGTCGGGCGAATGACCTCAACTTTTGTGTTCTCAAAAATCCTTATGAGCTACATATGGTGGCCAAAATGGTCATCTCAGTGCTTGGGAGGTGAAGGCAGGAGGAAGAGAGCTCATCTTCAGTGAGATGGAGGCCAGCCTGGGATGCATGAGACTGTCTCCACGACAACCAATCATGGTAAAATCCTAACTCGTACAGCGAAGAGCTGTGTGGGCAAACCCTGCTGGAACTTCCTGCCATCTCACAGACCCTCCATTTCTCCATCTCTCTCCAGCAGTCCTGTTTTAGCATCGTTTGCCGTGAGTCATGTTGGCATACTGTTCATTCAGGCCTACTATGACTGTGTGGGTACTGACCATGTAGAGGTCATGCCTCGTTATCACATAAGCAACACAGAACATCAACTAGCTATGTAGTACTGACACATGAGGGGTCACCACATACATGAGGAGCCACGCATAGTGGTTTATATCTGTAGTTCCAGCACTTAGGAGGCTAAAGCAGGAGGATCGATGTAAGTTCAAGGCATCCCTGGCTACATAGTGATTCCCATGCCAACATTAAGAAATTTCTCAAAAATATAGTAAGATATGGGGCTGGAAAGATGGTTAAGTAGTTAGGAGTACTGACTGCTCTTCCAGAGGGCCTGGGTTCAATTCCTAGCACCCCACATGGTTGGTGGATCATATCATCTGTAGCTCCGGTTCCAGAGGATCTGATTTTTGGGATCTGAGGAGGCCAGAAGAGGGTTCACACACACACACACACACACACACACACACACACACACACACACGCGCACATACACACACACACAGGCAAAACATTCATTCACATAGAATAAAATAAAAATAATAGCAAATAATAAAATAAACACACATATGAGAACACACATCGGTTATGTGCAAATAGTACATCATTTTATTTAAGGAACTTGAGTGTAGACTTCGGCATCTCCTAGGATCCAAGAACCAATCCCCTGAGAGTACCAAAGAGTGCAGATATTTGGAAGTCAGCCTCTTCTCCAGGGATCTCCAATGTGGTCAAGAAACAAAACACACAGACCATCTGGGGTCGAGGATCCAAGCTCATGTCCAGCTTGAGTATCTGCCCAGCTGTGCAAGTCCCTAAGCTCCTGAGTTTCTCTGCTGTACACAGGATGAAATGAGCCTTTCAGGGTAAAGTGCTTCACCAGGGCGGCCATTAGTCTCCATAGCTGCCACCGGGAATTGGTTTCTTACGTCCAAGGCGAGTCCAGAAAGGATTAGGTCTTCCGTTAGTGATGCATTCATTAAGATAGACGTGACCCAGTTCTCCTCAAGTTGCTGTGTTCTCTCTGCGGATCTTGTTCTGTTTATAATCAGAACCGTAAGAACAATGTGCTTCAATGTTCTCCAGCTAATGAGCAATTAGCTTGCCTTGAAGACACAGGAATCCCTTAGAGATCATTTGCAAATGTAATGAATTACATTTAATTCCCTTAAACACTTTGAACTGCATTATAAATTTAGCACGCTGCCTCTCTCGCGCAAGTACTTCAGTTGTCAAACAAAGCAAAACCACGACCTTAGCAAGCAAAGCCCTTCAAGCGTTCAGCTGGAAACCTAGGAAGCAAAGCTTAGGGCTACAGTGAAGGACCAGTTTTCTTCAAAAGTCCGAGGAGAGGTACAAAAATGAGTCAAGTTTTCTTTCTCTTCTGCTCAAAACTACAAGTCTAAATTGTATTTCCATTTGAATCGGGAAGAATGAGAGCGGAGAAGATGGTCAGTAAAGACCTTGCCCCGCAAGCAAAGGGACCTGAGTTTTGTCCCCCAGAATCCACGTTTTTAAGAAGCTTGATGTGATAACTCTTGACTTCCCAGCAATGGAGGGATGGAGACAGGTGGGTCCCTGGGGGTCACTTGTCAGCCAGTTGTGCCTACTTGGTGAGTTCCAGGCTAGTGAGAGACCCTGTATCCTCTGGCCTCTCCGTGTGTACCTGTATGTGCATGCCTGCACGCGAACACACACACACACACACACACACACACACACACACACTTCCATGCATTAACTTATTAAAAACTGGAAATATCAGCAATCGGTCCATCCTTAATATGCTGTGAACAGTATTTTAACACAGAGATCGCTCCCAAACCTAACGTGGAAAGTTTTGGTTGCCGAGGGCTTTGCTTGCTCACAGCTGGCACAGTTAAACTTCCCTAGGGGAGAAGAGGGCTCTCAAAGACACCATCAACTGCCTCCAGCAGGCCAAGAGGCCTGGGGACTGCTGGCCTTGGACACACAATGCTCTCGTCACCCTGGCTGCCACAGTGACCAGAAGGACCCGCCAGGTTCTCTTTGTAGTTACAATTAGAGGACAGACAAGATCAGCGCTGTGACCCTGACTTCCTGGGCACATAACCCTTGCTCATTAGGGAGGCTCACATTATACCCATCCCGACAGGAATGAGAATATTAAAGAATCCATTGTGTCCCTCCCGCCGGCATCAGACAATTGAGACCCTGGTCCACAGGGAGGGGAATTTCCTCAGGAGTCTCATGTTGGAAGAAGGAAAAGCTGGGTCCTTGATACCAATCCTGGGGGATATTCCCCACGCTGACAACCTGTCTGGCCTCTTTGAGCTGGTGTAATAGCCCAGTGGATACGGCACTTGCCTCACAGGCCTGACACAAGCCTGGTGACCTGAGTACAATCTCCACAACCCGCCAAAAGGTAGGAGACAACCAACTCCATGGGCCACCTTGCAGAGGAGGATGGGGCAGTGATGATGTGGGTTGGGAGGTGATGATGAGAGGACTGGGAGGTGATGATGCAGGACTGGGAGGTGATGATGCGGGGACTGGGAAGTGATGATGTGGGGACTGGGAGGTAATGATGAGAGAACTGGGAGGTGATGATGAGAGGACTGGGAGGTGATGATGTGGGGACTGGGAGGTGATGATGAGAGGACTGGGAGGTGATGATGAGAGAACTGGGAGGTGATGATGAGAGGACTGGGAAGTGATGATGTGGGGACTGGGAAGTGATGATGTGGGGACTGGGAGGTGATGATGAGAGAACTGGGAGGTGATGATGAGAGGACTGGGAGGTGATGATGTGGGGACTGGGAGGTGATGATGAGAGGACTGGGAGGTGATGATGAGAGGACTGGGAGGTGATGATGAGAGGACTGGGGGGTGATGATGAGAGGACTGGGAGGTGATGATGAGAGGACTGGGAGGTGATGATGCGGGACTGGGAGGTGATGATGAGAGGACTGGGAGGTGATGATGAGAGGACTGGGAGGTGATGATGCGGGACTGGGAGGTGATGATGCGGGACTGGGAGGTGATGATGAGAGGACTGGGAGGTGATGATGGAGGGACTGGGAGGTGATGATGGAGGGACTGGGAGGTGATGATGGAGGGACTGGGAGGTGATGATGCGGGGACTGGGAGGTGATGATGAGAGGACTGGGAGGTGATGATGAGAGGACTGGGAGGTGATGATGAGAGGACTGGGAGGTGATGATGCGGGACTGGGAGGTGATGATGAGAGGACTGGGAGGTGATGATGTGGGGACTGGGAGGTGATGATGAGAGGACTGGGAGGTGATGATGAGAGGACTGGGAGGTGATGATGAGAGGACTGGGTGGTGATGATGTGGGGACTGGGAGGTGATGATGAGAGGACTGGGTGGTGATGATGAGAGGACTGGGAGGTGATGATGAGAGGACTGGGTGGTGATGATGAGAGGACTGGGAGGTGATGATGAGAGGACTGGGAGGTGATGATGAGAGGACTGGGAGGTGATGATGAGAGGACTGGGTGGTGATGATGTGGGGACTGGGAGGTGATGATGAGAGGACTGGGAGGTGATGATGGAGGGACTGGGAGGTGATGATGCGGGACTGGGAGGTGATGATGAGAGGACTGGGAGGTGATGATGAGAGGACTGGGTGGTGATGATGTGGGGACTGGGAGGTGATGATGAGAGGACTGGGAGGTGATGATGAGAGGACTGGGAGGTGATGATGGAGGGACTGGGAGGTGATGATGCAGGGACTGGGAGGTGATGATGCGGGGACTGGGAGGTGATGATGCGGGGACTGGAACTTGACCAAGACTGCTTAGTTAGACACATCTCTTGCTTTCCTATTGAAACCTCAACCTTGGGACCCTGAAGAAGTTGGGGAGGGTGTAGGTACCACTGGAGCTCTTTGTTCCTCTTCCACATGTGGCTATACTGAATATATCACCTGCTTCCTCTTCCCCTGTTACTTACCTGATGAATTAGCCTATTAAAGCCAGCTAGCCAAGCCCAGCTTATTAGGAGATTCTAGGGCCAGAATATAACAGCAGAATGTCATTCCTTATCCAGATCCAAGTATCTTCAGAAGGAGGCGAGCACTGGCTTGTCAGAGGTGTGTGTCCCAGCTTCAGCTCCCACGCAGGGTCATTCCTGGACCTATGCTGTCCCAGAGACTCATGCTGTAACCCCGCCCGGAGCAGGAGCTTCTCTAGGGTGACCGCTTGGCTTTGGTCCTCACCCATTTTCCTTCCCCTGGTCAATCTTCCTTTCCTGATTTCATTTCCCAGAACCTCGAGGGGATTGGGAAAGGAGAAAGCCGCTCATTCAGTAGCCACAGGCAACAGCTGTGGGGGGCGGGGTGGGGGCAGCAAGGGCAGCAGTGGGCACGGGCCAGGTCTCAGGCTGTCAATCACCACAGGAAGCAGCCTCCCTGAGCTTACAGTGAGCCCTGTGAAGACTTAAACACACCTCCTCACCTTATTCCCTGTGTCAGGATCTTGGGTACTCCACAGCCTGGGGAAAAGAGTCCATATATTCCCACTTCTCAAAGCTAGTAAGAAAGGCCCAGCACAGTGAGTCAGGTTGAATTTGGTTTTAACTCCTCTTCCCTCCCTCCCTCCCCCTTTTCCTCCCTCCCTCTCTCCTTTCTTTCCTTTATTTTTTGAGCCAGGGTCTGGCTATGTAGCCCTGGCTGTCCTGGAACTTGCTTCATATACCAGACTGACAACTTCAGACTCACACAAATCTACCTGCCTCTTTCTCGCAACTGGGATTAAAGACATGCATGCATCACCATACTGTGATTTTAATGAAATTTTAAATGCTAAGTGTCCTATTACATTCTCACAAGCTCACACACGCACACACACGTACATGCTTGCATGCACACATGCACACACACACACATACACACACATACACACACACACACACATACACACACACACACACACACACACACTAGTGAGTCTCATGCCTTAGTCCAGCCTAAGAAACTAATGATGATCTGCCTACTTCTAACCACTCCCAGCCCCTCTTTCTGAATACTGATTCCAAGTTGCACTATCACACCCCGTTGACACAGTGCTGGGAATAGAACCTATGAGTACTAGGCAGGCAATCTACCACATCCCCAGCCCTTCACAAGACAATCCTATGTGGAGTTCTGAGAAGCATTACAAAGTCAGGGCTGGCTTGGCCATCTGAAGACTGAGGAGTCCTGAGTGTCTTCCATTAGTTTTCTGAGCTTATCAAAGCATCTTGTCTGTAAAGTAAGAGAGAGTTTTCGACCTGCCAGGTCTTTCCAGGGTTCAGGAGGGCCAGAGAATCCCAGCGGGTTTGCCCTGATAAGTCTGTCATTAAGATCACCTCTTCCTGTAGCACGTCTCCTGCACTTCCCATCCTGGCCAGCAGATGGCGCTGCCACACCATGAAGACTTTCCCGGCTCCAAGCCCACTAACTTGAAGGCTATTAACTCAGTGTCTGGCTGGAAGCTGTCCCTCCTTCCCAGTAGAACCGGCAGGGTCTTGGGTCACCAATGTGTGAGCACCAGCATCATATTCCAAGATTCTCTGTACCCCTGGGCTCCCAAGCAACAGGTCCTCAGCGCTGGGCCCTTCTGGGAGCCTGGGAAGCCCTGCGGGTCCACAAAGCACGCCTGTAATTCTGTTGAGCATCAGGAGTGTCCACAACAGGATGTGCTAGGCTTAGAAAACCTTTTCCTGGGTATGGGCTGCCCTCCAGAATGTCAAAGCTACAAAGTAGTCAGGGTAGAGGTGAGGGCCAACAAGCTACAAAGCCTGCAGGTGCCAAATCAAGGCACGCCAATGCTGCTGATTCCTCTGACCTCAGGGTCAGCCATCCGGTCAAGCTTAGCTACTCGGCCTTGTTGGTAGGCTTGGTACAGTCGTCCCAACTGCGGCTGCTACAAAAACAAACCCTGCAGTTCCCCGTGTGTGCCTACAGCTCCAAACATCTCGTGCCTCTCAGCCCTGAGGAACTGAGGTCGACACAGCAATTGTGTGGGGAAACTGAGGAGAGAGAAGTGAGTCACCCCAGACCTCAGTGATGCACAGTGCCAGGAGTGACAGCCTATAACTGAACTCCAGTGAGCCTCCTGGCAGTGAATTTCTAGGTTTCAGGCCGTTGGGAGGACAGGATAGCAGCTCCTGCCATCCAGAAGAAGTCTAGGAGAGCCACTGTGTGGGCACAGACTGGGTCCAGGGACACAGATCATATGAGTGTTGTGTGGGCATGGACAGGAGTTCCCCTAATTCCAGGATGGGTAGCTTACCAGAAGGCACTCAGATACCCCGGGAGGTGTCAGCCTTTACCTATGACTAAACACAGCCCTCTGGCAGGTGCTGATCAGGAGACAATTGAGGAGAAAGGGAAGGAAAGGAGGGGCTGTCGAGGGAGCCATCCGCACTCACTGACTGGACTGTTCCTGGGGTTGACAACAGGTATGGGGGCACGCGCTGATGTCCCCCTGTGTCCCTGACTGGACTGTTCCTGGGGTTGACAGCAGGTATGGGGGCATGTGCTGATGTCCCCCTGTGCCTCCCTGACACAGTGCAGGCTGGCTTTGGTCCCTTTTCTGTTCTTCTGACTGGGATCAGCAGACAGAGGAATGTTACCAACCCCCCAGATTTACCACCAGACAAAACCCATTTTCAGAAAAGACAAGCACGGTTTTGTGTGAGACTGGACAGAGTCTGCAGGAGTCCAGGGGAGAAGTCAGAATGATAAGAATAACTTATCCTGGTCAAGGTCAAGAGGATGAGAGAGAAGGCGCAGGGAGCAGAGAGTCTTGAGCAGCTGGGAGGAGGAAGATCCTGTCTGGAGAGGGTAGCAGGGTGGGTGCCTCCCAGCAGCCCCAGCTGTGGACTAGGGGAAAAGGAGAGATAGTGGGGGACACTTGACAGGCATGAAGCTGGATGGGGCCAGGTGTGTGTGGGGTCAGGTGTGGGGGATGGTGAGGTGTGGGGGATGGTGGGGTGGGCCCAGGTGTGTGTGGGGGGCCAGGTGTGGGGGATGGTGGGGTGGGTCCAGGTGTGGGGGATGGTGGGATGGGCCCAGGTGTGGGGGATGGTGGGGTGGGCCCAGGTGTGGGGGATGGTGGGGTGGGCCCAGGTGTGGGGGCTATGTGCCTGCTCAGCATCTCTAACCATTAGCTCCTCTTGGCTTACAGTTTCATGGTGCCCGAACACATGGGAGCTGTGAAGACTGCATGGGTACAACTGTTTAGTTGGGTGGCCTTGGGTGAGTCATTCTGTTCCCAGGGATCCTAGTTTTTCTATAATGGTGCTAACGGGTTATTCACCAGGCTGCTATGAGGATTCACTGCACTACAGGCAGCTTTTTAGCCCACACTCAGCATACAGAACTGGCTCACAGGGGTCAGTTTCGCATAAATCACAACACTGACATTTAATGAGCTCTTGTTCCATCCGGACCCCAGCTGTTTTCCTACCTCGGTCATCTCAGGCCTCCACAGGCAACCCCAACGTTGCTGACCATTTTAAAAAATACTTTATATTTATTCTTTGACAATTTCATACATGTATACAATGTATCCAATCACTGCCTCTCATCCTCACGGCCTCTCAAATTTTCAAATTATGGTTATTAATTTGTAACCCACTGAGTTTAATTAGGGCTGCCTGCTGGAATACTGGCTGGTCTTGTTGGCTTGGTCTTGTTCAGGGAACCCCGAGCCAACCCCCGGTTCCAGAAGCCAGCACCTCCCAGCTCTCCTCCCCGCCCTCAGTATCACGTTCTTTCCTCCTCTTCTTCTGTCATGTCCTCTGAACCTTGGGGAGGAGGTTGCTGTGATGGGCCTATTTAGGATTACGTCCTCGGTCGTCACTTAACCTCTCTAAGTCTCCAGACTCGTCTCCACCCAGGGCAGAAGCTTCTCTGGCCAAGGCTGAAAGCCGAACTGATCTATGGGAACAAACATAAATATTTGGCTTACCATTTTGTCCCAGTGTTACAGATAAGCAAGTAGAGGTCCTTGCCCCAGTCACAGAGGGCCAAGGTGATGAGCGGTTTATTTACCTCCCAGCTTCCAAAGACCCACTGGGGAACGGGCCTGGGCCATGCAGGTCTCTGGCTGATGGCTCTGGAGGTTTGGAACAGGACACACACGTGGGCATCAGCGCTCCTCACCCCAATTTGCTGGCTCATCAGTTCTGCTGACCCTCCCCTCCCCCACACCCAGGAGTCCTGGTTCTCCTGTTAAAAGCTGGGGTGGGGGAAGGAGCCCTTACACAGAGCGCAAATGTGTCCCTGGATTCTCCTGGAACCCGGGCGCGCACAGACAGAAGTTGTGTACCCAGGATTTTAGTATTTCCTCTCCGGCTCCAGCCCCAATTTGAGGGCCTGTAAAAGCTTGAACGGCGTCCAGTGCGGCGTGGTTTGCCTAAGCCAGGCTCCCGGCGCTGAGTCAAAGCCCACACAGGGACCAGGGCGCCTGGGGTGGGGTGGGG